>NC_141685.1:2007344921-2007834921 GCF_964263255.1 Lissotriton vulgaris | reverse complement strand
ATAGATAGATAGATAGATAGATAGATAGATAGATAGATAGATAGATAGATAGATAGATAGATAGATAGATAGATAGATAGATAGATAGTGAGGGCAATAGATGGATAGATAGATAGAGTGAGGGCGATAGATAGATAGAGTGAGGGCGATAGATAGATAGAGTGAGGGCGATAGATAGATAGAGTAAGGGCGATAGATAGATAGATAGAGTGAGGGCAATAGATGGATAGAGTGAGGGCGATAGATGGATAGGGTGAAGGCAATAGATAGATAGAGTGAGGGCGATAGATAGAGTGAGAGCGATAGATAGATAGATAGAGTGAGGGCGATAGATAGAGTGAGAGCGATAGATAGATAGAGTGAGGGCAATAGATATATAGGTAGAGTGAGGACAATAGATAGATAGATAGATAGATAGATAGATAGATAGATAGATAGATAGATAGATAGATAGATAGATAGATAGATAGATAGATAGATAGATAGATAGATAAATAGATAGATAGATAGAGTGAGGGCGATAGATAGAGCGAGGGCAATAGTTAGATAGATAGATAGAGTGAGGGCGATAGATAGATAGATAGATAGATAGATAGATAGATAGATAGATAGATAGATAGATAGATAGATAGATAGACATATAGATATATAGATGGATAGATAGAGTGAGGGCGATAGATGGATAGATAGATAGTGAGGGCAATAGATGGATAGATAGATAGAGTAAGGGCGATAGATAGATAGAGTGAGGGCAATAGATAGATAGAGTGAGGGCGATAGATAGATAGAGTGAGGGCGATAGATAGATAGAGTGAGGGCAATAGATAGATAGAGTAAGGGCGATAGATAGATAGAGTGAGGGCGATAGATAGAGTGAAGGCGATAGATAGATAGAGTGAGGGCAATAGATAGATAGAGAGAGCGATAGATATATAGATGGCTAGATAGAGTGAGGGCGATAGATGGATAGATAGATAGAGTGAGGGCAATAAATGGATAGATAGATAGAGTGAGGGCGATAGATAGATAGAGTGAGGGCGATAGATAAATAGATAGAGTGAGGGCGATAGATAGAGTGAGGGCGATAGATAGATAGAGTGAGGGCGATAGATAGATAGAGTGAGGGCAATAGATAGATAGGTAGAGTGAGGGCAATAGATGGATAGATAGATAGAATGAGGGTAATAGATGGATAGATAGAGTGAGGGCGATAGATAGATAGAAAGATAGATAGATAGATAGATAGATAGATAGATAGATAGATAGATAGATAGATAGATAGATAGATAGATAGATAGATAGATAGATAGATAGATAGATAGATAGATAGATAGATAGATAGATAAGTAGATAGAGTGAGGGCGATAGATAGATAGAGCGAGAGCAAAAGTTAGATAGATAGATAGAGTGAGGGAGATACATAGATAGATATATAGATATATAGATGGATAGATAGAGTGAGGGCGATAGATGGATAGATAACTAGAGTGAGGGCAATAGATGGATAGATAGATAGAGTGAGGGCGATAGATAGATAGAGTGAGGGCAATAGATAGATAGAGTGAGGGCCATAGATAGATAGAGTGAGGGCGATAGATAGAAAGAGTGAGGGCGATAGATAGATAGATAGATAGATAGATAGATAGATAGATAGATAGATAGATAGATAGATAGATAGATAGATAGATAGATAGATAGATGGATAGATAGATGGCTAGATAGAGTGAGGGAGATAGATAGATGGCTAGATAGAGTGAGGGAGATAGATAGATAGATAGGTAGATAGATAGATAGATAGATAGATAGATAGATAGATAGATAGATAGATAGATAGATAGATAGATAGATAGATAGATAGATAGATAGATAGATAGATAGATAGATAGATAGATAGATAGATAGATAGATAGAGTGAGGGCGATAGATGGATAGATAGATAGAGTGAGGGTGATAGATGGATAGAGTGAGGGCGGTAGATAGATAGATAGATGGATAGATAGAGTGAGGGCGATAGAAAGATAGAGTGAGGGCGATAAATAGATAGAGTGAGGGCGATAGAGTGAGGGCGATAGATAGGGTGAGGGCGAAAGATAGATAGATAGATAGAGAGATAGATAGATAGATAGATAGATAGATAGATAGATAGATAGATAGATAGATAGATAGATAGATAGATAGATAGATAGATAGATAGATAGATAGATAGATAGATAGATAGATAGATAGATAGATAGATAGATAGATAGATAGATAGATAGATAGATAGATAGATAGATAGATAGGGTGAGGGCGATAGATAGATAGAGCGAGGGCAATAATTAGATAGATAGATAGAGTGAGGGCGATAGATAGATAGATAGATAGATAGATAGATAGATAGATAGATAGATAGATAGATAGATAGGTAGATAGATAGATAGATAGATAGATAGATAGATAGATAGATAGATAGATAGATAGATAGATAGATAGATAGATAGATAGATAGATAGATAGATAGATAGATAGATAGATAGATAGATAGATAGATAGATAGATCGATAGATAGAGGGCTATAGACGGATAGATAGAAAGAGTGAGGGCAATAGATAGATAGATAGAGTGAGGGCGATAGATAGATAGATAGATAGATAGATAGATAGATAGATAGATAGATAGATAGATAGATAGATAGATAGATAGATAGATAGATGGCTAGATAGAGTGAGGGAGATAGATAGATGGCTAGATAGAGTGAGGGAGATAGATAGATAGATAGATAGATAGATAGATAGATAGATAGATAGATAGATAGATAGATAGATAGATAGATAGATAGATAGATAGATAGATAGATAGATAGATAGATAGATAGATAGATAGATAGATAGATAGATAGATAGATAGATAGAAAGATAGATAGATAGATAGATAGATAGAGTGAGGGCAATAGATAGATAGAGCGAGGGCAATAGTTAGATAGATAGAGTGAGGGCGATAGATAGATACATATATAGATATATAGATGGATAGATAGAGTGAAGGCGATAGATGGATATATAGATAGAGTGAGGGCAATAGATGGATAGATAGATAAAGTGAGGGCGATAGATAGATAGAGTGAGGGCGATAGATAGATAGAGTGAGGGCGATAGATAGATAGATAGAGTGAGGGCGATAGATAGAGTGAGGGCCATAGATAGATAGAGTAAGGGCGATAGATGGATAGATAGATAGAGTGAGGGCAATAGATGGATAGATAGAAAGAGTGAGGGCGATAGATAGATAGAGTGAGGGCGATAGATATAGTGAGGGCGATAGATAGATAGATAGAGAGAGTGAGGGCAAAAGATAGATAGATAGAGTGAGGGCGATAGATAGAGTGAGGGCGATAGATAGAGTGAGGGCGATAGATAGATAGAGTGAGGGCGATAGATCGATAGAGTGAGGGCGATAGATAGATAGAGTGAGGGCGATAGATCGATAGAGTGAGGGCGATAGATAGATAGATAGAGTGAGGGCAATAGATAGATAGATAGATAGATAGATAGATAGATAGAGTGTGGGCAATAGATGGATAGATAGATAGAGTGAAGGCAATAGATGGATAGATAGAGTGAGGGCGATAGATAGATAGATAGAGCGAGGGCAATAGTTAGATAGATAGAGTGAGGGCGATAGATAGATAGATAGATAGATAGATAGATAGATAGATAGATAGATAGATAGATAGATAGATAGATAGATAGATAGATAGATAGATAGATAGATAGATAGATGGATAGATAGAGTGAGGGCGATAGATGGATAGATAAATAGAGTGAGGGCAATAGATGGATAGATAGATAGAGTGAGGGCGATAGATAGATAGAGTGAGGGCGATAGATAGAGTGAGGGCAATAGATAGATAGAGTGAGGGCGATAGATAGATAGAAAGAGTGAGGGCGATAGATAGAGTGAGGGCGATAGATAGATAGAGTGAGGGCGATAGATAGATAGAGTGAGGGCAATAGGTAGATAGATAGAGTGAGGGCGATAGATAGGTAGATAGATAGATAGATAGATAGATAGATAGATAGATAGATAGATAGATAGATAGATAGATAGATAGATAGATAGAGAGAGAGAGCGATAGATACATAGATATATAGATAGATAGATAGATAGATAGATAGATAGATAGATAGATAGATAGATAGATAGATAGATAGATAGATAGATAGATAGATAGATAGATAGATAGATAGATAGATAGATAGATAGATAGTGAGGGCAATAGATGGATAGATAGATAGAGTGAGGGCGATAGATAGATAGAGTGAGGGCGATAGATAGATAGAGTGAGGGCGATAGATAGATAGAGTAAGGGCGATAGATAGATAGATAGAGTGAGGGCGATAGATAGAGTGAAGGCGATAGATAGATAGTGTGAGGGCAATAGATAGATAGAGAGAGCGATAGATATATAGATGGCTAGATAGAGTGAGGGCGATAGATGGATAGATAGATAGAGTGAGGGCAATAAATGGATAGATAGATAGAGTGAGGGCGATAGATAGATAGAGTGAGGGCGATAGATAAATAGATAGAGTGAGGGCGATAGATAGAGTGAGGGCGATAGATAGATAGAGTGAGGGCGATAGATAGATAGAGTGAGGGCAATAGATAGATAGGTAGAGTGAGGGTAATAGATGGATAGATAGAGTGAGGGCGATAGATAGATAGATAGATAGATAGATAGATAGATAGATAGATAGATAGATAGATAGATAGATAGATAGATAGATAGATAGATAGATAGATAAGTAGATAGAGTGAGGGCGATAGATAGATAGAGCGAGAGCAAAAGTTAGATAGATAGATAGAGTGAGGGAGATACATAGATAGATATATAGATATATAGATGGATAGATAGAGTGAGGGCGATAGATGGATAGATAACTAGAGTGAGGGCAATAGATGGATAGATAGATAGATAGAGTGAGGGCGATAGATAGATAGAGTGAGGGCAATAGATAGATAGAGTGAGGGCCATAAATAGATAGAGTGAGGGCGATAGATAGATAGAGTGAGGGCGATAGATAGTCAGGGCGATAGATAGATAGAGTGAATGCAATAGATAGTGTCAGGGCGATAGATAGATAGAGTGAGGGTGATAGATAGAGTGCAATAGATAGATAGATAGAGTGAGGGCGATAGATAGATAGATAGATAGGTAGATAGATAGATAGATAGATAGATAGATAGATAGATAGATAGATAGATAGATAGATAGATAGATAGATAGATAGATAGATAGATAGATAGATAGATAGATAGATAGATAGATAGATAGATAGATAGATAGATAGATAGATAGAGTGAGGGCGATAGATAGATAGAGTGAGGGCGGTAGATAGATAGATAGATGGATAGATAGAGTGAGGGCGATAGAAAGATAGAGTGAGGGCGATGGATAGATAGATAGATAGATAGATAGATAGATAGATAGATAGATAGATAGATAGATAGATAGATAGATAGATAGATAGATAGATAGATAGATAGATAGATAGATAGATAGATAGATAGATAGATAGATAGATAGATAGATAGATAGATAGATACATAGATACATAGATAGATAGAGTGAGGGCGATAGATAGAGCGAGGGCAAAAGTTAGATAGATAGATAGATAGAGTGAGGGCGATAGATAGATAGATAGATAGATAGATAGATAGATAGATATCTAGATATATAGATGGATAGATAGAGTGAGGGCGATAGATGGATAGATAAATAGAGTGAGGGCAATAGATGGATAGAGTGAGGGCGATAGATGGATAGGGTGAAGGCAATAGATAGATAGAGTGAGGGCGATAGATAGAGTGAGAGCGATAGATAGATAGATAGAGTGAGGGCGATAGATAGAGTGAGAGCGATAGATAGATAGAGTGAGGGCAATAGATATATAGGTAGAGTGAGGACAATAGATAGATAGATAGATAGATAGATAGATAGATAGATAGATAGATAGATAGATAGATAGATAGATAGATAGATAGATAGATAGATAGATAGATAGATAGATAGAGTGAGGGCAATAGATAGATAGAGCGAGGGCAATAGTTAGATAGATAGAGTGAGGGCGATAGATAGATACATATATAGATATATAGATGGATAGATAGAGTGAAGGCGATAGATGGATATATAGATAGAGTGAGGGCAATAGATGGATAGATAGATAGTGAGGGCAATAGATGGATAGATAGAGTGAGGGCGATAGATAGATAGATAGATAGATAGATAGATAGATAGATAGATGGATAGATAGATAGATAGATAGATAGATAGAGTGAGGGCAATAGATGGATAGATAGATAGTGAGGGCAATAGATGGATAGATAGAGTGAGGGCGATAGATAGATAGATAGATAGATAGATAGATAGATAGATAGATAGATAGATAGATAGATGGATAGATAGATAGATAGATAGATAGATAGATAGATAGATAGATAGATAGATAGATAGAGTGAGGGCGATAGATAGAGCGAGGGCAATAGTTAGATAGATAGATAGAGTGAGGGCGATAGATAGATAGATAGATATATAGATATATAGATGGATAGATAGAGTGAGGGCGATAGATGGATAGATAAATAGAGTGAGGGCAATATATGGATAGATAGATAGAGTGAGGGCGATAGATAGATAGAGTGAGGGCGATAGATAGATAGAGTGAGGGCGATAGATAGATAGAGTGAAGGCGATAGATAGATAGATAGAGTGAGGGTGATAGATAGAGTCAGGGCGATAGATAGATAGAGTGAGGGCAATAGATAGATAGAGTGAGGGTGATAGATAGAGTGAGGGCGATAGATAGATAGATAGATAGATAGATAGATAGATAGATAGATAGATAGATAGATAGATAGATAGATAGATAGATAGATAGATAGAGTGAGTGAGGGCAATAGATGGATAGATAGAGTGAGGGCCATAGATAGATAGATAGATAGATAGATAGATAGATAGATAGATAGATAGATAGATAGATAGATAGATAGATAGATAGATAGATAGATAGATAGATAGATAGATAGATAGAGTGAGGGCGATAGATAGATAGAGCGAGGGCAATAGTTAGATAGATAGAGTGAGGGCGATAGATAGATAGATAGATAGATAGATAGATATATAGATGGATAGATAGAGTGAGGGCGATAGATCGATAGATAAATAGAGTGAGGGCAATAGATGGATAGAGTGAGGGCGATAGATAGATAGAGTGAAGGCGATAGATAGATAGAGTGAGGGCGATAGATAGATAGATAGAGTGAGGGCGATAGATAGAGTGAGAGCGATAGATAGATAGAGTGAGGGCGATAGATAGATAGATAGAGTGAGGGCAATAGATAGATAGGTAGAGTGAGGACAATAGATAGATAGATAGATAGATAGATAGATAGATAGATAGATAGATAGATAGATAGATAGATAGATAGATAGATAGATAGATAGATAGATAGAGTGAGGGCAATAGATGGATAGATAGATAGTGAGGGCAATAGATGGATAGATAGAGTGAGGGCGATAGATAGATAGATAGATAGATAGATAGATAGATAGATAGATAGATAGATAGATAGATAGATAGATAGATAGATAGATAGATAGATAGATAGATAGATAGATAGATAGATAGATAGAGTGAGGGCGATAGATAGATAGATATATAGATATATAGATGGATAGATAGAGTGAGGGCGATAGATGGATAGATAAATAGAGTGAGGGCAATAGATGGATAGATAGATAGAGTGAGGGCGATAGATAGATAGAGTGAGGGCAATAGATAGAGTGAGGGTGATAGATAGAGTGAGGGCAATAGATAGATAGATTGAAGGCGATAGATAGATAGATAGATAGAGTGAGGGTGATAGCTAGAGTGAGGGCGATAGATAGATAGAGTGAGGGCGATAGATAGATAGAGTGAGGGCGATAGATAGATAGAGTGAGGGCGATAGATATAGTGAGGGCGATAGATAGATAGATAGATAGATAGATAGATAGATAGATAGATAGATAGATAGATAGATAGATAGATAGATAGATAGATAGATAGATAGATAGATAGATAGATAGATAGATAGATAGATAGATAGATAGATAGATAGATAGATAGATAGATAGATAGATAGATAGATAGAGGGAGGGCGATAGATAGATAGCGCGAGGGCAATAGTTAGATAGATAGATAGAGTGAGGGCGATAGATAGATAGATAGATAGATAGATAGATAGATAGATAGATAGATAGATAGATAGATAGATAGATAGATAGACATATAGATATATAGATGGATAGATAGAGTGAGGGCGATAGATGGATAGATAAATAGAGTGAGGGCAATAGATGGATAGAGTGAGGGTGATAGATAGATAGATAGATAGATAGATAGATAGATAGATAGATAGATAGATAGATAGATAGAGTGAGGGCGATAGATGGATAGATAAATAGAGTGAGGGAAATAGATGGATAGATAGATAGAGTGAGGGCGATAGATAGATAGAGTGAGGGCGATAGATAGAGTGAGGGCGATAGATAGAGTGAGGGCAATAGATAGATAGAGTGAAGACGATAGATAGATAGATAGATAGATAGATAGATAGAGTGATGGTGATAGATAGAGTCAGGGCGATAGATAGATAGAGTGAGGGCGATAGATAGATAGAGTGAGGGCAATAGATAGATAGATAGATAGAGAGAGAGAGCGATAGATAGATAGATAGAGTGAGGGCGATAGATGGATAGATAGATAGAGTGAGGGCGATAGAAAGATAGAGTGAGGGCGATAGATAGATAGATAGATAGTTAGATAGATAGATAGATAGATAGATAGATAGATAGATAGATAGATAGATAGATAGATAGATAGATAGATAGGGTGAGGGCGATAGATAGATAGATAGATAGATAGATAGATAGATAGATAGATAGATAGATAGATAGATAGATAGATAGATAGATAGATAGATAGATAGATAGATAGATAGATAGAGTGAGGGCGATAGATAGATAGAGCGAGGGCAATAGTTAGATAGATAGAGTGAGGGCGATAGACAGATAGATAGATAGATAGATAGATAGATAGATAGAGTGCGGGCGATAGACGGATAGATAGATAGAGTGAGGGCAATAGATGGATAGATAGAGTGAGGGCGATAGATAGATAGATAGATAGATAGATAGATAGATAGATAGATAGATAGATAGAGTGAGGGGGATAGATAGATAGAGTGAGGGGGATAGATAGATAGAGTGAGGGCGATAGATAGATAGATAGAGGGAGTGCGATAGATAGATAGAGTGAGGGTGATAGATAGATAGAGTGAGGGAGATAGATAGATAGAGTGAGGGAGATAGATAGATAGAGTGAGGGCAATAGATAGATAGAGTGAGTCCGATAGATAGATAGATAGATAGATAGATAGATAGATAGATTTATAGATAGATAGATAGATAGATAGATAGATAGATAGATAGATAGATAGATAGATAGATAGATAGATAGATAGATAGATAGATAGATAGATAGATAGATAGATAGATAGATAGATAGATAGATAGATAGATAGATAGATAGATAGATAGATAGATAGATAGATAGATAGATAGATAGATAGATAGATAGATAGATAGATGGATGGATAGATAGATAGATACACTCTGAAACTTAACAGACATTTTTGTAGATATGGCTCCTTTCATTACACACTGTAGGCCCACAAATTGCCCGTCTTGAAAGGCTGCGTGGGCCCAGACCAAACTGAGTCATCCTCACAGGAGACACTATATTTGTGCCCTTTAAGGAGGACATGGTAAAGACAAACAAGCAGGAAGTGGGATAAGGGTGGGGATGGCAAATGGTGCGTACTTTCGCTGCCGCTTTGATCTTCTCAGTGGCCACATGGCTACAGGATGACAAATGGTGCGCGCACCCGCGCACAAGCACTGAACCATATCCGCCTGCAGCCTTTGGGAGCACTTTTGAAAGCCCCATACTAAACTCTCGCAGAGCAACGCATGCGCGTTGGCTCAGCGAGACCCAACAATGATAATATTCAATGTTGGACCTTTAAAAAAGCGATTGAGTTAGGAGAATTGAAGAAGGCAGAATGAATGTCACAAGGGTAAGGTGATGAGCCAAAAGACAGCGGTCACAATGTGCAACTGAATGGCCGCCAAGACGTGTAGTGCCAAAAACTACATCAGAATCATGACAAGAAGAAATTGTGTCAAGGCTCTGCAAATTGAATAGAGAAACCAAGTGAAGGAACAGTAAAAAGGGATGTGAATGGGCACTGACCTGTGAGGTAAGGACTTATGGCAAGGATGAACAAGCATTTGCAATGCAATAGGTCTCGCATTTGTGACAGACTTATTGGCGTTGTTGATGGCAATGTGTTTTCCTTATGCAGTTTGGTGTAGAGTGGATGTAGGTGATGTGTAATGGAATTATGTGGGTTGGATCTGAATGGTAGGTTTGGAATTGTGTGCAGTGCAACTATCCCAATGAAAAAAAAAGAAGCAAGACAGGAGGGGTGGGGGTGAAGCGTACAGCAACATGGAAAGTGGTGGGTGGGTGGTAAAGGAAAGCAGCAACATGTGTAAAAAACTAGCACTTCATTAGAATAGCACTTTAATGAAGGCGCGAGCGAGTGGACACCAATTAAATGTAATGAACCTGTGCCTGGTTCCTGCGCCAGAGAAAGGAATGGGAGTGAGACATGGGATCTGGTGGCCATTTAGGATGCAGTAAAGCAGAATGACCGATATTCCAACAAACGGCTAAGCAATGGCCAGGTGGCCAGCCCTATATTATATATAATAGATGTAAGCCCTCATCCTCTGATAAGTTAGTACTTAATATAGGCCCCACTCTCCAGAACTGCCGACTTTGGAACTGAGAATCAGGTTGATTCCCAGCATCTGCTGAATATCCTGTTATTGTGGCCAAATCACTTAATATCCTAGGGCTCACTCAGATTATTATCCTGTTTACGGTGATAAACCCAGTACAGTTGAGAGTAGTAATAATAACGTGCTATTAAATGTGCAGAGAACCAAAATAACTTTTAGTGAACCGCTGTTAGACCTGGCACCTTGGCGTGAGTCTCCCTTCCACTTTTTGCTGATGTGCCTCAGATGTTTTTGCTGGTGTTCGATGCTCAGGGCATTGCGCCACGGCCAACCTGTGCCGCAGTGCAAGTGCTCCCTATATAAAGTGTATCCGTAATTGCTTTCCATGGTTGGCTTATTTGGTTTACTGTCAGTCCCCAGTAATGTGCACCGGGAGTGCCGGGGCTTGTAGATACAAATGCCGCTAGTGGGCCTGCAGCGCTGGTTGCGCCACCCACCTAAGCGGCCTCGTAAAAGATGTCTCAGGTCCGCCATTGCAGACCTTGCATACAGTCTGGTACTGTCACGCTGACTGTGCAAGTGCCCACACTTGCCAGTCCCTAAACCTTCCCTAACATTCATATCAGTCACCCCTATGGTAGGCCCACGGGCAGGGTGCATTGTAAGCGTAAGGTAGGACAAGCCCTGATGTGTGTGGCATGTCCTAGTAGTGAATTACCGCCCTTCTTCGGTCTTCACTATTGAAGGGCTGCTTGTTCTCTTAGGCCAAGGTGAGCGGCTGGAGTTCTTACACGCTATAGTCCCGGCCAGCTCAGGGAACACGGTGGCATGTCGAGTTTGGTATGCCTGAACTCAGAATAATAAAATACTTCCTGTAGCAAGGTTTATTTTAATATCCTGTGTTTACAACTGCTACTTTTAGAAAGTTCGCATTTGCTCGCCTGACTATTTCAGCCAGCCTCTGCCAGGATGTGTATCTGCTGTCTGGGTTTGTGTGAGTGACTGGGGAATTCCCGGGGACAGTCGGGGTTACCAGGTGGTGAATAGAGTGCTTACACCAGGATGGGTGGGCGGAGTAGTCCTTGACTCTGAATAGGGTTGTGCTCCACCACCACAATGCTGGCTCCACCTCCTGCGGAGCGTCTGATGTCCCTGCCCTGCACCCTGAAAGAAGACGGCAGCGTCCTGTCAACAGAGTACTCCAAAACCGGGTTGAACCAGGCTCAGTCCCCCTGGCCTGCCAAGACAAAAGAAACTGAGTATAAAGGTAGGAGCCCTGCTCCTAAGAAATTAGATCCAGTTTTGACCAAGATGAACCTCTGCCCGACTAGAAGGACCAAGAGAAGCTGAGGAGAAGGAATCGTGCAGTGGTGCCTTGCTGAGGACGGAGAGGAAAAGACCAGCTAGGACTTTGAAGACTTGTGCCTGAAACTAACTCCAAGGGCTTGATCACGAGCTTGCCCCCTGAACGGAACCCCAGGACCATTGGGTTCTATTCTGCCTGTGCCCGTTTGCTGTTGGGCCTTTAGTTCTTATTCCCTCCCCCGAGTTGTGACTCGGGTGCCTTCGCCCTCCAAGGTCGTGACAGCTCGGAGCCTGGTCGCCCCGCCGCAGAGAGCCCCGCTCAAGCTTGAGTCGCTCTCCGCTTCAGTGCCGGGCCGCCCTCTCTCCTGTCACCTCGCCTGCTACGGAGCACGCTGTGCGCCTCTCATCTTCTCTCGCCGGAATCTGCACGGAGCGCATCTGATAACCTCGGACGGTCCGACTGTCTCGCTTTGCCCTCCTGCATACCAAGGCCGTGTCGCACCCCAAGAAGGCCTTCCGTATGGTGGTACCGAAGGTCCGGTGCTGCACCCATCTGCCCGAGAACGCGACGCCCCACACAGATCCACAGGTACGAACTGGTGTGCTAAGAAGTAGTACGCCCCGCAGGCCTGAACGGCGCCTCGCCCCGTGAGCTGCATCAGATCCTGGATCGCCACAACCCTCCACACCGTCCCGCTCACCCGCCTCGCACCTCGAGGGGGCTCCGAGCCGGATAGATCCTTTGGAGAAGCGTTGGCCTCACCCAGGGTCCGCCCTCACCAGTAGCCGCGCCTGAAACGCCTCGGACACTCATCGCAAGGTACATTGGAACTCTATCCCGAGTTCGCATCGGATCCAGGGTCCGCAACGTTTGTTTTCCCTGTCATCGTACCTTGCTAACCAAGAACACTTACGAACAAATGCCTATTTAAATCTGGTGGCCTTCATTCGCTAAACGTTATATGGTCTTGTGATAATTCTGCATATATTTTTACATAAAGTCTACGTATTTTTGATACAATCTTACGACTGGTGTCCGTTTGTGGTGGGTCAGTGGGTTTCCTGTATGTGATCATAAATGCTTAACTAACTATCGCCCTGAAGATTAGCCTTGTCTGCTCGCGCCACACTACCTAGAGGGTGAGCAAGGGTTATTTCTAAAGGAGTAGTTCTCTTACCCTGACTAGAGGAGAGGGTCCCTGTTTGTCCCAAGTGCACCCACAGCAGACCCCTCTGAACTTAAAAACTACCGCACCATCTCCCTCCTCCCATTCCCTGCCAAAGTCATTGAGAAAGCCGTCAATAGCCAACTCGCCGCCTTCCTTGAATCCAACAACTCCCTCGATCCCTCACAGTCCGGCTTTCGAGCCAAACACAGCACCGAGACCGCCCTCATCGCAGCCACAGACGACATCCGAACACTACTGGACAACGGAGAAACAGTGGCCCTCATTCTACTCGACCTCTCCGCCACCTTCGACACAGTCTGTCACAGCACCCTCATTCAACGCCTCAGCAACATCGGCATACAGGGAAAAGCCTTGGAATGGATCACCTCGTTCCTATCTGGAAGAACTCAGAGAGTCCGACTTCCC
Organism: Lissotriton vulgaris; assembly: GCF_964263255.1. Lineage (NCBI taxonomy): Eukaryota > Metazoa > Chordata > Amphibia > Caudata > Salamandridae > Lissotriton > Lissotriton vulgaris. Next base: position 2,007,821,130 of record NC_141685.1, on the reverse strand, counting down.
CCATTCAAATCAGAGGCCACCGAAGTCATCTGCGGTGTACCACAAGGATCATCACTCAGTCCCACCCTCTTCAATGTTTACATGAGTCCACTCGCATCCATCGCGCGCCAACACAACCTTAACATCATCTCCTACGCTGACGACACCCAGCTGATCCTTTCCCTCACCAAAGTCCTTATCACCGCCAAAACCAATCTTCACGAAGGCATGAAAGAAGTAGCCGAATGGATGAAAAACAGCCGCCTAAAACTTAACTCAGACAAAACGGAGGTGCTCATCCTAGGATCACCCCCCACTGCTTGGGACGACTCATGGTGGCCTTCGGCTCTAGGCACAGCACCCATACCCACAGACCACGCACGCAACCTTGGCTTCATCCTAGACTCCTCACTCTCGATGACCAGACAAGTCAACGCCGTCTCATCCTCCTGCTTCAATGTACTTCGTACTTCGTATGCTCAAAAAAATCTTCCGGGGGATCCCCCCCGAGACAAGAAAAACTGTCACCCACGCACTGATCACGAGTCGTCTGGACTACGGAAACACCCTCTACGCCGGAATCACAACCAAACTACAGAAAAAACTCCAACACATCCAAAACGCATCAGCGAGACTCATTTTAGACATCCCTCGCCAAGATCACATCACCGGCCACCTGAAAGACCTTCACTGGCTCCCCGTCAACAAAAGAATAACGTTCCGTCTCCTCACCCACGCACACAAGGCCCTCTACAAACTAGGACCCGAATGCCTCAACACCCGGCTGTCCTTCTACACTCCCTCCCACCAACTCAGATCCGCCAATCAAGCCCTCGCCGCAGTTCCGCGTATCCAAAAATCCACCATGGGAGGCAGATCCTTCTCCTACCTGTCGGCTAAGACCTGGAACTCACTCCCCACTCACCTCCGCCTTACACAGAACCACCTCTCCTTCAGAAAAGAACTTAAAACCTGGCTATTCGATAAATAATGAACCCCCTCCCCAAGCGCCTTGAGACCCTCCGGGTGAGTAGTGCGCTATATAAATTCCTGAACTTGAACTTGAACTGCCTGCGCCAACCAGAGACCCCCGATTCTAACAGCCGCTATTTACAAGGAGATAAAATATCCTCAATCTTGAACAAGTATTTTGCTGTAAATTTGTGCGCTAAGCAAACACGTTTAAAGCCTAAGCATTACCGGCTTATCTACCTTTTTGAATATAAAAGTGAAGGATTAGGGCATTATTTTGTCCAGCAGCAGGGCGCCTAGTGCCGGTATATTAAATGGGGAAGTTAGTTCGCTGGTTTGGTATGTTGCCCTGTGAAATGTCAAAAAAATTAATAGAGGTTGGGACTGAATCCAGGGACAGGTCTGGAATGCAAACTAAAAGCTGCGCAAACTAAGCTGCCCGGCAAGTGTGAGAGTAGCTGGCACCCTTTGTGAATTTTGCAGAGTGCTGTCTTGGCCTAATTGTGGTGCGCGGAGTGTTTGGCAACATGGCAGACGAACTGGGCAAGCAGTGGTGGCAGGAGGAGCAAGAGCCACTGGTGATGAAGCACAAGGTATGTGCGCTGTAGCCGCGACCATAAAATGGCAAAATGATGTATCACTGTCACAAAATGTGCCGCATTACACTGTATATTTGATCTTTTCTTGCCGGACAATCTAGTCAACCCTGCCGTATAATTTGATCCTCCCATGCCACCGGCCCTGGTCTTGTTGTGATATATGCTGTGAAGGGACACCTATATTTATCTTGACAGGCCTTGTTCAGAGTCTGATGGAATCCATCATAGGCAGTGCTGCAAAGAGTGGGTGATTGAGGGCATTTGATGGGTGTTATGACAGAGCACCGCTAGTGCCAGTACATAACAGTTTTGGTTCAAAAGACTTCCCTGTCACCCTGAGAAGTAATCTTGCTTGAGAGAGGATCAATGGGGGAATTAGCATGGGGATAATGTGCAACCACATCCAAGACTCTTTCAAATCCTGGATATTTACAGAAAGTGTTGGGCTGCTGGGACAGATCTCCAAAATCCAGAATTATCATGGTGAGATAGGGACACTCAGCTCATGCCCACCCTTCAATTGGGATAGTGTTGTAGGTGTAACCATGGAGTCTCCTTGTGCCCTCTATGCTGGACACCATGGCTTGCATCTGGGTCCTTTGGTTCTAGGTTGCCTAGCATTACTATGGTGATGGAAGGGTGCCTTAATGTCACTAACTTAGGATGAACAGACTACGTAAATTCTAAAGAGGAGAGCAAAGTGATCCAGTAGCAACACTTCAGAGTGGCTCCTCCCTGAAATCCAGCATTCGTACCCTGCCTCTGTAAAGGCATGGAGCAGCTCAAGCTTTTGAGTTAAATAAACATAAGAGGGACCCTGAGAAAACCTATTCAAAGGGAACATCCCACCAGGGGGAAAAAGAAAACTATGTAACAGTAAAAGGATTTCCCCAACTACCAATGAAAGGAGGACAAAAGTTCCAAAATATAGAAAAATTCCACCCACAGAACAGCTCAGTTGAATTTCATTATTTATTTTTCATAATTCAATATTTTATCATTCTTATTTTTTAAGAAAAGTAGAAGCAATCTAAAATAAAAACAAATAACTGAGTTCATTAAGTAAAGCTACAAAAGACACATCACAGTGACTTTGATTCATCTAAATTACACATAAAATTTCATGAAACATACACGAAGTAAACAGCCCAAAATATACAATATTTAGAAAAATATACAAATAAGGTTCACCCTGTATAAGTCCAACAACCATGGAACAGTCAAGAAAAAGAAAAACAGTAAATCCAAAATACATTTAGAGACAGAAAAGCATTAGACATTACAGATAACAAAAAATCATACAGTTCACAACCAGAGCATACACAAATGAAAAGCGCTGACGCGGGTTTCAGAAAGTACCAATGACGTTTGCAAAAATTCCTTCATCAGGGCGCACTTATTATGTTTTGTAAATCATTCGTGGACCAGAATTTAATCAGCCTAGAATTTTATATAAAAACCAGTGTGAACATCAGGGCTGAAGAGACTGTCTTCGGGGTCCTTAGGCAGAAAAAACTTTTACTGAGAACAGGGTCCAAAGAATCAGATGTTCCAGGAGAGCCAGCAATTCCTGAATTTGAACAATACAAAAGGGCAAGCAGAGGGTCCTTTACTTAAGTAATAGATGCCCAAGGTCACAAACACAATGGTAGTGATAGGTCCATTAAATCCCTACATCGAGTCAAACCAGAACCACAAAATCAGTTCCTAGCTCGTTTCACCATCCATGCAAAAAACGAACAAAAGGAGCCAATATCTGGAGACTCTGGATAGTTATAATGTCGAGGGATAATTTAAAAGTATATTTGGGTCCTGGTTAAAGCGATTCCTCTCAACGGGAGAATGGATCAAGCTGCCGTCATCGTAACGGTCAATCGAGCTCGTAAATCATTCGTGGGCCAGAATTTAATCATCCTAGAATTTTTTTATAGAAACCAGTGTGAACATCAGGGCTGAAGAGACTGTCTTCGGGTCCTGACGCAGAAAAAACTCTTACTGAGGACCCGAATATACTTGTTGTCTTGGACTAGCTCAATTAACCAATGGCACTGTCAGTAGATAGAAAACTAGGACTGACTATACCTGTCTTCTCGGAATGGAAGAGGAGGATTCCCTATTTATGAGTGTGCTGACACTGTAACCATATCACTCCTGACACGGTTTGTAACAAATAGATCACTATATTCTTCAGTTAAGTATTTGATCTCTGCAGCTGACAGAGGTTCTGGCACAAGGTCACTGTTTTAAGTGCAGTTCATGCTTTTCTGGCCCCAAAATGTTGAAGGCGGAAAAGGCAGCTGACAGAGGTTCTGGCACAAGGTCACTGTTTTAAGTGCAGTTCATGCTTTTCTGGCCCCAAAATGTTGAAGGCAGAAAAGGAGCCACGAGATTTAAGAACAATATTTAGATAATTGCAAGACGGCCATTTAAGAGGTCAAGCCGGGCAAAGTTCTCTCCAAGAGACGTCTGGCCCCGAATGCGCTCACCACGCGATCAGCTTTACAGTGGATAATTAAACAAGAGGCTTTATTGAAACTGAACCTCTGCGCGACCATGAGCAGCGTGACGATGCACACAAAAAAAAGCATACATTTACCAGAGATGAGAGGGATAAATAAATGCATTTCTACCCTCTCCATGCCATCCCTATAAACCTTTCTTAAACATAGAGAAGCAACCTCCGGTTACCTGTTTTACATAGCAGGCAGATGTAGCGAGAAGTAAACATGGAGAAGCAGCCTCCGGTACGCGTGTCTGCAAGAGACCCCGTGTGCAAGCGTGCGCGAGCGAAATCTCCAGTCCGGGTGGGCGGGGCCTAAGGAAGACAGGGCAGACACAAACCCCTCTTCCAAAGAAAAAACAAAACCAATGGCTATAGAGTTCTCCAAGCTGAACAGCGCATGCGCTGCAATGCAGGCGAGACCTAAAAAGGCACTTGTGGTTAGGAAGCACTTCTGTAGGATACAGTGGTTGGGACGCTGAGCAAGAGAACAAAGAAGATAAAAGGAATTAATGATGAAGGGTCTGTAGAGGAAATAACCAGGAAGGCGACTTACTCAATGCGATTGATTCCAACCCAAGACCGTTGTCCGGTAAATCAGTTGAGGCGCAGGTCAGGCTTCCATCTGGGGGAATAGTAGACAGGTCGAGGGAGAATAATAATGAGCGGTGATGGGGGCATGATAGTTATGAAAAAAATGAGGGAGCAAGGGCGCAGGCACTTGCTTGAAGTGGGCAGCAGGAACACTAATCAAGCTGAAGCAGAGTTCTGAGGCGGTGCCAATGAATTGCGAAACCAGTGCGTGTCCGGTGGAGGGCTACACTGGAGCAATGTGAGAGAAGGCGTCCATCTTAACTGTGGGAAAAAAATAGAAGAGTTAGTGGCAGAGCGGGGATATGTGCGAGCGGCCCAAGGCAAGCGGTAAGCCGGATTACTTACATGGCTGGGGGACGCTGCGGCAGCCGAGTTCATGTCTGCGAAGGAGGAATTTCAACGTTGTTCTGGCGTGAGTCCAGTGGGAATTTTCCATGTTGGGGGCGCTGGATAAGAATGATTGATCGCGTTGGGGGGCATGCTAGTGTGTGATGTAGGTATGTTGTGGTAGGAAAAAAATAGCAGCGAGACCCAGGAGTAGGGCGTCTCAGTTAGAAAAGGGAAAGAAAGCAAATGCTGAACCACCGAATGGAAAGACTGGGATTAGGTAGGGGGAGTAGAAAACACACTAGATCCATGGTTAGAGTTTCGAAACGCGAGAAGTAGTTTCCGCAAAGGCAGGATTCACATTAAAATAAACATATTTGGATGCAATACATAACATCCAAATACAGTATAAATGACTATACAGAGCGCATGAAGAATAACTATGTCATTAGAGATAGGGATTGCATTAAAATAAAATAAACAAACTTGATTAGAATTCATCCCATTTTTAAAACACAGTATAATTGAATATACAGAGCGCGAGAAGGGGACATAATACTGTTGAAAAAGGGGGGGCTGGGCCAGCAACCAATGAAGATGGCTGCACACTAGAGGAGCTGCTCTAGCAGATACATCAAAACACCCACCATCCGACATAATCCGATTCTCAGAAATCAAACTCACCGCCTGTGGTAGTGGTGGGCGGACGGGAGACGAAGCAGCTGTCCTGCCAGGGCCGAGTTTGGGGCATTTAGAGGCCATTATTCCGGGGACCGGGCAGTCCAACAGGCTGGAGGAAATGGAGTCTGCCGTGGCTGAGTCCAGTGCTAGAAGACCCTACAGCCGATGAGACAGTTGTGCACAACCCCCTGCCTGTGAATGCCATGTAGAGACTGTGTGGCACTCCACCGGGTGATGGCTGGTGGTTCCCCTGTGTCCTGGCTCCTGGAGCCTCTCTGTTGTGCTGGCCGATGACAAAATGGCACCAGACAAAGCCGCCACCGCCCGCCGAAGTCCTGCTCGGTGAGCTTACGGACTGTGTGGATTGGGGCCATTATGCGGGCTGAGGCAGTAGTGTACACTGCCCGGCTATGAGGCGAGCCCTCGGCTCGGGGGGTGCCAAGCGGGAAGGAGGACTGGTCGCTGTGCGGCCCCGTGTGCAGAGGAGTGGCGGCAGGCAGACCTTGGAGCGGGTCCCAGCAGTTGCGGTCGGCGCTGCTGGGGTAGTAGACAGCGGTCCCCAGGCGGCAACAGGTCAGTGTCGGGTCTGACGGGCCTGGAAACAGGAGACTGGCAGAGACATGTGGGTCGGCTGAGCGGCCCAAGTGACAGCGGTGGAGAGGCGGATGGGTCTGGCCAAACCTGGAGGCAGTGGTGGTGCGGCCAGCGGTGTGCGTTGGCCTGTGGGGTCTGGTTTGAAGCTGAGCGGGCTGGTGGAGAGCTCCAGGGTTTGGCCTGGTGTGCGAGGAGGGGTTGCCATAATCAGTTCCCCTGCGGGCGGCAGGGTGACAGGGGCGGCCATGTGACAGGGGAGACAGGCATGTGTGGTCACCCACAACAATCCGGTGGACACTGAGATGAGGAGGGGGCTCACCACTGCTTTAGAGTATCTCCCTTTTTTCATAACTTGTCCAGAATTGTCCAGATTTCATGCAAAACTAGAGTGTAGTCCTTGGCTGGCTTACTAGGCGTGGGGCCCAGTGGAGTGACGGGCCAGACTGCGAGGGGGGCTGACAGCTGCATATGAGCGCAACATTGACTAGGGGCCTCACAGTGATCCCTGGCAGCGGTTCCAATCTGGTGTGGATCCGGAGGTTTGACGGAAGGAGTGGTACTGTGGGCGACGGCTCGGGCAGGGGTGGATTCTAGGACCATGGGCCGAAACAGACCTCTGGCGCAGGGACAGGTCAACCAGATAGACAAATATACAGTCTGTGTGGGGAGGGACGACGACCGTCCAGAAGGGAACCAGCGGAGCGAGGGGTTAGCTGATGGGGCAGACCCTTCCTTAAAAGACATTATGGTGGCCATCATGGAGATGCGTGGTGCCATTAAAGAGATGAAGGGCACAATGGAGCCCAAGCTCGATTCGGTTACTTAGGAGGTCAATCTGATACAGGCGGACTTGGGTAAAATGTCCGACAAGGTGGCGGAGGTGGAGTGTGGTGTCTGCAGCCTGCAGTCCAAAACAAAGAGGCTTGAGGAGCAGGTAGCCAGGCTCATGAAGAACCAAGATGGAAGGCCAGGCGCGGCGCAACAATATACGAATTGTGGGAGTACCTGAGGGCATGGACGGCCTGACCATGGCCTGGTTCGTGGAGGATCTTATACTTCAACACCTTAAGCCCAAGCGCCTGTCAAATTTTGTCTCAGTAGAAAGAGCGAACCGCGTGTTGGGAGGTAGACCTAGGCCCGGGGCTCCTCCATGCACCATCATTGCCAGTATTTTGAACTATAGAGACTGGGATGCCATCTTGCAGGCCTCAAGGGTGAAAGAGGACCTTCATCTAGACAACGCTACAATTCGATTTTTCCTAGACTTCACGCTTAACGTCCAGCGCCAGCGTCGATCCTTTGAGGGGGTCAAGAAAGCTCTCAGGGAGAAAGGCATAAAATACATGATGTTGTACCCGGCACGTCTCAAAATCCTGGACGGGGAGAAGGCTATTTTCTTAGAATCACCAGCGGAGGCAAGTGACTGGTTGGAGGGCTGGCGGGCCGTGGGCCGCCAGAATGGATCGCAACACCCCCCACGCAGCCGTGCGGGTCAGGGGACCCGGATCAGCAACAGTCAAACTCAGGAGCCGGACAGTCGCCGATTAAGTGACAGTGGGTGAGGTGGACAAGAGCCGCTGTAGTGTAAGAAAGTAGGAGAGTAGTAGCACCTCCCAGACTCTGGTTTCTACCGGGGGAGAACGGGAGGCTCCGAGTGGGCTAACTCCTCGTTGGGGGGAAGGTTGGGCTGTTGCGGTACTCTACGGTTTCCAGCTATGGCTTTTCAGACTTGTTTCAAGGGGTCGGGGTGGGTGTTGGGAGGGGGGGGGTCCGATTACGAGATTCCTTAATAGGGTGTGAACTCCGTAACACCAGTATGACTTCTTCTGCGGATGCAGGTTTACGTTCCCTCTATAGGTTGGTATGGGGTTGAAGGGGCGACAGACAGGCACTCTGCATGGTTCAACGGTGGGAGGTTCGGGCCCACCTAGCAGGGAGGCAAGGAGGGGGGTGTGGAGTGGGGGGAGGGAATGGTTGTTGTGGGAAGGTTTATGTTTGGTTCATGGTGTTTTAATCTCACAGGTATATGGTTTTGTACTCAACAATAAGCAGCGGCTAGTAGGGGATCCGGCATAATATAGCATGTTGTACTTTGAAGGGTGATCGGTCAAGGTTAAGGATCTGGTCGTGGAATGTAAATGGGATGGGCAATAAAGTTAAGCGCACTTTGGTATTGCAGTATCTGAAGCGCCATGGCCCGGATGTAGTGCTCGTCCAGGAGACTCACTTGCGAGGCAACACATGCAGGGTACTGGTCAGATTCGGCTATAAGCTGCTGGCCCATTCAGGGTTCACCTCTGGCTCCAGAAGGGTGGGTATTCTGGTCCGTGCAGCACTCCGGCTGATCGTAGCAGGCAATTGGGAGGAAAGCTCGGGTTGCTTGGTGGTGGTTGAGACTAAATGGGAGGGTCGCACTCTGGTGTTCAGCTCTTGTTACATTCCACCTGGGTTGCACGCCCCGACATATACGAAGCTTGGGTCCCACCTAGCGGATTTACAGTGGGCACTCTGATACTGGGAGGGGACACCAATGCGGTAATGGACACAGAACTGGGACGCTCAGGGGAGAGGCAGGGCCATTGGAGGAGGCTGGTTTGCGCAATTGTTCCTCAGCACTGGGTCTCTGCGACATATGGTGAGCACACCACCCTACGCAAAGGCAATACACTTTTTACTCAGCTCCACACAGGTATTTCTCTAGAATAGACCACATTCTAGCCAGGGTAGACCAAGTGGGTGATTTTGAGGACTCATGCATATTGGCCCGGGGGATATCGGATCATTCACAGGTGGGTGTCACTCTTAAGGGGGCAGTAATCACTAGTGTGCCCTTCCGGTGGATAGACCAATGGTCTCTCAAAGACGATTCCATGGTAGATAAGTTGAGGCAGGGCTCCCAGTTGTACTTCGAAGAAAATCGGGGTTCGGTCGATTCCCAGGTCATCCTGTGGGAAGCTTTTAAGACAGTCTTGAGGGGGCCAGGTCCAGGCGCTGATAGGGGCCCAGAAGAAGGAAGAGGCGCTCCAAGTGGTGCAGCTGGAGCGGGAGGTTGAGGTGTTGGAGGGAGAGGTGGGGGGGGCCCATCAGTGGAGCACAGCCACCAGCTTCCCGTAAAACAGCGAGAATATCAAATGCATGACTCACAGCTTTACCACTACTTGCGTCTTTCCCACGCTTTGCACGCACATATCCCATTGGGGACTTCAATTCCAGAGTACTCCCCAATGCAAGACAGGCTCCTGCTTGACCCCATAATGGAGAAGCCCACAGCACCCATTTATCGTAAATTGATTAATAATATGCCTGGCCCCCTGCTTTCTTTGCGGGGGAAATGGGAAGTGGATATTGGTAGTTTAGAAGATGAAGATTGGCAAGACGCCCTACAGAGCGCACGGGAAATAGCGGTTCCGGGCCCGGTTTCAGCTGGTTCAGTTTAAAATCTTACACCGGGTGTACTACCTGCGCACACATCTGTTCGCGTGGGGCAGAAGCCAGTCTCCTCTGTGTGCGAGAGGTTGCCAGGAAGAGGGAACGTTCTTTCATAATCTCTGGGACTGTCCCGAGGTGGTTCCTTTCTGGACCAGTGTGGCTCGCACGATGGAAATAGTTGTGGGTTTGTCAGTCCCGGTGGAACCACAATGGTTTTTATTAATGATTAAAGGCCTGACATATACAACGAAATCTGGCTGTCCCTAGCGGCAGGGGTTGCCAAAAGGAATGTAGACAGGAACTGGGGGGCGCAGGAGGCACCACAATGGGACAAATGGTGACGAGATCTAGACTGGTGTCAAAGGGCTGAGGAGACAGTCTACAAGGCTAGGGGGAGTGTGAGGAAATGGAGGAAGATGTGGGGCCCCTTGCGGAAGTACCAGGGAGAAGTGGGGAAAGCAGGAGAGGTGTGAGATGGGTGTTGGTGCCTTGTTGATGTATGATTTGACCTGGATTGTACAATGGTCTGCTGAAATTTCAAGAATAATAATCACTGTGATATACTTTGTGAATCTATGAGCAATGTTAATAAAAAGATTGTAAAAAAAATAAATACTGTTGAAAAAGAGAATTCAGGGGGCGTGGTCTCGCTGATCATGGAGTTAGATGCACGTCGTGATCTCCTGTCCGGTGCGTGGGAGCCTGAGGAGTCATGACTCGATCTAAGGCTGGCAAGGACACAGCTGCACCCCCGAAGAACAACCCTGTGACTGCCTAGTGGAACAAACCGAGCTCTACCCCTGTCGTGGCTATGGCATCATCGGCGGGGGGGTCCTCTGACTTTGTCGCTCAATCCTTCGTGGCCAATTTTATGCAATAACTTAAATCTGAAATTGCCTCTCTTCGAATGGAGGTACAATCTTGCATTAGGGAGCTCAGGAAAGATGTTGCGGAAATTGGAGGAAGAGTAGATGACCTTGAAAAGACGGTTGATGCTCGCACGGAGGACCAAGAGCAACTTTGGCAGGGTATGGCCCTCTTGGAGGAACAACACATCGAGCTCCAACTCAAACAGGAGGACTTAGTAAACCGGGGCCGCCGTAACAACGTGCGCCTAAGAGGGGTCCCCTTGGGGGCAGAGGGCTCAGACATCATGACCTTTGTTGCAGACCTGTTACACGAAATCAGAGGGTATGAAGATGCCCCCCTGCCGGCACCTGATCGCGCTCATCCCATGTCTGGCCCTCCTGGTCACCCGGTCTTATCCTCAATATACCGGCCCGGGTTCACTTGTTTATGGAAAAGGAAGCCATCCTCAAGGCAGCACGCTTCAAATCGGAACTTAACTACATCCCATCCAGCTATTCCAAGACCTTGCCTCTACCACACTTTGTCACCACAGGGACTTCAAGCCTGTTACTGACAAATTAGGGGAGCTGGGCGTTCAGTACCAAGGGGGCCACCCATTCGTGCTCATCTTCCAATGGGAATCCAAACATCGGGTGTTGCGATCCTTCCAAGAGGCCACGCAACTGCTTCACCTCCTGGTCACTCCACCTTCCAGCCCCTCCAGACTACCATCTCTGAGCCGCGAGCCTGCAAAATCACAATGGGTCAGGTTGCCTCGATCTCAACGCCTGTCTCACTGAGGGGAATGCGCTTCTTCTCAAGCCAAAAAGGACATTATCCAACACCTTCCTTCCTTGTATGGTGGGCGATCTCCCTCATGCTCTCAGCCCACAGAGAACTAACGTTTAGACATCTATTAGCATGCCACAGACCTTTGTCGTCTTCATAGGACATCTGAGGAGGAGGAGTTGGACCCTCACTCCCCTGGCTTGCTCACCCCTCGCCCTGAACACATCATGGCAGCGGTACCAGAATGTGCTCCCCGACGGCGATACTGGTATCCTGAGACCCACTTCCCCTCCTATTCCTCAGAGAGTGACATCTCTGGGATGGCTTGTGCCATTGAGCCTAGCTTGCTCCTGGACTGGAATAGGTCATTTTGGCCATGTTGGCCGCTGTTTAACTTGGACATTTTGCTTTTCTTCTCTTGCTCTCTCTTCCCTTCTCTGCTTGAAGGGAGGATCGGCCTAACTACCATGGGTGCGTTATTTCTCGTGCGAGGGCTGCTAAGCGCTGCTCCTACCCCCTCCTGCGTTGCATTGGATTCTGCGAATTACTCCTGCTATACCTGCTTCCTCTGGGGGTGGCTGGGTGGCGCTCCGTCTCACTCTACTTCCCCTGCCTGCGTTGGCGCCTGTGCACGGTCTACCTTTGTCATGACTTCTGTACCCTGTCTGAAACTCCTTTCCCTTAATGTAAAGGGTCTCAATTCCCCCAACAAGCTCCAACAGATATGGCGATATTTATTACAGCAGAATCCAGACGTTGTCTTCCTACAAAAGACCCACCTGATGAGGGCAGATATCTCCTTCTTGGCCCACCCTCGATACCCCCTTAAATTCTGGGCATCTGCACCTACTAAAACGGCTGGGATGGCTACCCTTTGCAGGGTAGGTATTCACAAGGGTGATCCGTAGCAAAGATGGTAGATTCCTTAAATCGGTGGTCAAGATAGGGCAACAGGCTTTCACTCTTTGCAACATTTATGCTCCTAATCACACACAAGACCTCCTCCTTAGGAAACTCCTGCAAGAACAGATAACACATGATGATCCTCACCTCATCCTGGGGGGAGACTTCAACCTTGTCTGGGATGCGGTTCTGGGCCGTAGCAACGGCTCGTTTCATGGGGCAGGCCATGTCCTCTTCCTTAGAGAGGCTTCTGGCTGATCTTGGCTTAATAGATATTTGGCGCTACCACTTCCCAGCCGCACGCGACTACTTTTACTATTCTCATGTCCATCGATCTTACTATAGCATCGATTACATCTTCGTTTCCCACTCCGTGATCAGCGACACCCTCTCAGCTTCTATGTCCGACATCTCTGTCTCCGATCATGCTCATGTGGAACTTCTCCTGCAGGACAACTCCTCGCACCCACGTCAACCTCCCCGTTGGTGACTCCCTCCCCAAGTTCTTTGAGACTCTGTAGATGTCGCTGAACTCTGGTAAGCTATCATGTCCTACTTCGTGTCCAATGATCTCCCTGAGACACCCTTTCACGTGGTTTGGGACGCTTTCAAAGCCACGATTCAAGGTCGTATTACGTCCATTGCCTTAGCTCAGCTCAAGAATCCCATCTCTTTGAAGACAATCTCTCTCTGGATATAAAGGCGCTTGAAAGATTAGATCAGGAACGTCCTCTGGCCCTCCACAAGAGAAGTCTAGCCATGCTTAGAGGCCAGCTATGGGCACATAGAACCAACAAGTCAGAACATGCTCTCCTAGCACTGAAACAGCAGTATTATGAAAGGGGGACACGGTGGGAGCGGAGTTGGCCCGTCGCCTCCGGACACAGGCCGCTAAGGTGCACAGTGCCAAAATACAACTGGAGGATAGCACGTGGGCCATCACTAAAGCTGCTGAACTAAAAGCCTTACACTAATACTACTCGTCTTTTTATGCAAGGAAATCGCCCAGTCCGTAACAAATGTAGGCTGTATTGGGAGACTGCACCTGGTCTCTGATTGGCCGATACCATGCGCCGCTCCTTGAGGACCTGCTTACACAGGAGGAAATTACTGGTGCCCTGTAGGACCTCCCTCTCTGTAAATCTCCGGGAGCAGATGGCCTTCCGGTCTCTTTCTATCGTGCTTTTCTCCTGCAGCTTAAGACACATCTACTTCATCTTTTTAATTCTTTCTCCGATACTGAGGGACCTTCCACTTCTTTAGCAATGGCCGAAATTGCCCTCCTTCCCAAACCAGGGAAAAATTCCACGCTCTACTCCTCTTTCCACCCCATAGCGCTTTTAAACACTGTACCAAAATACTAGCCAAGCGACTCGATCTGCATCTCCCCAGGCTTATCGGGCATGACCAGGTTGGCTTCATTCATCACCGGCAGGGAGCGGACAATGTGCGGCGCATCGCACATTTAGTCGGGAAGACCCATCACTGGAATATACCCACATGCTTGTTGTCACTCGATGATGAAAAAGCATTTGACCGGGTGGATTGGGTCTTCCTCCGGGCAGTCCTGCATAAAATAGGGCTGGGCCCTCGGATGATTGCTAGGATCATGGCTCTCTACCTTTCCCCTTTGGCCCAGGTACGGGTTAACGACCCATCTCAATCTGTAGAGCCACCCGCCAGGGTTGCCCTCTCTCCCCCTATTATTTGCCCTTGTTGTAGAACCCCTTGCTGTCATGATACGTCAGTCCCCCGACATTCATGGCATCAGCCTCGGAGGGTTGGACCACAAAATAGCCTTGTTTGCGGATGATCTCCTTCGCACACTATCCCACCCACGAACCTAATTTCCCTCTCTTCATGGACTACTCCAATTGTTCAAACTGGTCTCAGGCCTCAAAATTAACCATGCTAAATTATGTGCCCTGAACCTCACAATCGCTGCGGCGGAGATCCCTGTGCTCCAGTCTCTCGTCTCATATCAGTTGGCCTCCCATTCCATTCGATACTTAGGACTCAACTTGACTCCCAATCTCGCCACGTGGTCTCAAGCTAATTGGCAGGAATGTAAAAAGGCCATACTAGAGGACCTGAAAACGTGGAAGTCTATCCCTCTTTCCTGGCTGGGACGCCTGAACACAGTTAAAATGTTGGTAATCCCAAAAATATTATACCTATTTCAGACTGTTCCCACACCTGTCCCCCAACATCAGATCCAGAGCCTTCAGCGTGAACTCACCATGTTTATTTGGGGAGGCCATCGACCTCGCTTTGCGAATTAAATTCTCTTCCTACTGCGAGACATGGGTGACTGGCTTGTCCCAATTTGTTGGATTATTACTGGGCCTCTCACCTTCGTTTACTTTCGGAATGGATGGCGTGGGAGAGCGAGAAAGTCTGGTTTCCCATGGATAGGGCGGTGACCTGTAGACCCATATGGGATCTTGCCTGGTGAGGGATGGATGGTGGGTGGTGTGATTGATTTGGGAGCATCCCCCTGGATGGGACCCTGATTTCTGACGTAAGGATTTCAATAGGATGGTATGAATGTATGCTGGGCGACAAGAGAGACATAAGGGAGAGCGACATGCCTGAGGAGAAGGGGGAGGAAGGGACAGAGGGGGGGGACCAGGGAAGGGGGGGAGTTGTTGTTTTTCAGTGGCCTTACCAGAGGAGGGGCGGAGTTCGAGTATCCACAACCTTAGGGCAGCCTGATACTGTCCTCCGGGATAGAGTCAAAGTATGAACCAGATCCGACTAATGTATTTAGTGGACAATAATGCTGACGAAGCCAGGGGGACGATATGGTCGACCTAGCCCTATTTGTGAATCAATCAATCAAGAAATTTGTATAGCGCGCTACTCACCCAGAAGGTCTCAAGGCGCTTGAGGGAGAGGGGTCCGCTACTGCTCAAACAGCCTGGTCTTAAGTTGCTTCCTGAAGGAGAGGTGATCTTGGGTCCGACGGAGGTGGATGGGGAGAGAGTTCCAAGTCTTGGCTGCCAGGTAGGAGAAGGATCTTCCTCCCATGGTGGCTCTTCGAATGCGTGGAACCGCGGCGAGGGCGTGGTTGGTCGATCGCATTTGGCGGGTGGGAGTGTAGAAGGTCAGGCGGTTGTTGAGGTACTTGGGGCCCAGGTCGTGGAGGGCCTTGTGTGAGTGGGTGAGGAGGTGGAACGTGATTCTCTTGCTGACGGGGAGCCAGTGCAGGTCTCACAGGTGTCCGGAGATGTGGCTGTGTCGGGGGATGTCCAGGATGAGTCGAGCGGAGGCGTTCTGGATGAGTTGGAGTCTTTTCTGCAGTTTGGCTGTGGTTCCAGTGTAGAGGGTGTTTCCGTAGTCCAGTCGGCTGGTGACGAGTGCTTGGGTGACCGTCTTCCTGGTTTCGGTGGGGATCCATCGGAAGATCTTTCGGAGCATGCTTTGGATGTTGAAGCATGAAGATGAGACGGCGTTGACTTGTCTGGTCATCGAGAGGGAGGAGTCCAGGATGAAGCCCAGGTTGCGTGTGTGGTCCGTTGGTTTGGGTGCGTTGCCCAGGGCGGGGGGCCACTAGGAGTCGTCCCAGGCAGAGAGTGATGATCCAAGGATGAGGACTTCCGTCTTGTCTGAGTTCACTTTCAGGCGGCTGTTCTTCATCAACTCGGCTACTTCTTTCATCCCTTCGTGTAGGTTGGTTCTGGCGGTGGCAGAGTCGTTTGTGAGGGAGAGGATCAGCTGGGTGTCGTCGGCGTAGGAGATGATGTTGAGGTTGTGTTGGCGTGCGATGGCTGCGAGGGGGCTCATGTAGACGTTGAAGAGGGTGGGGCTGAGTGATGATCCTTGTGGCACGCCGCAGATGACTTCGGTGGCCTCGGATCTGAACCGGGGAGGCGGACTCTCTGGGTTCTTCCGGCGAGGAACGAGATGATCCACTCCAATGCCTTCTCTTGGATACCGACGTTGCTGAGGCGTTGTGCTAGGGTGCGGTGGCAGACAGTATTGAACGCCGCGGAGAGGTCCAGGAGGATGAGGGTCGCTGTTTCCCCGTTGTCGAGCAGGGTCCGGATGTCGTCAGTGGCTGCGATGAGGGCGGTCTCGGTGCTGTGCTTGGCTCAGAAGCCAGACTGTGAGTGGTCGAGGGATCCGTTTGTCTCGAGGAAGGCGGTAAGCTGGCTGTTGACGGTCTTCTCGTTGACTTTGGCGGGGAACGGGAGGAGCGAGATGGGGCGGTAGTTTTTGAGGTCGGTGGGGTCCGCTGATGGTTTCTTCAGTAGGGCGCTGAGTTCGGCATGCTTCCAGCTTTCCGGGAAGGTGGCGGTGTTGAAGGAGCAGTTGATGATGTCTCGGAGTTGGAGTGCGATGACGGAGTCGGCCTTGTTGAAGACGTGGTGGGGGCATGGGTCGATTGGCGATCCCCAGTGACATACTATATCCTTAAAATTATACTATGCTGTATAATTGTAAGCAATATGCACAAGAAATGAAGAATGCCATGTGTATGGTAAATGAAAAACTGAATAAAGTTTGTTTACAAAAAAATAAATAATTTCCAAATAAATACATGAAAAAAAATAAGAAAAAAAATGGGATCTTGCCTGGCTCCCACGGGAGGCTCGCTCACGCAGCGCCTATACAGCTATCCCCACAAAGACGGTGCTTAATATATGGGATAAGCTAGCACTGTCTAGAGGTCTTACCTCTTTCCTGTCCCCTCACACTCCTATTGCACGCAACTCCTAGTTTCCGCCTGCCTTACACTCACATTCTTTCTCTGCTTGGTCAGATGGGGGATGTCAGACGCTTCTGGACCTCTTTGCGGGGGACTCCTTTAAATCTTTCGCTCAATGTAAACGGGACTTTCAGCTTCCTGAGGGGGCTAGGTTACAATATCTTCAACTCTGGCATTGGGTCCAGGCGTCCTCCTCGGCACAGACGGCCACCCGCCCCTTTACCCCTTTTGAACGGTTGGTGTGCTCTTTTGATAACTCCAGGGGTTTAATCTCTTGCAGATATCAAGTCCTGCAGCATTCTCCACGGGTTGCCCCACATGCTTATCAGTCAAGGTGGCAGTCGGACACGTCCATTGACATCACGCCCACACAATGGGACCACCTGTGGTGCGACATTCCGAAGGTCTTCCGTAGCATTTCCCAGTGGGAAACCGCATAAAAGGTTATGACACAATGGTATTACACTCCGCATAGGCTACACAAAATGTTTCCTACCTCTTTACCTCTCTGCTGGCGTTCCATGAGCACTTCTTAGGATTTTCTTCACATCTGGTAGACTTGCCCGCTCTTGACCACCTACTGGAAGGAGGTCCTTAGTCACATCAAACTGGTACTTGGCTTCCCGCTGCCCGAAAACCCAACTACAGTCATTTTAGACCTCAATCCATTAAATTTGCTTGCCATGACTCGCAGGGATTGGCATCTGAGCCTCCATATGCTTGGCGCTGCCATGCAAATCATTGCGCTATACTGGAAGAAGGCTGAAACGCCTCCAGTAAATTCTGGTTCACTCACCTGTGGCATACTATGGCAAGGGAGTTGCTCCCAGCGCGTCTGCAACTTCGAGACACCAATTTCACCAAACTTTGTCAACCGTTGATAGATTATTTTGCAAACTGGAACATGCCTGTCTTCAGCCCCCGAAGCTCTAGTTCTACGCCTATTCGAAGATGCCATATCCCCCCCGGATGCAGATAGTCTCTGGGGACCCAATAGAGATGCCATCCGACCACCTCCTTTGGTCGGGCTCTACCTGCGGGCCTCCACCGTCCAACCCTCTCCCTCAGCTTAGGTAGACTTGCTCACCTCTAGAATGGTACCCGTGGCGCGCATTTGCCTTGGAATTGCAGTAACCTTACTCTCTCAGCCTACGTTCCCCGAACCTAGGGGATGCTGAACATCACCCTCCTCACCTCTCCTCTGTCTCTCTGGCTTCCTCTCTTCCTTTTCTTTTTCTTCTTTTTCCCCTCTTAGTTTTCTATTGATTCTGATGGTTATATTGTTCTTACCTGAATTGTATTCTCGATAAACAGATTTGAAACAAAAAGGGTAAGCACCCCGTTCTTTTTGCCATGAGCTTCGGAGAAAGTAATGTCAAAAACCCAGCCTTTCCCCATCAATAGGGCCTCTTTAAAGACTATCTTTGTTTCTTGGAGGAGTACAATATCACCCACTAAACCTCGGTAATAATCAAGGATTTTGGATCGCTTTATGGAGTGATCTAGGTCCTTGACATTTAGTGAGATTATATTTAAGGATGACATTGCTAAGCGTGCTGGATTGCTAATAGGCTATTAAGATGATGGAGCCACAAATTGGAGGCCATATGAGAGGTTGTGTAGATCAGGATGTGGAGCTCTTCCAGCAAGATAATTCCACTTGGACTGGGGAAAAGGAAAGAGTAGGGGAAAAGGAAAGAGTAGGGGGAAAAACAAAAAACCTTGTGCGAAACGGCAGATTCTGGGTTAGCTCTAATCTCTGCGAAGGTCTCTACCCTCCTAGAAAAATCTGTAAGGGACAAAATACATGGGGTAATCAGAGTAGAGCACAAAAGAAGCAGCAATAACCAGCAGAGTATGCTGAGCATCCAGATACGACAAGCATGAGTGGCAAAAAACACTAAGCGTGTTGATAGGGGGAATGTGACACTGTTTTGGTATTGCCTTGGTAGAAAAGAACAACATGCTCTTGTAATTAGTAGAAGACACCTAAGTTGAAGCCTATGTATATTTATTTGGGTAACATGTATGCAGCGCACTGCCTGCAGAGAAAACAGAGCAACATTAAATCCAATACAATCCCACCACAACAGCAAAATGGACAACTTATGACCAGGGTACAATATGATATCCTACTGAAACATCCTCTCCATGTACAGATAATGCGAGTCGTGCAGAGAAGTATAGGAAATTAAAAGCTTTATGGGGTCATCGTAGTACGTATTCATGTCAAAAAGCTACTTACGGTTCTAGGTGTAACAGAGTGTAAATACCAGGATAGGTAAATTCCTGAGATCTGGCAAAAAGACATCTATGAGTGACTATTAGTGGCTAAAAAGGGTTATAAGGAGGAAGGCTAGGATATAGGACAATAATCCTGATGACATATAGTCACCATATGAGTATTATGAGTGTATTGGAGCGAACCCACACCATGTTAGGACATGGGGAAAAGCTCTCGAATAGGTAGGCTCATTAGGCTAAACTTGCAAGCCAATGCGTAAGAACTACCTTAACGGCTCCTGTGTGTTTGACAATAGAGGGGACAGCTTACCCCTGACTGTGGTCAGAAATATTAAATGAGCCAGCATATAAAGTTTGTAGCCATCATGGACAGAGGCATTAAGACACTGTTCCAGAGGTCAGGAGTGGATGGAAACTATCCTAGCGGAGGAAAAGGGGATGTCAATGTCAGTCAGCCTTTGTTGAAGACCCCGAAAGCCTTTACGATGTTTGACAGTGTCCCTTGCATAATCTTGTAAGATTATATGTCTCTATGCCCTTGCCACTTAATCATTCAAGATGAGAGGTCTTGGAGTGGACATGCTTCTTTGTCTAAAGGTCAGTACACTGTGGGCTCTTTTGATCTTGAAGTCTTTGGAAAAGGAAATTTGGAGGACTTCTGGAAACCATGCACTTAAGAAATCGGCTACTGAGCTCGTCGAATTTTTGATATCCTCCGGTAATCCAAATATACTAAGGTTGTTCCTCCGGTTGCGATCTTTCCCATCTGTAAATTCTCTCTTCAATGTAGATAAGGAGCATTTGAGGCATTGTATTTATTGTGCTTGGGCATTTGCAAAGACTTCAAAGGTACATATTATTGTCTTCACATCAGGTCCTAGAAACACTTGTGAATCCCGGCTATCTCTACTTGAAGCAGATTTGTGTTGGTCTTAGTACTCTACGCAGTGTCATATACCGAGTTCAGTTTGAGTGTAATTGCTTCTAAGGTGGAGGAGGATTCAGGGCTCCTTTTACTGGTGATTCTGGAATTTATGAGAGATTGCATAGTTCTCTTAAGGTTCGCTTTGGACTCTCTCTTCTTTTTATTGCCCTCTCTATTGTCTGCCATCTTGTGACTGTGGGGGTGTGTAAAATCTCCTAGAGCCAGCATACCAGGTTAAAACAAGCTGGGCCCCCTCGTGACCTGCATTGCAGTGGACAAGCTCAATGATATGAGGGTGGGATGAGTTGCTGTTACACCACGTGGAAGGTGAGGATGGAAGAACAATCCGCTAGACATCCGCGGTTGTAACCAAAATAAATCCTGCCTAACGTCCCTCCAGACCAAAAAGAACACAA
Source organism: Lissotriton vulgaris (assembly GCF_964263255.1). Lineage (NCBI taxonomy): Eukaryota > Metazoa > Chordata > Amphibia > Caudata > Salamandridae > Lissotriton > Lissotriton vulgaris. Next base: position 2,007,800,618 of record NC_141685.1, on the reverse strand, counting down.
GGGTATCTTAGCTTGCTATTATGGCAAAAATCCAGATGTGGTTGAAGCCCCAGTCATTGGGAGAAAAGGGAGTGATGAATATAGCTGTGCACAAACTAAGATTGAGTTGGAGTTGTGTGTCTCCTTTTAGAGAGAACTCCTGTTAGCATTCCTGTTAGCACACTTGTCATCATGGAGTACAATATGGCAGGATCAGATGCAGGATTGTCACATTATTTAGTCTAGTATGTAGAGAGTAGTGCGTTCACTTTCAGCAAGCACATCAAAATATCACCAATATCTAACAAGCAGTCCTGAAATTCCAGGATTGCCAAGGACAAAAATGTGCATATATTAAAACACTCAAAACGCTCCCATTGTTGGCTCTGGCGTGTTGAGTTGTCAGGTGTACAATGAAAGAACCCTTGTCACAAACGGAGTAGGTAATTTTGGCACTCCCTCTCAGGTCGTTCCTTCACAGATTGATCTCAGAAAGCCAGGTCAGGCAATGTAGCGCAGCACTCACTATCCAACCCTCAGAACGCACAACAATTAATTTTATTTTTATTTTTTGAGTTTTATATAGCGTGAACATTACACTTTCAGGTATCAGAGCACTTTACAACATGGTGGCAAACAGTCAGCCTTCACAGAACACATTTTGTAAATTTTGATAACAGAGGTCCTGGGATCATAGATATCCATTCTGGATGAGAAAAGGGTTGATAGTCACAATTTGTGCCTGACTAACCTGCACTAACCTGCAGTCAAGCTATTGCAAGGGCTGCTGGCAGCCTTTGAACAGGATTAGGTGCAGACTGGGCAGTAGTATATATGTTATCTTTAGCACTTATGACCCGAATCTTTCCACAACTCCAGGCTAGCTTCTTTATGGTTCAATCCTAAAACAAAGGCAGCTGTTTCTGTGAATATTATCCACACATGGGTTTCCAAGGGCATTACCTAACTTAGACTTCATATGTTTCCTGGAAAAAGAAGTCAGGTTGCTTAAGGTAGACATGCCATACATCGGACTCGTCCTGATCTTTTGAATATATGTCTTTCTGTAGGTCACATTGCCTCTAAAATTTACAAAACATTCTCCAACCTGCTTCAACAACAAGCGTCATTACTGTCCACAAAATGGGCTAAACACTTCGACATACAGGTGTTTGAACACATCTTAGAGGAAAACTGACAAAATACAAGCAAGCTATTCTTGAGCAATAAAATAACACTTTATATCCTCCAAATAAAAATCTTTACTATGAATTTAAAACACTGGCTAGATTACATAAACTGAAAGAGTGACTCTTGTTGGAATTGCAACAAGAGAACTGGATCATACCAACATATACTCTCCCATTGTCTACTCCCTGCTCATTATTGGGACCGAATTCAGAACCACCTACTCTGATCTCCTTAGGCGTTCCCATTATGACTTTGAGGAACCTTGTCCTCCAAAATCAATCCGAACCTTAACACCATGGACATGGAACTGGTAGATCTCCTTCTGGCAATCGCTGTGAAAGCCATCTTGTCAGAATCGAAATCTGTCAATCATTTCTCTTTCCACAACTGGTAGACTTTGGTATCTTTTCTTAGAGGAGCTCATGAATATCAGTCCAACCATAAGATATATCCTCAAATTTTTGAGTGCTGTCTGACGCTCTCTCAAAAAGTACATTGATTTTGAGAAAATCAAGCCTGGGTACCTATCAATACCAAACATGGGGTCTTAGATACTGATTCACGCCTTGTACTCAAATATACCACTAACCTTTCTCCCCTTCCACTCTCTTTTCTTTATACAGTCCAGACCTCCTCCTGGTTCCATTCTTCTTTGCCGTGCGACATTGTCTTGAGTCAGTTGTCTCACATACTCCAGTTTCATAAGAAACAGACTACACATCATACATTTTCCTCCAGTCTCATTGGGAATCATCGCACCCTGATTCCATATTCAGTAGTTTTTTCACTGGATTACCTTTGGCGCGAGGAGCTACACGGACTTCTGCTGCTGCCTGTCTCTCCATTTGCACGCAAGCCACTTTTCGCGACACCCGCTTCGCGGGTGCCGCTCATCCGTCTCCTAAGGCTGCCACTCGCTGGTGTGAGCGGTTCTGCAGTCGGCAGAGAGTCACACGCTCCCAGCTGAGGAGGGGCCTGGTGAGAGTACACGGGGCGAGTTGGAGAGCTTGAGCCTACCAGGGGGACTGCGAGGACCAGCAGCCCCAGCTCTACACAGCTGGTCCTCTTCCCCCGGCGGCCACGCCCCCAGCCTCCAGCATACTTCAGTTCCGGTAAACGCCAGTTGAGTGGGTTTCTTCACTGGATTACCTTTGGCGCGAGGAGCTACACGGACTTCTGCTGCTGCCTGTCTCTCCATTTGCATGCAAGCCACTTTTCGCGACACCCGCTTCGCGGGTGCCGCTCATCCGTCTCCTAAGGCTGCCACTCGCTGGTGTGAGCGGCTCTGCAGTCGGCAGAGAGTCACACGCTCCCAGCTGAGGAGCGGCCTGGTGAGAGTACACGGGGCGAGTTGGAGAGCTTGAGCCTACCAGGGGGACTGCGAGGACCAGCAGCCCCAGCTCTACACAGCTGGTCCTCTTCCCCCGGCGGCCACGCCCCCAGCCTCCAGCATACTTCAGTTCCGGTAAACGCCAGTTGAGTGGGTTTCTTCACTGGATTACCTTTGGCGCGAGGAGCTACACGGACTTCTGCTGCTGCCTGTCTCTCCATTTGCACGCAAGACACTTTTCGCGACACCCGCTTCGCGGGTGCCGCTCATCCGTCTCCTAAGGCTGCCACTCGCTGGTGTGAGCGGCTCTGCAGTCGGCAGAGAGTCACACGCTCCCAGCTGAGGAGCGGCCTGGTGAGAGTACACGGGGCGAGTTGGAGAGCTTGAGCCTACCAGGGGGACTGCGAGGACCAGCAGCCCCAGCTCTACACAGCTGGTCCTCTTCCCCCGGCGGCCACGCCCCCAGCCTTCTCCTATATTACTGCAGTGTCAACTACCGCACCGCGGGACGCGCGCGGGGCGCAGCCCGGGGCGAAGACCGGGCAAAGAGCGGGCCGTTTGAGGCCGTTGGAGCCCGGTAGAGACCGGACCGGGCCACCTCTCTTGGCTCTTCCTACTAATTCAACTCGCAAGCCTCTGCCTATGTCTGTCATGCCCGGTAGAACAAGAAGCAAAACCAAAACAGCGATGGCCGTAGCCCAAATTACTGGGCCAATAGATCAATTCATATCCCGGGTCAACGATACAATCGATCATAGTATCTCTTTACTGGAACGCAGAGTATCCATGGACCTTATGAATGCTAAACGTTCATCCCTGGGCCCTATATCAACTGTAAGCTCACCTTCCCACCAAACTGTATCCAATCGTTCCCTTCCATTACCTCAATCTGCTGTTGGTCCACTTACAGTACCAAACCTAGTCGACTTATCAGTCTCTCAACTAGAGTCTGATTCACCATTTGTTGACCTAGAGGCTACCCCAGACCTTGAAGCTTGCCAATCATCTGAAAGGCCAGAGTCCACCAAAGACAAGTGTCCTCAAGCATTAGGGGAAGGAGGCATTCCTGTATCGTCTGGACCAAGGAATATGCCTAAGACCAAGAAAAAAGCAAAAAACAACATCAGGAACCATAATCTTGTGTCGCCAGCTCCAACTTTAACTACAGGCATTCCTTGTTGGGTCGAAAATATGGTAGCAGACTTAAAATCAGATCTTGAAGCTACAATATCGGCTCAAATTAAGCCCTTAATGTCAAAAATTGACAGATTAACATCCCTAATCAATACCAAATGGACAAATAAGTCAAGTGGAAACGGGACCACTCAGCCACAAGGGAAAACCAAAGAAGCGACTTTGGTGAATAACATCAATAGTAACCTACCTAAAGACTCCACTGTAAAAGCCAAAACTACATCTGATAAACCTGGAGCAGTACCGCCCCATCAGGCCCAAAGGGGGGAAAATGTTCCTGTGCCTTTACCGACCCCTAGTGTCAAAAACCCTATTGCAAAGCCCAACACACCTTCCGGCTCCAATAGAGTACCTAATCAATCTACCAAGGGTCCCAAAAGCTTAGCCACCACTTCGTTAGCAACTACTTCCCTTAGCATGCCAGTTGACTCAAAGGCAAGGCCGGCTCGTTTTAAATCAATCAACTTGCCACCGGAAGTCTCACCCTTTGTGGTTGTACTGACGGGGGTGCCACCTCTGAAGGAGGGTAGAAGAGAAACCCTTGTCGAATTAAAGAACAAATGTGCCCAGTGGCTCCACCTGCATAAACCACTGCCCAATAATATGTGTGGAGAAATACACGCAGTTAGAAGAGGGGATTGGGTGGGTAGTAACACCAAGACCATAGCAGGTGATGTCATAACTATCAACTTTAGGGACGTTGGGGTAGTGAATTATATTTGCAATTCGCCTACTAGTGGGCCGGCCACTCAAATTCACCCACTTCCCTTGTCTTACTTTTTACCCATGCCCCCCAGACAATATCCCCCTCAATTCAGTTTTCCTTTAAATAGAGGGTATATACATGCTCCACATCATTCCATCCATCAGTGGCAGCAACCCTGGCAAGGTCCACCCCCTCCCTTTGACCCCTTTGTGTCTCAATTTGCTCACTGGAACAGATTCAGTGCGCTAGAAGAGGTGGACTGACTCAATTCTGCTGAAGCTCTTCCCTTGCATCTTGACAGTAATAGGTGTGAGGAGAAGGGTTCTCCAGTCATTTCCTACCGACTATGTTCCAATTCTCCAACTGAGCCACCCGCTAGCCTGACCAAGTCACCATCCCCTGCCCTAGAGAGGGAATGTATGGAAGCCCCTAGCCTAAGAGACACCAATGGTACTAGAGGGGAAACCACCAAGGATAAAATTAAAATCCTTAGCTGGAACCTTGCGGGTATCCATAGGAAATTGGACCTGCCTGAGTGGAGTGATCTGGTAGAAGCTCATAAGATTTGTATGTTCCAAGAGACTTGGAGCACAGAACCACTCCACCGGGTTGGGTTCGTCACCTTTTTTATCCCAGCAGTGAGACCCATGAATGGGAAGGGGCGCCCTTCGGGGGGTCTTATTACATGGGTTAGTATCTCCCTGAATTGTAGAATAATATCCAGGCAGATAAATAACCCAGGTATTTTAGGTATTCTACTAGGTATTCCATGTAGAGGTCTGTCTCTAGCTCTTTATAATGTTTATGCTAGAGGCACAAAAAATGGGTACACCTCACCCGTAATAACAGACCTGGAGGTGCATCTCAGGGATTGCAAAGAAGCTGACTACACCCTAGTAGCAGGTGATTTCAATTGCACCTTTGAGCCACTCCCCCTAGATGGCATCCCTGACTTGGGCGAAGAAGACAGCAGATGGGGTATCCCTTCACTTTCCATCCCTCCGATTAGGCGTTGGACCAGCAGTGCAGTACAGCTAAATGCACTGACTCTTGAGTTTGGGCTAAGAGCCGCTAATGGCCGTACACCCTCCGACCGGATGGGCGCCCCGACGTTCAACAGGGTTGGTCATACCTCTAGGATTGACTATATCCTGTTGGACCTGGGGCTTTGGAACAGGGTCGAAGACATGACAGTCATACCAACTGTCGAAAGCGACCATAACTCGCTCTCTCTAACCATTACGAATCCCTGGTCTAACAAAGTACTGTCAGCACCCCCCAAATACTCACATAAGGTCACTGTCTCTTCCTGTGGGAGGCGCCTAAAGTGGGACAAAGTTGCCAGTAATCCTGGCAAACTTGCTAATATAGAGGAGATTCTTGCGGCCTCACAAATGGAACTTGACTCTATCGACTTAACCACGGTAGTGGATGGGGCAACATCCATTTTTGAAGCTGCTGTTAAGACTATAGGTGAAGTCTTCTGGGTTAAGGGCAATGCTGGGAGACATGGGTCCCAGAATAAATCCAAGGGTGTGCATGTCTGGTATACAGCAGCCTGCAGGAAAGCCAAGTCCCGGTTGATAGAGGCCGTTAAAGGCAAATCTCAACCCCAAATACAGTTAGCCAGGAAAGAACATAAGAGAATATTAGGCCTAGCAAAAAAGGAGTGGGAGGAGGCTTACTGGTCCACTCTTAAAGAAGCTAGCTCCAAGAGGGACCCAAAACGATTTTGGGATACTATCAGAGCTCGGAATAGGCCCGACCGTGATTTAATAACTTGTAATATCCCTAGTCAGGCGTGGGTCGAACACTTTTCCAAGCTCTATACCCGCCAAGCCGACCAGTTGCAGACAAGCGACTCACATGGGGGGGTCGGGGGCTTACCCATGCTCCCTCCACCTTGGAATATTCAGCCTAGCGACTTTGATTTTACCATCAAGGAGGTCGAATACGCAATAGGCACTATTATCCCCCAAAAAGCGGCTGGGCCGGATGGTATCCCTGGTGACCTTTTAAGATCAGATATTTCAAAGTGGGGAAAACTGATCCATTCCCTACTTGTCGCTATCTGTAGGGGCGCCCCCGTCCCCTCCTCATGGAAGGGGGCGGAGGTGGTCCCTATTTACAAAAAAGGCCCCAGGGATGATCCGGCAAATTATAGGCCCATTAGCCTGTTAGATATCAGCCAAAAAGTGGTTGGCAAGGTTCTACTGTTAAGAATTCTTAACTGGGTAGATGAAAACAAAATCCTTACCGACTACCAGGCGGGCTTTAGAGTGGGAACTGGGACAATCGAGCAAGCCTTTAGGCTTATGTTGGTCTACTAGAAAGTTGTGGTTATAGGCAAGGGCAGTCTTTATCTCGCGTTTATCGATCTAAAGACTGCCTTTGACCTTGTACCTAGAGAGACCCTATGGAGCGTACTGGCTGATATGGGGCTACCACACTACCTGCTTGTGTTGCTGGTTAGGCTGCACGAAAATAGTTTTGCCCAGATTAGGTGGGGCCCAGGGGGGGAAAAAACCAGCAACTGAATGAATTCATTTTTCCAACAGTATTATATAACCTTCTCACGCACTGTATATTGAATTCTACTGTGTTTTGAAATTATATGAATTCTACTTATCTGTTTGTTTTATTTTAATACGATCCCTATCTCTAATTACATCATTATTCTTCATGCGTTCTGTATGTTCATTTAAACTGTATTTGAAAATGTAATGTTTTGCACCCAAATATCTTTAATGTGAATTCTTCGCGGAAACTACTTCTTGCGTTTCACAACTCTAAACATTGATCTAGTCTGCTTTCTACTCCCCTTACCTAATCACAGTCTTTCCATTCAGTGGTCCAGCATTTTTTTCTTTCCCTTTTCTAGCTGAGATGCCCCCTCCTCAGTCTCTCTTCTATTTTTTTACTACCAGGACATACCAACGTCACACATTGCCACGCCCCCCAACAAGACCAATCATTCTTATCCAGCGCCCCCAACATTTATTATTTTTTATTTTATTTATTTATGCATTTTTATATAGCGCGGACTTCACCCGAAGGTGTCAGAGCGCTTCACAAAAGGAACAGAAATGAAACATGAGAAACATTACAAAAGAACAGATTACAAAAGCATACGTTACGTTACATAAGGTAATAGTGACAATTGTGAGCAAACAAAATGCATGAGGTAGTAAAAATTGTGAGCAACCAAAAATACATGAGGTAGTAAAGGTAATAGTGACAATTGTGAGCAAACAAAATACATGAGGTAGTAAAAATTGTGAGCAACCAAAAACATGAGGTAGTAAAAAGTGCACAAGAGGAAAAAGTGACAAGTGTGCAATTACAAGAGAAAACAAAGTATAATTTGAGGTATAAGACTGCAATAAGTATATAATAACTCAGGCACAAGAACAAGCGTTACGTAGGCAAAGGTGGCACTTGTGCAAGTATCAAAGGTAAAAACATGTGAGAGGTAGCAAACCGTGTGTTACAAGGGCAAAGTGGTGTGTGCATGTTACAAAAGGGCACCAAACACAAGTACATGGAAAATACTGCAAAAAGGCAGACACTCCAACCCCAGGAATACACTGGGAAGGCACTTCCATGGTCATGGAAAGTAGAATTTATCAGTAGTGGGAAGTCTTCCTCCAAATAACACGAGGACGTGAATTACTTTTGGAGGTGTCTCTGGAGGAGGAGAACTTTGAGGTCCCTTTTGAAGGCCTGGGAGGAGGCGGTGGTCCGGAGCTGAGGCGGAAAGGAGTTCCAGATTCTCACTGCGTTGCCTGAAAAGGATTGGGCCATTGTTCTCTCCTTCTTGAAAGTGGGAGGTTCAAGCAGTAGATTCTCCGCATTGCGTGAAGGTCTAGAACCTCCAGAGAGTTTCAGTTTATTCGCCAGGTAGCGAGGAGAGGACAAGTGCAAGGCTTTGTGGGTGATACAAGCGGTCTTGTAGATAGCTCCAGCCTCGAAGGGAAGCCAGGGAAGCCAGCGGAGGGTGGATAACATCGGTATGATGTGATCGCTTCTTTTGGCCCCATAAATGAAGCGAGCTTCTGAATGGAAAACAGACTTAAGTGGGGACAGGTGAGATTTGGGGAGGCCAGTAAGAAGAGAATTGCAGTAGTCTAGTCTGGAGAGGACCAGCGATTGCACCAGGGTTATAAGGTCCTGCTCCGGGAAGAAGCGTCGGATTCCCCAAAGAAGGCGCAGTTGGCAATCCCCACCAGACTCACGCCTGAACAACGTTGAAATTCCACCTTGCCTGTCCCCAGCAGACTGGAATTGGCTGCCACAGCGTCCCCCTTCCATGTAAGTAATCCGGCCTACCACTTGCCTTGGGGAGCTTGCATTTATGCCCAGCTCTGCTACAGACATGCCAACCCTCCCGATTCAGGCGTGAGACTACCGATTTGAAGGCTAGTCTCTCGCCTCCCGATTCAAGCAAAAACCCGATTCGTCTGGGGTTTCAGCTGACAGGGCTTGGTATTGTGTAAAGTGCTAATTCTTCCAACAAAGAGTGGCGAGGCAGGGGCTCTCGAAGGGGTGAAAAACAAACAAAGCATCATTAACTTGGGAATCGTCTTTCAAAAACCTGCGAAGTACTTGGGGGTCAGGGGGGGGAGGGAAAGAGGTGTTTGAGCCCGGGCTGCAAAAGGGGGTGGGGTGTGCATGCACTACCAACAATCTGCCAGGCCAGTGCCCAACACTTAGATCGCCCTCTCTGTACCTGCCATTATGCTCCATGGTTCCGAAAGGTAAGAAAAAACGTGCATTTACGTTTCAAATGCCCAACCCTGCAGCAGCACACTTCCAAAGCCCATACATGCCAGTAACCCGATTCAAAGCCACATTCTCCCAATTCATTTTTTTAAATCTCCCACTTTGCTCTCCTGAAATGTTGGCATGTATGCTGCTACTAGCCCCTGTATTTTTCCCCCAGTTCAGATGGACACTTTCTCCCATATAGCTTCAGTGTATACCTCCACCAGACACGCGCCGATTTTGCAATTCATTGGCACCGCCTTGGAACTCTGCTTCGGGCTTGATTAGTGTTCTTGCCTCCCGCTTCAAACAAGTCTGTCTCGAGCTGTCTGCCATTCCCCAAATGGGCGCCTGACCTGCGCCTCACCTGAATTACCCGACACCAGACTTGGGTTGGAATCAATAACATGGAGTACATGGCCTTCCTGGTTCTTTCCTCTACAGACCCTCCATCATTAATTCCTTTTTAATTTCTTTGCACTTTCCCCCAGTGTCACAACGGCCAGCGGCTGTATCCCACAGAAGCCCTTCCTAACCTCAAGTGCCTTTTTCACCCTTGCCATCACTGTCCTTACCTCAAAGATCAGTGCACATTAGCAATCCTTTTTACTGTTCCTCCACTTGATTTCTCTTTTCAATTCGCTGAGCCTAGACAGAATATTTTCTTATGAGTCTGATGTCGTTTTTGGCACTACACGCCTTTGCAGCCATTCAGTTGCACATTGTGACCAATGTCTTTTGGCACATCACCTTACCCATGTGACATTTATTCTGTCATATTCAATTCTCCTAACTCCATCGCCTTTTTAAAGGTCCACCTTTGAATGTTGTTATCATTTTTTTCATACAGCACTGTAACCTAAAATTGTAACCTGGTCCTGATGATGGCCTAACATTGTCTAAAAGCCGAAACGCCATCGACCCTCACTGCGTAATTCATGGTGCCTCCCTCATGATTGCCCAGAAGAATTCATTGTGTATATTGTACCAAATGTACGGGCATCATTAGGAGCACACTGTATATAAAAATGTACCTTTTGCACCTTTCTTCCCACTGAATATAATCCTGCGCGTGTCGCCAGCGGCGTTAACTTCTTCAGGAGCACTTGTGCACAGTATATCACAGGTTACATGACTTTTAATGTAAGACAGTGCATTTATGGTTGTTTATTAGTTTTTGACCATATAACTAAATATACAGGAAAAGCAATTCCTTAATCTTTTTGTTTCCCGATCTTTTGTCTCCCTTTTCCCCTTCCCTTGTTCTTGGCAATTAATATTGATTTTTTGTAAATTTCCTATGAAACAATACCCCTTGAGACACTGTCATACGTAATGCAAGTAAAATGGCGGCGGCATGCGCAAGCCCCATTGCCTGAGCGCGATAACTTATGAGCTGCGCTGGAGACTGGCCCGGGACAAACTCGGCTCTCTGAAGCGGGGGGGGGGGCACTTCTGCGTGGCAGGCTGCTCTGGTCCCTTGCTGCCCTGGGGGCATCCCTCGGCTTGACCCTTTTGCCAGGACAAGGTGGCGGTTGCCAGGCAGGAGATGGCGGTAATGGTGGCTTGGGGACAGCGAGGCCGTTGAGGGACTGGGTAGAGAGTATCAGCTGACCGTAGCTCCCGGTGTCATACCCACACCACCTCGAGGACCTGGCCTGCTTCACCCTTCCTGTGCCAGTAGTGGTGAGCGACAACGCTGTGGCAGTGCAGACCTCCAGTAAGAGAGCTGAGACCGCTGTGCCTTAGGAGGGCGGACCATGCTTTGCAAGCAGAGGCCCGGAGAGAAGTGGTCCCTTGAGATCTAGCGGTAGCCGTGCCAAGACCAGCCGAGAGATGCCTCCTGACTACACGAGGCCCAGGAAGGACTCACATCCGCGGGCCTCCCACTCAAGTGGGGCTCGGGCTGCAGAGGCTGCAGAAGCAATTTACCAGTGGGCCCCTTGGCAGCTGGTGCTCTCGAAGACAGAGGCGACAGCTGCCACAGCACCTTCTTGCCCACAACACTAGGGAGGTCGTTGAAGTCGCATTGTCCTGCCGTTGGTGTGGGGGAGTGGCTTGATGCTAGGGCTGCATCAAGACCAGGGCACACAGCTTTGATCACCATTGCACCCGCATCCGCACTCGCACACGCAGTCTCCAGGCATCTGACTCCAAAATCACTGGGCTGGACCCTCCTGAGGGCTTGAAGCCTGGATGCGTCGCCTCCAGGGATCAGCCCCCTCCACCTCACACATACCCCATGAGGGTCAGTGGGGTCTGCAGCTCTCTGATTATTAAATAGTCGCTGGCCTGGTCCCTCCCACTCCCTGTAAAGCATGAGTGGGGGAGCCACAGCTGGCTCCTGCGAAGAGTGAGCCCCGGGCGGCCTGCAGAGGCAGCCTGGCTAGGACCGGGTGCAGATTGCGGCCTGCCTGGCAGGCCCCGCTTGTGCAGATGGCAAGAGGGAAAACAAAGGTAGCAGCCTGAGTAGACAGCCCTGGGGGAGATAACAATAGCTGCAGCCACCTTCACTTGCCTGCTGACCAGCTGCAATCCCATACCTTCACCTGCTACCCCGTTAGCTAATCCCCATCTGGTACGCCCACAATAAGAGAACCTGCACTCCAGCGATTTAAGAGGGGAAGACTGAGAAACTGAAAGGAAAAGCTGGTTGATTCCTCCCCCTCCTTAGTCGATTGCACACCAATATAGATACCAACACAACAAAAAGGGGAGGAGGATGGCGATCTGGCACAATCGGGCGTAGCGGGATGCATTCGGCAGGCAGTAGCGCAGTGTAAAAGCAGTACCAAACTAGAAGCGGGTTGTAACTCGCCAGCCAAGGATCTGACAGCAATGATGCCCGGAATCCGCTGGGCACTGAGCCTATGCTCGCGGAGGACCAGCAACTGTGTTCATCTTATCCATCCAGCTGTATATGCATACAATTAAACATTCCGAAACCACCCCTTCAGCTGCCGCCCAGGTGGAAGTGAACCACTCACCGGTCATCGTGATCAGTCGAATGGCCTACACCAGCACCAAACCTGCTGACTCCATCAGCCATGGGAAAGTATAAAGCAAACAAACCTCCCTCAACACAGACCCGAATGGAGCAATACGCCACAGGAAGGAAGGGGTCCGGCGAGTCTGGCCACGGCAGAGCCGCCCTCCCTGAAGGAGACCATGCCGTAATCCTCCAAGCCATATGGTCCTCACAAGATTCCATGGAGGGAAAAATAAGAGAAGTTTGGGTTGACAGGGCCCTCATTAGACAAGACATCCGAAATGCCACAGCCCGCATAATGGAAGCAGAATCCCTCTTGTCTTCAGTGAAGAATGAGGTACACTGTCTAAAAGAACTGGTTACGCAACTCCAATCCCACACGAAGGAGCTACACAGACGGGCAGAGGATGCAGAAAACCGCTTACAACGCAACAACCTCTGCCTGGTAGGCATTCCCGAGGGCGAGGAGCCTGGTCAAGTGGCAACTTTTGTCGAGACTTGGATCAAATCATGGATGCTGGCGGATGGGCTTTCCGCATGGTGCGCTGTGGATCACGCCTAATGGACTCTGGCGCCCAGACCGCCTCTAGGTGCACCACACCAGCCGTTAATTGCTAGCATCCTCAACTTCAAAGACAGGGACGCTGTCCTATTAGCTGCCCACTCCCAACCAACACTGTCCTATCAAAGCCACAAAGTTATGATTTTCCAAAAGTACATTACGGAGGTTCAGACACCGCGCCGATCCTATTTGGAAGTAAAACAGAAATTGCAATCTCTGAACCTCCAATACAGATTGCTGTTTCCGGCTCACCTCAGATTGGTCTTCCAGAATAAAATACTCTCCTTCAATACCCTGAAGGTGGCATAGACTTGGTCAACTGAGGAATGTCTCCTGTCTCCCCCACAGGGCTATCACAGGGCTACCTCTCCTTCTATACCCAGGGTCGAGATGCCTGAAGATCCCAGGCCACAGAGACACCGCACCCACTCTTGCAGGGGGCGGAATAACCTTAGAGACATCTCCGCCTCGCCTACAGCTCCCGCACGGGCCTCCAGTGAGCCACTCAAACCTCTGCAAACCACACACCATCTGGAAGACTGCGAAACGGAGGAGACAAGGAGGGCCTCACCCACCGCTGATTCCTGATTCCGGGGACACCGAACTGTCGCAGACCCTGATGATCTAACGGAGATGCGGCTGACTCTAGCCTTTGCAGTCATTTACAGACTACTTCCGCTAAAGCTGCCTTTGTCACTTATGGTTTGGATATACTTAGTGTGTCTTATTCAGAGACTTGCTCACATCCTAATACATGGAGCGGTCCACCACGTAACTCACACATTAAGCCAATAGTTTAATTTTCTTCCATACCCTGTTATAGTTAACACTACAGATGCTTCCTTTCACGAAGTATAGGGAGGGGGGGGTTGGTTGGGAGACGGGATTGGAACCGTTGTCCCGAAGTTAAGTTCAGTTTTACTTCATAGACGCAGCATTTACTACATTACATCAGACACAGGCCTGCATTGGTAGCAGTGTGTTCTGCTTAGACCTCCGACCTCGGGTTCCCCGGCCCGCCAAATGCTCTACCGCTAACCACTCACCCTACGCGCTCTATGGCTATGATCCAGCATTGGGGAGACCCTCACCCATTAAGGATTATCTATATATTATACAGCATTCCTTGATACATATGAGGAGCTGGCCTGTCAGCCGGAGACGTACATGGCAGCAATTGTGGTTATACCCAAAACACCTGCTCAGAATACCGCCCTATCTCATTAATCAACGCGATGGTTCTAGCCATGCGCCTAAAATCTGTCCTTAGCAGTCTCATCCACCCAGACCAGTGCTGTTTTATGGCCCGTTGCAGTACAAGGCACTGCATATGACGTCTCCACTCGGCGTTGGCTCACCACCACCACCACCGCCTCACCCCTTACTTCACCCTCTTATTGCTTTCTGCCCTCTTACTCAAGCCTTCGACACGGTCGATTGGCAATATTTGGAGGAAGTACTGAGGTGGCGGGCATGGGACACCACTTCCACTTCTAGTGTGAGTATTATGCTCTAACCCCTCGACGCGAGTACTCATAAATCAAGCTCTTTTATCTTTCCGATCTGTAAGGCACAAGGCTGGGGTGCCCTCTGTTGCCCCTCCTCTTCACCCTTTCCATCGAGCCCTTACCCTGCCGTATCCGGGCAGATGCAGAGATCCAGCGGTGGAACTGGCAGGGGGCACGTGAAGACCGCACTGCTCTCTGTGTGGACGACGTTCGGCTCTTCCTTGCAAACCCGGTTCAGTCGGGCCCCAGAAGACTCCAGCTTCTTGACTTCTTTGAGGCAGTTTCAGGTCTGTGCCTAAACCCAAATCCACATTGGTCTTGCATAGCTTGTAAGGCGACCATCCCCATAAAGCGTCTCTCCTTTAAGTACTTAAGTATCTGGGTGCCACTGGTGTGGCATCTTGATGCTACACCTTTTAGATTAGAATGTTCTTACATCAGTGCCAGCAGCCTAGTTAGAATGTTATGATTAGAAAGACTTGGGAGTTGGAACTGACTGGCTGCTTTGGGATATGTAACCTAATGGATGGGATCCTTTTATAAGAATAAATCATACTTACAACTACCTACAAGGAGTATTACTTCTTTACACTTGGCGACGAGGACGGGATAAGAAGCAAAAAGGATCTCAACATCTACAAAATTTTTTTTTAAGAAGAAGAACATAGAAGAAGATAACAAGTTTGTTTTATTTCAAACATTTCCAACAAGACTTTTCTAACTTGGCCTTACCCTTCCTGGATTATGGGACTTCAATACGCCTCAAGGCTCAAGGTACTGTCTAATATTGGAAAAATTTGTCTTCTCTATTTATAAAAAAAACTCTCTTCTTCTCTTACAACTGCTCTTGACAGCCTTAATTAGATGATGCGCTATTTCTGTAAATACTTTCATTGTGACTGACATTTGGTCTGCTGAAGATTTGGCGCTCTCAATTTTATTTCTATCTTTTATGCGCTTGTTTTGCTTAGCAGACACTGTCACAGATTAAGCTGTGTATCCCTTGCAGTCTCATCATCTATTTCAATTTTCCAGCGTTTCACAGCTAGTAACCCAGTGCATCTTTCAAACGTGCAGTAACAAGAGGGCAGCGTTTCACTCGCTATAACCCAGTGCATCTTTCAAACGTGCAACGCGCATACAGCAACGTTCAAGCGCGTATATGAACATTGGTTATGGGTTTGCTATAGTAAACCGCACTATCTTCAGAGTAATGCCAGTTGTACTGAAATAGTTAGATAGTATCTATGGCAACCAAGGCCTGGGTGCTTAAGGGTATATGACACCTACCCACCAAAGTGTCAGTTTGTCCTGAGATTCAGCCGAATCCAGGTCACATATGAAACAATGTACTACCCAAGCTACACCGATATCTGTATTGTCATGTGGAGGGGCGCATGGATATCTTTACACACACATCACTTTTTTTCACAGCACCCTATGTCCAGATAGTCCATAGAAAATCTCATTGACACCAGAAATAGTCCAATCAAAGCTTCTGTCTTGAAGTCTTTAATTTCCACAAATTTGTGATATTCCAATGTTACAGCCGACGCGCGTTTCGCCCTCTGGGCTTTCTCAAGGCTTATTTAAATTTAAATGGCCTGGACGAGATGGAAGAAATTCCCTTTACTGTAATGTCCCTCGGGTTTATGTAGTCTTTCAATGCGCATATGTAAGAGGGTACATTCACGAATATATGAGGAATAATCAGGCTTCACTCAATATGTTTGTCAAAATCCAGAAAGTAGTTTATCTTTATGTCACATGGAGAAATTCATTAGAGTTACCACTCCGTATTCATCAATTGGGCCACAATTTCTAAACGATTAGTCAGTGGAAACACTGACCGGGAACACACCATGGCCAAGAACTACTAACTACAGTCGGGGATATTCGGGATATATCATAATCCCATCGAAATTGTGGCCCAATTGATGAATACGGAGTGGTAACTCTAATGAATTTCTCCATGTGACATAAAGATAAACTACTTTCTGGATTTTGACAAACATATTGAGTGAAGCCTGATTATTCCTCATATATTCGTGAATGTACCCTCTTACATATGCGCATTGAAAGACTACATAAACCCGAGGGACATTACAGTAAAGGGAATTTCTTCCATCTCGTCCAGGCCATTTAAATTTAAATAAGCCTTGAGAAAGCCCAGAGGGCGAAACGCGCGTCGGCTGTAACATTGGAATATCACGAATTTGTGGAAATTAAAGACTTCAAGACAGAAGCTTTGATTGGACTATTTCTGGTGTCAATGAGATTTTCTATGGACTATGTGGACATAGGGTGCTGTGAAAAAAAGTGATGTGTGTGTAAAGATATCCATGCACCCCTCCACATGACAATACAGATATCGGTGTAGCTTGGGTAGTACATTGTTTCAAACGTTCAAGCGCGTGTTCTCCACACTTCACGCGGACATTGTTACTCACCATCTCGCTGTCTTCTCACGAGCCTCCATTACTGCACGGAAGTTCTGGCTATTCACGCAGGAAATCAGACGTGCATCTACGTCATCACGTTCAACGTCGTAGCGGCCATCTTTGTAAAGCTTTGAAGATAGCGTGCCGTTTCAGTGACACGCACACTTTCATCGAAATCTCAGATTGTGTACAGTTTTGGCGTGCCGTTCCAGTGACACGCACACTATTGGCTACGCGCTAACACGCTGTGGTTTCTTCATTGCTTCACCTTTTATTGGATGTCCTTGCGTGTTACTTTTGTTTCAGTGACACGCACACTCTCATCAGGTACTCTTCGCTGTTGCTGACACTTAGCTTGTTTATCTTTATATTTCTTGGTTACAAGCAAATTTTTTTTAAACCTACTGTGGATTACAATATGCAAGTTAATGTTGGTATATAGGTCTCTAACTACTTTGGCATTTACTGAAAGTGTCTTCTGTGAAAGTGTTTTCAACAAAGAGGGAGAGTAGTAGAGCTTCTATACTTTAATATCACCTCACCTATGTTTAAAATGTATATCATTCACACTACTGTTTTTTCTTTAATATAACTTTCTAAGTGAATGGATACTGAATAACTTTGGGCATATATCAATTATTATATATTTTTCTCTTCTTTTCTTATCAACATGCAAAATGTCACATCACCGCCATTTTATCTATCTTCTCCTGGAGACCCTCCCATTAGATGGCAAAAATGGCGCAAGGTTTTTGAGTGATATGCGAGGGTTTGTGGTTCTAGTCTCAGTGCTGAAAGGAAAACTGCTCTATTATTACACTGTCTTGGCTCTGAAGGACAAGACGTATTCGACCATCTTCCGGAACCTGATGACACTTCTCTAAATGAGTATGAAATTTGCATGGCTAAACTAGATAAGCATTATTTGCCAAAAGTCAGTACTATTCTGGAAAGGTATCATTTTGGTCGCAGGGCTCAACAAGAAGGTGAGAGTATTGAAAATTATATTACAGCTCTTAGGAAACTTGCGTCTAGTTGTAAGTTTGGAGCACTAGTTGATGAACGTATAAGAGATCAATTTATGTTAGGTTGTATTAGTGAAAAGGTCAGGGATGAGTTGTGGCAAAAGGATGAGCCGTCCTTAGATGATGTCATCTCAATAGCGAAAAGAATTGAACATTCCATTAAATGTGTGGAGGTTATAAAAAAAAATGGCGAGACGAAAAGTAAAGATGTAATTCAAACTGTTAAGTTAAATCACAGAGTCAATACTGCTCCGAAGGTAAATAGAGAAGAAAAGGTATGAAGCAGTGTACCCTCTAGGAAACCTCAAGGTAAATTCGATTTTTCCCAAGTTAAATGCTTCAGGTGTGGTAAAATGGGGCATTTTGCCAATGACAGACAATGTCCAGGTTGGAAAATGACTTGTGGTAAGTGTAAAAAAAAGGGGCATGTATCTCATATGTGTAAAGGGAAAGATTATAAAGGTAAAGTGAATGAAATCTATTATGACTTTGATGAATTAGCAGAAGGTATCGAAGAAATTGACTGTGGTCAAATTTCAGTACAAGTCATAAGCAGTCAAGATAGCGAAAATTGTCCTTCAGACGACATTTTGGTTGATGGGCACCTAACTAATGTCATGTTTGATTCTGGAGCCAAAATAACTATAGTTGCTAGAGATTTTTATTTAAAGAATTTAAAAGACAATATAAGTTTGTCTCGCCCTGATATCAGACCTTTAGCATATGGTTACAAACCCATCAAACTACTTGGCTATTTTATGGGACACATTAATTACAAAGAAAGGTTGACCACGACTAAAGTCTATGTGTCTCAAGAAGGTGACAGCATTATAAGTTGGTTTGCACAGAGAGATCTGGGAGTTATGCTAGATCCAAATTCGTCACCTCCAATCATTTTGAAAGAACCTTTTAATCAACATCTCAAAGCTGTTACGGTTGATGATCTAGAATTTAGTCGTGATCTGGAAAAAAAAATTCATAGTGTTTTTTCACAAAAATTAGGATGTCTAAGAAACTATACACATCATATTAAGTTGAGAGATAATGCTGTTCCGGTGTGTAGTAAAGTCCGTAATGTACCCATTGCTGTCAGAGATCAAGTGAAAGCAGAGTTAGAGAAACTTGTTGGTGAAGGCATTATAGAAGTTGTTGAGGGAACTGAATGGGTCGCCCCCATTGTCGCAGCGAAGAAATCGGATGGTTCTTTACGCCTCTGTGTAGATTTGAGAGAATTAAATAAGTGTGTAGTTAGCGATCACTACCCTTTGCCTAAAATCTCTGATATGTTGATTCTTTTGAAAGGTGCTAAAGTTTTTAGCACAGTAGATTTGAGATCTGCCTACCACCAGATTAGTCTGGATGAGAAGTCAAAAGACTTAACTGCATTTATCACGCCTTTTGGTACATTCCGTTATGTGAGGCTGCCATTTGGGCTGGTTTCTGCTGCCTCCGTTTTTCAACGAGCATTGGAAAATGTTTTTAAAGGCTTGAATGGTCTCAAGATATATCAAGATGATATACTGATTTTTGGCTCGGACAATGAGGAACATGATCTCAGACTTATGGAAGTTTTGGGAGCATTATGTGATGCTGGACTTACTGTAAAAATTGAGAAGTGTAAATTTAGGAAAGACTCCATTGAATATTTAGGTCATACTATCTCAGAGGAAGGTATTCTGCCTAAAGAAAGTTTAGTGTCCACCATTTCCAAAATGTCTTCGCCAACCAGCAAGGAAGAGTTATTGAGTTTTTTAGGTATGGCAGAGTACTATAACAAGTTCATCAAGGGTTTTGCTTCTCTTTGTGTTAATATGAGGCTTTTGCTCAAGAAAGGGTGTAACATTCTTTGGAGTGACAAGTGTGAGCAGGAATTTCTGTCATTGAAAGAAAAATTGAGCTGTGCCCCAAAACTCAATAGTTTTGAGTGTGCGTGTCACTGAAACAAAAGTAACACGCAAGGACATCCAATAAAAGGTGCAGAATGCAGATACTCTGTTGTTGAGAGGGAGGCGTTGGCAGTGTATTGGTCTGTCAAAAAATTGAAGAATTTTTTGTGGGGAACTACTTTTGAAATAAGGACAGACCATAAGCCTTTATGTGAAATTCTAATGAAGAAAGGTATTGATGCTATATCTAGTAGAATCACTAAGTGGGTTGTAGGTTTACAAGACTATAATCTTGAAGTTAAGTATCTTCCTGGTGTAGAGAATAAGGCTGCTGATGCATTGTCTCGCCTTGTCCCATCTGGAGGGCCTAGCGAAGAAGATGACTTTGATGAAGAAGATGAGTTGGTGTGTTCCATACAAGATGGTATTATTGACAGAGCAAAATGGGACTTGGCCTTAGAAGGTGATCCAGTTCTTCTGGAAGTTTTGAAAAGAATTAATACAGGCTGGAAGTGTCGAAACAAAGGAGATGAAATGTTAGACAAGTTCTGGCATGTCAAGGATCAGTTGTCTGAACTTGATGGGTTACTAAGGAGGGGAACAAGATTGGTTCCACCACAGTCCATAAGGAATGAACTCATTTCTTTAGCTCACGTTGGTCATATGGGCATCTCTAAGACCAAAGAAACATTAAGATCTTCCTACTGGTGGCCAGGGATGGACTTGGAGGTAGAAAGGACAGTTAGGGATTGTGTTCAATGTGCTTTAAGTGACAGAGTAGCCAAGCCAAAAACACAACCCATGATTATTAGAGATCGTCCAGATTCACCTTGGAAAGAAGTAGGTTTGGATATTCTAGGCCCTATTTCATCATCAGGTTCTGAGTGGTATGTGTTGGTTTTAGTTGATTTCTACTCAAGGTGGCCTGAGGTAGCTATCACTCATGGAATTGAAACAAAACATGTTATTAACTTCCTTGAGAAATTATTCGACAGGGAAGGTATCCCTGACATTATACTTACAGACAATGGTTGTCAATTTGTCTCAAAAGAAATGGAGCTATTTCTTTCCAAACATGGCATAAGACACAAAAAGTCATCTTTATACCACCCAGAAACCAATGGTATTGTTGAGAGGTTCAACCGAGTTCTCAAGGAAACTATTAGGATGGCAAAATCTTCAGGTACCGACTGGAGGTGTGAAGTCTTTAAAAAGGTTAAAGTGTATAGATTGTCTCCACATGCCACAACCAATAAGTCTCCTTTTGAGCTTTTTAGATCTAGAAGAGCCAACACCTTGGTAGCACCGGCATGGGTTAATGATTTGCGACCCAGGTTGAATTCTACCAATGATCATGTTGACTGGAAATTACGTGAAGCTCAAAGAATACAAAATAGGAAAAGACTTTTTGACATAAGGAAGAGTGTTATGAAAACTTGTGTGAAAGTGGGAGATTGGGTTCTCATAAAAAATCCATCTAGTAAGAATAAGATGTTGCCTGCTATGTTCATGAAACCTATTCAAGTCATCAAGGTTCTGCAAAATGCAATTAAGACGGCTTATCATCGTATTTGGAATCTCAACAGAGTGGTTGTCATTAGGAAGGATTTGATCTCCGCTGGTAACCCTTCTGGTAACCCTTCTGTTTTAGGTCCTGATTCATCTGTGGATTCATCTTGTCGTGATGCACCATCTCTGTGTCTTCGCAAGTCGTCAAGGATCACTCGTGAACCAGCTCATCTGAAGGAATTTGTCAAGTAATTTTATTGTACATATTATTTCATTGTAGGAAGGGAGATTTGTGGCATCTTGATGCTACACCTTTTAGATTAGAATGTTCTTACATCAGTGCCAGCATCCTAGTTAGAATGTTATGATTAGAAAGACTTGGGAGTTGGAACTGACTGGCTGCTTTGGGATATGTAACCTAATGGATGGGATCCTTTTATAAGAATAAATCATACTTACAACTACCTACAAGGAGTATTACTTCTTTACAACTGGTCCTAGTACTCACCTGGTCACTCACTATTAATCTCCTGCTCCGGAAAACGAAAGCTTATCTCCGCAAAAGGCAATCCCTTCTTCTTCTTTTTTTTAACAATCTGTTTATTGTTTTTAGATCACATATACAGACATTTCCATTGTACTTCAGAATAAAAGCATTGTGCAGGTCCAAAAGCATAGTACACATAATTAGTTCTCCATGTATCATACATCATACATCTAATATTATCACATTCTGAATCACTGTAGTCTGCCAGGTTTAACAACCACCGTCCTGTAGTGCCATATACATTCTGAACGACCCTACGTTTATCCCGCACCCAAGGGTAGGTGGTCGGACCTTGTACCATGACTTTGCACACTTCAATATCAGCATCTGCATGCTCTCAGCACCCACTACACCACCGCCTCTCTACCTGCTTTCTACGTCCAGTGCCCGACCTGCCTGTAATATCACCTGTCCACA
This sequence comes from Lissotriton vulgaris, assembly GCF_964263255.1. NCBI lineage: Eukaryota > Metazoa > Chordata > Amphibia > Caudata > Salamandridae > Lissotriton > Lissotriton vulgaris. The sequence continues at coordinate 2,007,778,570 of NC_141685.1, read as the reverse complement.
CTCACCCTACAGTCAGCTTTGCTATACTATGGTGTATCCGCTGGGTGAGTAATCAGATAACAAGTCAGCGGGGCTTATATATCCCTAGGTCATGAAGATACTGGTAACAGTTCCGCATAGGTGGCGAGCTTCTCCTGACATCTTATCAAGTCCTGCAGCCATTTCTTGAATTTAGGTGCCCTCCCCCTTCCCCATTGGCAGACTATCCTCCTCTTGGCCATTAATAGCGCTAGTGCTGTGAACCTGCGATGTTCTGCCCTTACTGGTTGCACATATCCTAGTAATGCCATCAAAGGATTCGGTTCCAGCGGGGTATCTATCATCTGTTGCAGCACATTAAACACCTCAGTCCAGTATTCCCTAACACTCAGGCAATTCCATGCCAGATGTAAGAAATCCGCTCCTTCAGGGTGACATCTCTCGCATCTATCGTCTAGTCTAAGCTTGAATCTACACATCTTAGCTGGTTTGTAGTACAGCCGATGTAAAAGCTTATAATGTATAATTCGGAGTCTACTACTCGCTGACACTCTCTTTGTCTGCAGGCAGCTAATTTCCCATTGGTCATCGGTCAAAGCTTCGCCCAGTTCCTCCCCCCATCTAATTCGCGACTGTGTGTCAGGGCTCTCTCTCTGGGTATGTACTGAATTGTACAACAGAGATACTAGTCTAACTTGTTTGGCCTTTTCAAGTATGAGGTGCAAAGGGGCAAGCACCGTAGGCTCCTCCGGAAATTCCAGGGTTAAGGATCATATGCCGTGCTGCAGTCTAATATACAAAAAACATCTAGGGGTGTCCTCTGTTCCACCGGGCACATATGGTCAAGAGTACGGAACTTTTGCTCATGGTACAGGTTCCCCCAGTGCACTATAGAATTCTTACGCCTAAATATATGAAACACTTCCTCCTGTAATAGTGGCATGTCAGGATGGTACACCAGGGGCAACAGCGGCGAATACAAGAACGGCACGCCTAGTAATCGGGCAATCTTCTGCCAGGCTGTTATCGTGCAGTGTAGAGCATCAGGCCGTCTATCTCTTAGTCCTTCAGGCATGTATAGTGCCCCATCTATTGGTGTAGGGTGTGCCAGCCAGTGCTCTGCTGCCACTTGTGGCATATATCTAAGCTGCTTAATCCAATACCATACAAAATGTGCTTGCACTGCCATGAAGTAAAGTTCAAAATCCGGTATTCCAAACCGACCCTGTGAATAGGGACGTGTCATTATCTCCCATTGCAACCTGGGCCTTTTGCCTCCCCACACTAGTCTTATCAATTCTGATCTGAGCGTTTTGAAAAAATGCGCACCCGGGTATTAGGGAACATTCTGAAAGAGATATAGAAGTTGTGGCAATACCACCATTTTAATCAGTGATGCTCGACCTGCCATGGATAATGGCAGCGCCACCCAACGTGTGACTTTATCTGTCAGTTTGGACATCGTTGTTCCATAGTTCAATCTAAGGAGTTCATCCTTATCTTTCGCAATACGAATCCTTAAGTATCGCAGGTCATCGTCACACCACTCCAAGGGATAGTCTAACGAGAAACCGTAAGCGGGAAGATACTAGACTTCGCCCAATTTATCTGTACTCCTGAAAGTCTACCAAAAACTATAAATTCTCTCAGTATTGGGTTACGGTTCTGTTGCGGATCTCGTACATTTAGGGTGATGTCATCTGCATAAAGGGATACAAGTATTTGCCGTTGAAAACACTGCAGCGCCTTGTCCTTGTGATACTGCTGCAACGTCGCTGCCAGTGGCTCAACTGCTAGGGCAAATAATAACGGTGACAGTGGGCACCCCTGTCTAGTCCCTCTCGTAACGTCAAATGTCTGCGACGTGTGTCCATTAATTAGAATCTTAGCCACTGGCTTAGTATATAATAATTTAATCCATGATAAGAAGAGAGGCGGGAACCCCATTCTCCTCATCACTGCAAAAAATATAACTCCATTCCACGGAGTCAAATGCCTTGGTTGCGTCTAAAAAAATTGCTGCCATGGGGAGGTCTGGTGATACCATGTGCAAGACAGCAAATAAGATTCTTAAATTATGCAAGGTGGCCCTTCCGGGCACAAAGCCCGATTGGTCTGGTAAGATAAGGTTTTCCATGAGTAGACTCAATCTCGTAGCTATTAGTTTGGCCAGCACTTTGGCGTCGCAATTAAGCAACGGCAATGGTCTGTATGACTCGCAAAGGTACGGCCTCTTTCCAGGTTTTAACAGAGACATGATGAGGGCCTCCTTCATAAAAGGGGTTAGGTGCCCTACTTCCAGGGCGTCTTCATATACCTCTCTAAGTACGGGAGCCATAATATCAATGTGGGTTTTATAAAACTCCAAAGGTATCCCGTCTGTTCCTGTGGCCTTGCCGGACTACATACTCATTATTGCTTCCCGTACCTCGTCCAATTCGAACTGTGCACATAAGAATGCTCTTTGCCCGTCGCTCAGCCACCGTAGTGTTACATCCCCATGAAATTCGTCCAGCTCACTATCGCCTTGCCTCGTTGTAGTGTAGAGTGTGCTATAGTGAACCAAGAACTCATTTAATATAGTGTGTGTATCTCTGCAGACCCCTTCGTTCGAGTCCCTAATCTCCGTTATGTATGTTGAGCACCTAGGCCTCCTAACCATTTGCACTAAGGTTCTAAGCGGTCTATCACATTCTCCAAAATTTCTAGCCACCCAGTATTTACTTTTAAACCTTGCTTCCCTATTTGCTTCTTCCATATAGAGAGTCAGTTTGTCTCTAAAAGCTGCTTGAGTCTCTCCGCTCGGCGCCACAGACAGTTCAGATTCCAGCTGCTTTAGATCCCTATCTAACGATCTTAGCGTACCCTGTATATCCTTCAGAACTTCAGCACCTTTTGCTATACAGTACCCACGCACTGTCACCTTAAATGCCTCCCAGACTATTTCCACACTGTCAACCGAGTCCTTATTATGCCGAAAGAAATCGCTAATCTCCTCACGTAATTTCTCCTGAAAGACATTGTCAAGTAAGATAGGTGCGTAAAGTCTCCATGGGCTGCGTGGTACGTTACAATCCCTAGTGGATAGTGCCAAAAACACTGGTGCATGATCAGAGTACGTTCTCGCAAGGTGTCTTGTGTCAGCGAGTGCCGGAGCCAAACCTCTAGTAACCAGAAAAAAGTCCAATCTAGCCCATGATCGGGCCTGTGCAGTGAAGTATGTACCCTCCCTCTGTTGTGGGTGCATATGCCGCCATGTATCTATCAGTTGAAAGTTGAGCTTGATGTTCTTTACCACTTCCGGAGCCTTGGTGTAATGGTGCGATTCTATGTGGGATCTATCCATCACAGGATTATATGTGACGTTGACATCCCCCCACCAAATGACATGCGTAGACTCTGTTTCAAATACTTTTGCCCAAAGAGTTTCAAAGAAACCTGGTGTATACACATTTGGCCCATAACAACAGGCCAGCATGACCGATTGGGATCCCAACCGCCCCCTAGCTATACAGTACCTGCCTTCCGAATCACTGGAGGCACCCGCCAGTTGGAACTGTGCATTTTTCTTTACCAATATTGCAGTGCCTCTTGCAGAAGTGGAATATGAGGAGAATATTATAGTTTCCGCCCACCTATTGACGAATGTTATTGGGACATTACGTGGACAATGGGTCTCCTGCAGCATCGCAATGTGCACATTGTGTCTGTCCAAATACGACAGTACCTGCCTCTTTTTCCTGGGATCCCCCAGCCCCCGCACATTCCATGTGATAACATTCAGTTTGTGTACCATTGTGTCAGCCATACTCTCCCCTTTCACCTCTCACAGCGCCTGGCTTTCCAGGATGGTATTCCTGCGCTAGCAGTTCGTTACGTTTCATGAACCCAGTATGATGTACAGATCGGCCATACCATTTCCGTCGGACCCTGTCATATTCTTCAATGTGTACTGTAAACACTAAACATTGCAAACTTACAACTTTCCAGTTCCATCCCCACCCTCCCAACTCCATGTCTTCCCCCCCTACCCTCCTCCCACGGAAGCAGCTTCAACTTGCCAGTATCAGACTCCCACCCTCCCCTTCCTCTCCACATCTCAAACAAAGTCAAAGACAAAGATAAAGGAAAGAAAAAAAAAACAAATGCAGCACTGCGATTCCCTCTAACCTTATGCAGTGTACTTCATAGTGGGGACACCCAATGGGGGCCATAATTAGGTGGCAACACAAAAACCCCATCCCAGTTGAGGCCATCTGAGATGGAGCCTTCGGACCCCAAAGAGGGAGGGGGTGCCTGGTATATGATAAGTGTAGCTCAATGCTCCCAACCAAATGCCTTGCAAGTCTAAACTTGATGCATGATCCCGCCCCTACTCCCAACACCCCGTATAAAACCTGTTAATACTAAAGTGTCTATGAGAAGGATATGTTCATTGTGAGTCCTCTTCAGCACCCGTCGAGGCGGATTGTTGTGAGTCCGAAATGTTCTCCTCAGGACGCTGCGTGCGCTTCACGTGCTTAAGAAACTCTTCCACCTGTTGTGGATTAGTAAAAAAACGTTGTTTGCCTTGGTGCGTCACTCTGAGTCGCGCTGGGTAGAGCAACGCGTAATCAATTTGCGCCTTCCTCAACTTATTCTTTACATCCAGAAACTTGCGCCTCTCCTCCTGTACGATGGGTGTAAAGTCTGGATAGAGGGAAAATGTATTCCCGTCATATGACAGCGTTTGTTTGTTTCTAGCTGCACGCAAGGCCACATCACGGTCCCTGTAATTTTGCAGTCGTGCTATGATGGGTCTTGCATTGGGTCCTGGAGGTGGTCGCGGTCCAAGAGATCTGTGGGCGCGTTCCACGATGAATTGGCTTGAAAACGATTCTGCGCCTATTGCGGACAGCAGCATTTGGTCCACATATTCTTCCATTTTGCCAGTATTTGTGGATTCCGGAATCCCAATTACGCGAATATTATTGCGCCTGCTGCACACTTCCAAATCCTCATTCTAGGACGCTATGACTTTTAACAATTTATCCATACGTGCTATCTCCGCAGTGTGACTAGCCGTCGTGTCTTCGGAGTCCGAGATGCGCCTTTCCGTTTCCTTAATTCTATCTTCATGGCCCTCTAGCTTATGTGCAATTGCGTCCCTCCGCGAGGACATGCGGTCCATCTTGTCAACAATGGTGGCAAAGCCCTGCCGGACTTCTTGCAGTATGCTTTGCACGTCAGTAGGCCGACTGGAGTTATCATCTTGAGCGCTTCCCCCTGCCTCTAGGCCATTCTCTTCTTGCGTGGTACGTGTACTTTTTTTCGCCTCGAAGCTCAATTTCGGCTGCCTTGTATCTGTCCGCCCCATATTGATGCAATGGCCAGGAGGGCACTTTTAGATCGATTTTCGCACTCCACCACCTCAACACTAGGCGGGCTTGTTGTACTCCCCTACGTATATTCAGTGCCCATGACAGATGCTGGCCCCTGTTGATATCTGGGCTCGCCTTTGCCGTCACATGGATAAGTTCCTAGCCGAGAGCCACCCCCCAGACAAATAATGTACGACTTGCCAGTCTCTTCGTGTCCCTTCCAGCCAGCCTGCGCACCACGATCCCCGGGGGAGAACGCTCAGCAGTGATTGTAGCAGCTTTCACTAGTGTTCTCTCCAGGCTTCTCCTTCGTCCCCAAGCTCACACCCTATGGGGGAGGACGGGGGCTATATCCCTTGGGTGCCTTCACCTGGCGTGGTGCTCACGGAGCGGTGGTCTGGCGATCCCTCCAGAAGTGTACGCTCCTCGGGCCAAGTTGTGCCTTTACTTGCTACTCGGTACCAAGATGGCGACTGCGCCTTCTACCTCCTGGAATGGCGTCCAACCTGGTGGGTTTATCTGGTTTAACCACTCATTTCAGGGGTCCCCCGCCGCCGTCACATGGCAGTCCGACGTAATTTTCCCCTCTCAGTGGCCCCAAGAATCAATTAGGAGTCTGTGTAGGAGGGAAGGGGCACTGTATCAATGACCTCAGCTCCACAGTTTATATAGTCAATAACGCAGTTAACCAGTACTCTCCAAAGTGGCCTCCAGACCCACAAGCAGTTCGTTTAGGCGTGGGGTGGGGGGGAGAGCAGCTACAGGTGCCGCTCCACCAATTGCCCCGGTCAAACACGGTCCTGAGCCCTCACACTCTTGGATGTCCTCTATCACCATCAGGGATTCAATGCGTCTTCCAGCACCAGTGTCATTTACCCCCAACAGCGTGTCTCCCAATCTTCCCCCGCCGCAGCCAGACAACTCCTCTGTGCTCCACAGGGTTCTGCGGCTGGTCCCCATTTGCCTGCAGTCAGCACTGGCCCCTCCTGACACAGGGACGCCGTCCCCTGGCCCCCCGCGCCGTCCAACAGTGGCAGTCTCTCCGTCTACCCGCGCTGTGCGGCCTATCTGGGCCTAGCTGATCACTACGCACCCACGGACTCTAGTAGCGCCCCTATCCACCTCGGCGAGTCCTCTACGTCCACGCCGCTCCTCGGGCAAATCTTCCACGCCACCTCACAGGCACACCATATGTCCAAACGGCACCAAATTTCCAACGGGGTCGCCGGAAGTGCCGCTCTTCAATCTGGCCAGGTTAAATTAATGGATCAAAGCTCCGGGCAGCGGGAGCCTCACGCTAGTGCGGCCATGTCGCTAGTGCACCACCTAGCGCCCCTGGCAATCCCTTCTTCTTAACCTGATGGGTGGAGTTGCGTTATTTAAAATTATGGTACTCCCCCGATTTCTCTACATTATTTAGAACCTTCCACTCCACCTCCCTTGTGGATGGTTCCGGACGCTAGATGGCATGACCACGGCCTTCTTGTGGAAAACTTGAAGACTACGCATGGCCCTCACCTCCTTTCAAAAGGACCCATACGATGGTGGAGTGGGCAACACAAACCTTTTCTTATACTCTCTGGCCACTCGCCTCCTGGTGATACATGACTGGTACACTGGCGGATGGTCTAATCCGGCATACCGACTTGAACTAGAAAGTCTGGGGTTCTCTTGGATCCAATCCATGCTCTACAGTGCCCCAATCCCATGTGCATTCACCGCAATCTCTAGGGCAGTTTTCATCACCTGGCGTTCTGCGTTGAGATACACACTGTGGGACAATAAACTGACATTGCAAACACCCTTATGGAATGGCACCTTGCTTGGTGAGACTCGAGGGCTTTCGCAAATGGGACTTGATTGGAATCACACAGCTTGGGGACATGGAAAGGAGACCACATGTGCTCCTTCCAAGACGTACAAAACTCTTACGCAGTGCACCCTACCCAGTTCTATAAGTACCTCCAACTCCAGTATGCTCTCACCCCCTACACACCTGTAAATATCACGTTCCCTGAGTTCAGCCTCCTGGAGGCTTGGTAGTCAATAACTCCCTAACTTCTCTTGACCCCCTCAGAAGGCGCTGGGAAACCCGCCTGGGCCCCTTGGAGAAGGAGGACTTGAGGGATGCCCTAATGACCCCCGCTCTGCCACTATTTCTGCCAGACTCAGGCTAATCCAGCTCCACTACCTCCACTGTGCATACTTGACCCCAGCCAGGCTTCACCAAGCTGGGCTTCTGGCAGGCCCCACATGCCCGCGATGCCAGACTGAGCCTTTCCTGATCTCTACCACATGGTATGGGCCTGCAGCCCTCTCACCATATATTGGGGGAAGGTTGTGTCCGAATGGAGTACCATCCTGGGTTGGGAGGTCCCACTAAATCTATTAGCTTTACTCTTGGGTGTCATGGATGGCCTACAAGGGACCCGGACAGACAACATTTTTCTTGGCACAGTAGTTGCAGTGGCCAAGCACGATATAGTGGTGGCGTGGAAGGACTTCCCCCACCTCCCCCCCCCCCCCATTGTCAACGAATGGCTTAGGGGAGTCGACTGGTGCGCAACACAAGAAAAACCCATTTACAAAGCGAGAGGCCGTCCGGCCTAGCATGGTTGCGTATGGGGGAAATGGTTGGGGCTAGTAATTTAATTGGGTGGGGGATGCTGAGGGAGGATTTGGAGCTGATCAGGCCGACTAGGATTGCTCACTGTAAACAGACCAAGAAGAATTGTGACAATATGTACTGCGCACAATGTATGACTTGTCTATGCTGCTGGCTTGTGTCTATGTTTAAAAAAATTAATTGTTATTAAAAAAAACTTGTTCACCCTCGACATCTGCCAACCAGGCAGCACATGCCCTACACAGATGCTGAACTGAGCACCCCAAACTCAGTTCGCCAGGGCGGAGGATGCCAACACCTCAGCCCAGTAAGGCCTACAATGGGACAGTTGACCCCACAACAACACTCGTAGATGTACTGCAACCATTCAGTGAGCTTGCTGATCCAGCCACTGCATCACAGCCCTGGAAGACGTGGGTTGAAGGCTGGGAAATTAGTCTGTTGCAACCCGCGAAACTCTCCCACCTGCTTCACTGTGCAGGCGAAGAAATCTATAAACTATTCGAACCCCTACCAAATGCGGGTGCAGCCAATGACTACGATGTGGCAGTACACGTGCTCAATGCACACTTCGATCCAAAACTGAACCTAGTCTTTGAACGCTTCAAACTTCGCCATGTCCGACAGCGAGAAGGGGAGACACATAGATGCATTCTGTTCGTGTTTACAAGCACTTTCATTGGCGTGTACCGCTGATGACCAACCCAAAGAGATACGGGCGCAAATTATTCAAGGCTGTAGGAATAAGACGCTTAGAGGACTCATCCTGAGGCAGCCCAACATCAGCCTCAATGACATTCTCATTATGACCCGATCTCCTGATCTCTCTATAGTATGAGTAGCTGAAATGGACGCCGCCATCACGCAGCAGCCTGAAAAGACCCCCAAGGTGAAGATAGAGAGAGCAAATGCAATCCACATGAAAGGACGGCTGTACAAGCCCTGGGCGCAAGGAGACCAATGCAGATATTGTGGGCATGATGAGCACCCCCTGGAAGAATGCACGGTGTAGGAGAGTAGGATCTGCTTCTTATAGTTACCCCCAATTTTTGCTGATGCTCCACTTTTTTCCAACTTTAGTCTGGCTGGGACCCCGCTATTCAGGGCCCCAGAGTAGCTGCTTCCTCTCTAAAATGATTGCATGTACTTTAAGTACACCACAGATTGGATTCTGGGGTACCCTTATAAGTCCCTAGTATATAGTATCCCATATACCCAGGGCCAAGTTTCCCCCAGAGACCTCTGTAGCATGTATTAAGCCTCCCCAGGGAGATCATTTAAAATGACACAACAGGTCTGCTGCAGCAGCCTGTGTAAGGTGGTGTATGCACCCCTTACTTAGATATAGGTTCCCTATATCTATCCATCACTATACATATATACCCATCAGTCACCCCTATGGCAGGCCTTATCAATCATGAAGGCAGGGTGCTGGGTTTTATGTGAGAGGGTGCTCATGCATGAGCAGAGCCCCTCTGCAGCCTTCAGACCCTCTGTTCTGGGGTTGTTTGTGATACAGCCAAACCATATACTCTTAAGTGCATTATAACCTCGCGGTAAATGCTAACTTTGGAATGGCTGCATGGAAACATGTCAAATTTGGTGTAAAAAACCTTGGAATCATACCTCCCCGCCAGGAGGTATGATTCCACCCTCCTAGAGGGAGAAATCTGACTACACCGGTACACCCAGTACCAGCTTAGCAGAACCCTGGCTTTACAAGATATATGCTACCAACCACAGACATGCGTCTGCCCTCCTGCTGCTCCTCCTGCTGCTGAACGAAACTCTGGCAGGGGAGGGTGGAAAATAGGTTTCCTGTCACAGGGACGTGTCACCATCTCCCAGACAGTCTTTAGTGTATTGGGGCTGGGTGGGTGCACTCCAAGAATGCTTTGATATCTGCACTGGTGGCACATTTGGTGTCCCTGTACATTGTCCAGCTCAAACCGGTTGCAGGGGCACTCGGCCCCTGCTCTGGCGTGAAACTGGACAAAGGACATGGGTGTAGCCACCCCTCTGTCCTGACCCTCCCATAGGTGGGTACCCAGAGTTTGTCCCACTCCTTTCTTAGGTATAAAGTAGGAACCCCTGATTACAGGACTTTAGATTTACCTGGACTAAACTCTGATACAGAATCCCAGAACTTCAACTATCTACACTTTGTTGGATGACCGAAGAATCTCCCTTGGAGTAAAGGAGTTACTTCCCTGCAAGGCAGGCACCAAAGACGCATCTGTCGGGTTTGCAACCATGCAGCTCCTGAAGGACTCAGAAGACTTTGCAACACAGGAGGTGGGTTTCCAAGCTTCCTCGAGGCTGATCAATGCTCTCTGCAAACCTGAGACCAAAAGCCCTCGTGGGAACCGTGCAACCCGAACCCCTGGACACCGTGACCATTTGCAGCAGCATATGCTTTTTGTTGATCCCTAAGGCTGTGCTTTGGGCTACTTGTAGTCCAGATCCCAAGCAGTGATTCCACTGAAGATTACTGGCCTACACTCCACGAGTGTCCAGTGGGCTGGTATTTAATGATTCCTCTCGAGGTCCCTTCACGATCCCTTCTCCGTCGACTTGTGAGTCCCTTAGAAGGGTACTTTACCTTTTAACAGGCTTACCTGGTTGCTCCAGACTTGCCCTGACTCTCCATTGCTTGGGGAGTCACCAGAACCTTGCTGGTCTACACCGAAGTCTTTTAACTCTCACTGCATGCGTTGCTGTTGCCAAGACTTGTTGGTCTCTGATCTGGACACTGACCCCCTAGCACTCAACATCCTTTGTGGTCCAGATCCCCTGAAGACTCTGGTCATTACCGACGTCTCCTGGTCCCCGTGGCAGCAGAGTCAAGCTTCACCTCATCACACCTGAAACACCCGACATTTGTGGGCATTGGTCTACCGTGCCCCTGGTCACCCTTAAGTGACCCAGACTCTGTCCCCTCTGCTTTCAGGTTCTTCATAGCTCCGATCCGGGCTTGGATCACACCGGACACTTTTCCTTTCCACGGCAGCAGCAGCCCTTTGCAGCAACTCGCCATTGAAAACAGCGACGATTCCCGACACCATTTGACACCTATGCACATGGCTAGCCTGGGTGTGGTAACACGAGTACTCCGGTGCTCACATGGGTGCTGGCCTTGAAACCTTCTAAGTCTAAAAGGGTTTGCTCCAAGTCCAATCTGAAGTGTCCCTAATCTTTTAAATTCCAACCGTGACTTTTCCATAGGATTGTATGGAGCTCGAGGTTGTGTTCTCACACTTGACACGTCCCCCGTGGGTCCACTGTGTCACTCTCTTGGGTGGTTCCTTGGGGTCCCAGCAATTCTACGTGCTCTAGGCACTGTGTCTAGGCAAGGCGTGGTTCTTATTCCACTTTCCTAATATATGTTTTGGTCTCCCCCTGGGGCCCATTGTATATTGTGCTATTTACTTATGTTCTAGTGTGTTGATATTGTGTATCTTGCTCTCTAATCTCATAAAGAGGTTAGTAGAGAGTGTTTAGTAATAGATACATATATTTCATATATACCTTGTGTGGTTCTCCTTTCATTTGGTCATTCAAGAGGCTATAATCTGGTAAACCAAGCTGCTTTACACTCCTTCAAGACTTAGCCTGAAGGCTGCTTTCCATAGCTACCACTAGGATAGCTTTCAATAAAAGTTGTCTTAAACCTATCATCAATAAGGGTTGTTTTTACTGGTGCAAGGTGCCCACTATAACTAGTGGACACCATATGCCAGGCCAACTTCTCACATTGGTGTGCAGTGGTGGGATTCAAGCTTGCTATTGCTTTACCAGATAATCTCATTGAGTGACTAACTGAAAACCACTATAGGTACATAGAAATCAAGTTTAGAATAAAGTAAGTTCTACTGAACTTAGAGTTGGGTAAGTCAAGGGTCTAGCAAACCCTTTCTCCAACTCAAGAGAGAGTTTAGTTATTCTCACTGGGTTTGGTAGGTGCCTACACCACATACCACTAGTATGTCTTCAAGAGCAGAAGCCAGCTGGCCTATGCTGACTAAGTATGACCATCTTCCCTTTCAGAAATTGAGGAATATGTGTGCATCTAGGAAATTGAAGACCTGGAAAACCCCTAGAGCTCAATGCCTCATGGATGTATTGCTTTTAGATGACCTCAGAAAGACCCCAGGGTCTGATGAGGCAAGCAGGTTGGGTGGGGCAGCAGAAGAGGAAAGGCTAGTAAGTGAAAACATCCAAGACCTAGAATCTGAAGCTGACCAGGAAGATCCTGAGGATTCTAACCTGGACAACCGTATTCTTCCTGTGGATGAGGGAGAAGTCCCCAGTGGCCCTATCTTTGTTCCACCTGGAAGGGTTAACAGTTTGCCAAGAGGATCAATATCTCCTTCTCAGGTGTCTCATCGTTCTGGTACATCTGTATGGAGCTCGGTTTCTCATAGGACCTCTGCCTCTCACAGGAGGGAGTCTTCCTATGATAAAAAGTGCAGACTGCTTGAGTCTGAGAATGCTAAGCTTAGGATCAAGAGAGAGCAGTTGGCCATAGACAGGGAGGCCCTGGAGCTTCAGAAAGCTTCACAAAAATGGGGGCTAGAGCCCCATGGTGGCAGCTACAGTGTCCCTAGGGGTAGAGAACATACTCATGACCAAAGGAACCTAAACAAGATTGTCCCTCCCTACCAAAGTGGGGATGACATCCACAAATGGATAACTGCACTTGAGGGCTTGTAAAGTACAGAGGGTCCCTCAGAAGCAGTCGGCAGCAATCTTGTGGCTCTCCTTTGCAGACAAAGGTAGAGAAGAGCTCCTCACTGTAAGAGAAGAGGATGCTTATAATTACAAAGTCTTGAAGAGTGCTCTGATTGATGGGTTTGGCTTAACCACTGAACAATACAGGATTAAGGTGAGAGACACCCAAAAGGCACAAACTCAAGACTGGGTTGACTTTGTAGAGTGTGATACTAAGGCTCTAGAGGGCTCGTTACTTGTTAGTAAAGTGTGTGCTTTTAAAGGATTGTACAATTTGAGTAGGAGGGAGCGGATCCCTAATAATTGTCAAAATCAGCTGTTGCATCAGTACCTGGTGGACACTGATCTGACCTCTCCCCAAGAATTCGCCGGAAGGTAGACAAGTGGGTCAGAACCAGGGTGAGGCAGAAGGTTCAGAACCAAGGTGGTACTCTTAGAAGCAAGATTCTAAAAACTCTGATGAGGGTGGGGAAAAGGGTAAAGACCAGAAGTCTTCTCGAGAGCCCCAAAATCTGCATCTGATGGGGAGTCTCAAACAAACAAGGGAAAAGGCAAGAAGAAACCATGGTGTAAACTCCGTAAACAGAAAACCCATTGGACAAGTGACTGTAACTAATCCAAAGACTCAACTTCCACTACAACTGCCCCTAAGGCAACTGTTCCCCCTAGTTCAGCTCCAAGTGGCAGTTCTCTGAATAAGGGTGTAGTAGGGTTAACGCTGGGATCTGAGATGGACTCTGGCCTAGACAGAGTTCCTACTCGTTCTGTCCTGATCTGTGATGGAGGCATGGATGTGGCCTCCTTATTTGTGAGTCCCAGTAACTTGGGCAAATACAGAGAGCGGCCTTTGATAAATGGAAAAGAGGCTTTGGTATTCAGGAACACAGGAGCAAGTGTCACAATGGTGACAAAAGATCTTGTGGCTCCTGAGCAAATCATACTTGGTGAGATGTACCAAGTGACCAATGCTAGCAATGTCAGGACAGACCATTCCTTGGCAGTTGTTAATTTCATCTGGAGAGGGGTAACTGGGCCTAAGAAGGCTGTGGTAAGTGCAGACCTCCCTGTTGAATGCTTGCTTGGCAATGATTTAGAAACTTCAGCTTGGGCTGAAGTGGAACTCAGGACTAATGCAGAAATATTGGGAATCCCTGCAGGTGTGTTTGCTATGACCAGGTCACAGAGAAAAATGTCTAACACTGAACAGGTCTTGGATCCTGGAAGAATAGACCAAGCACCTTCCAAGAGGAGGAGTAGTAGGGGTAAGGCAGTGTCTTCCGACTTGGCTCAGATTACAGCTCAGTCTCTTGAGGGAGATGATCCTAGGCCTGAGGAAGGAACTGTGCTAGAGGAGCTTGAACCTGATCAGATTGAGTTCTTGGGGACAGGGGGACCTTCCAGGGCAAATCTGAGTAAGGGGCAGCTGAGCTGCCTCTCTCTTGAACCCCTCAGACAACAAGCTGTTGCTGAGGCTGCTGGGAATGCTAGTGGAACCCATAGGATCTTTTGGGATGATGGACTCCTATATTCAGAGAGAATAGACCCCAAGCCTGGTGCCACCAGGAGGTTGGTTATGGGTTTAGGGGCTTCCTATTAACACTAGCCCATGATATTCCCTTAGCCGGCCACCTAGGCCAAAACAAGACTTGGGACAGGCGTGTCCCTCACTTTCATTGGCCTCACATGTCTGAAGACACAAAGGAGTTTTGTCGCTCCTGTGTCACCTGTCAAGCCAGTGGTAAGGCATGTGGTACAACAAAGGTTCCCCTGATACCACTACCTGTGGTGGGGGTTCCCTTTGAGAGGGTTGGGATTGATATAGTTGGTCCCATGGATCCCTAGACAGCATCTGGGCACAGATGTATCCTGGTGGTGGTGGACCATACCACTAGGTACCCAAAAGCAATTTCCCATAGGACCACCACAGCACCTGTGGTGGCAAGGGCCCTGCTGGGAATATTTTCCAGAGTGGGTTTCCCATAGGAGGTAGTATCAGACAGAGGTGCAAACTTCCTGTCTAGTTAATTGACTGCTATTAGGAAGGAGTGTGAAGTAAATTATAAATGTACCACCCCTTATCACCCACAATACAATGGGTTGGTTGAAAGGTTCAACAAAACCCTGAAGGGCATGATCAGAGGTCTCCCAGAAAAGCTTAGGCGCAGATGGGACATACTTTTGCACTGCCTTCTATTTGCCTACAGATAAGTTCCACAGAAGGGGGTTGGTTACAGCCCATTTGAGCTTCTGTTTGGACATCCTGTTAGGGCCCCATTATGTCTAGTAAAAGAGGGATGGGAGTTACCTCTCAAAACCCCTACACAGGATATTGTAGACTATGTACTTGGTCTCCGCTCCAGGATGGCTGAGTACATGAAGAAGGCAACTAAAAACCTTGAGGCTAGCCAGGAATTACAGAAGGCCTGGCATGACCAAAAGTCTGTGCTGACTGTTTACCAGCTGGGGTAGAAAGTATGGATGTTGGATTCTGTGGCCCCAGCAGCCCTCCAAGGCAAATGGAGTGGCACCTCATACTATAATTGAGCAGAAGGGAGAGGTCACCTATCTGGTGGACTTTGGAACTCTCAGGAGCTCCCACAGGGTGCTCCATGTCAACAGGCTCAACCCATATGTTGACAGGGCAGACATGGGCTTGCTCATGGCTACTAAAGAGGGAGAGGAGGAAGAGAGTTATCTACTCCCTGACCTGCTCTCACAGAACCCTGATGATGGTTTAGTAGATGGTGTAGCCTTAGCAGGCAGCCTCACTAACGAGCAGCAAACTGATTGCAGAAAAAGTTCTCATTCAGTACAGACATATGTTTTCACTGACTCCAAGTCAGACTACCTGGTGCACTCATGAAGTGGAAACTGGGGATAGTCTGCGTGTTAAAAATAAGCTTTACAGGCAACCTGATTATGCCAGGGACTGTATCAGGACTGAAGTCCAGAAGATGTTGGAATTGGGTTGTTATTGAGCCCTCAGATAGCCCTTGGGCTAGTCCAGTAGTCTTAGTCCCCAAACCTCACACCAAACATGGCAATAGAGAAATGAGGTTTTGTGTTGACTACGGGGGCCTCAATGCGGTCACTAGGATAGATGTTCATCCAATTCCAAGGACAGATGAGAGTAGGGTCTGCTTCTTATAGTTACCCCCACTTTTTACTGATGCTCCACTGTTTTTCAACTTTAGTCTGGCTGGGAACCTGTTATCCAGGGCCCCAGCCTAGCTGCTTTCTCTCTAAAAAGATTGCAAGTACTTTAAGTACACCACAGATTGGATTCTGGGGTACCCTTCCAAGTCCCTAGTATATGGTATGCTATATACACAGGGCATAGGTACCCCACAGCCATCTCAGGGCCTGCAGCATGTATTATGCCACCCCTGGAAGACCATTTAAAATGACACAACAGGTCTGCTACAGCAGCCTATGTAAGGTGGTGTATACACCCCTTACTTAGATATAGGTTCCTTATATCTATCCATCACTACACTTTTATACCTATCAGTCACCCCTATGGCAGGCCTTATCAATCCTGAAGGCAGGGTGCTGGGTTTTATGTGAGTGGGTGCTCATGCATGAACAGAGCCCCTCTGCAGCCTTCGGAGCCTCTGTTTCGAGTTTGTTTCTGATGCAGCCAAACCATATACTCTTAAGTGCATTATAAGATCGCGGTAAATGCTAACTTTGGAATGGCTGCATGGAAACATGTTGTGTGTGGTGTCAAACACCTTGGAATCATACCTCCCCACCAGTAACTGGTGGGGGAGGTATGATTCCACCCTCCTAGAGGGTGAAATATGACTCCACCGGTACACCCAGTACCAGCTTAACAGAACCCTTGCATCACAAGATGGATGCTGCCAGCCACAGAGACGCGTCCGCCCTCCTGCTGCTGGGCAAAACTTGGGCAGGGGATGGTGGACAATAGGTTTCCTGTCACAGGGAGGTGTTACCAGGACCTTGCTGGTCCACACCAGAGCCTTTTAACTCTCATGACGTGGGTTGCTGTTCTCAAGGCTTGTTGTTCTCCGATCCGGACACCGACCCATTAGCACTCAACATCCTTCATGGGACAGCTCACCTACAGACTCTGGTCATGGACAACGGAGGTGTTACCACCTCCTAGACAGGCTTTAGTATATTGGGGCTGGGTGGGTGCACTCCAAGAGCGCTTTGATGTCTGCACTGGGGGCACATTTGGTGTCCTTTTCCATAGTCCAGCTTAAACCAGTTGCAGGGTCACTCAGCCCCTGCTCTGGCACTAAACTAGACAAAGGACATGGGTATAGCCACCCCTCTGTCCTGACCCTCCCATAGGTGGCTCCCCAGAGTTTGTCCCACCCCTTCCTTGGGTATAAAGTAGGAACCCCTGACTACAGGACTTCAGATTTACCTGGACAAAACTCTGCTACAGAATCCCAGAATTTAAACTATCTACACTTCGTTGGATGACTGAAGAATCTCCCTGGGAGTAAAGGAGTTAGTTACTCCCCTGCAAGGTAGGCACCAAAGACACATCTGTCCGGTTTGCAACTACGCAGCTCTTGAAGGACTCCGAAGACTTTGCAAGACAAGAGATTGGATTGGATTGGATTTGGTTTGGTTTTTGTATAGCGCGATAGCTACCCGCAGGCGTCCTAGCGCTTAGCAAAATACAGGTGTGTGGGGCGGGTCGAATTTATCTGCTGAAGACAAAGGTTTTTAGTTTTTTTCGGAAGTGCAGAATGTTAGGTTCTGAGCGGATAAAGATTGGGAGGGAGTTCCAGAGCCTTGCCGCGTTTGTTGAGAACATTCTTCCTCCACTCCTTTCTCTTTTGAACCTGGGTTTGATGACTTGAAAGGTATGGGTCGACCTCAGCTGTCTGTTGGGGTGGTAGGGTGTGATCAAGGTGTGATTCAGGATTGCTCCTTTCCTCCAGTAGGCACGGTGGGCAATACACATGCTTTTAAAATTGATTCTGTCCTTTACTGGCAGCCAGTGAAGGGCTTTTAGTTCAGATTTCACCGATTGGCGGCAGGAAATGCGCAGGATAGTACGGGCAGCGCAGTTTTGAATCACCTGGAGTTTTTTCAGGGTTGATTCGGGGGCTCCTAGATAAAGGGCATTTCCGAAGTCCAGCCGGGAGAGGATTAGGCCCTGGACCATGATCTGTCTGGCCTTGAAAGGGAGGAGCGGCAGGATTTTTCGGATGAGTCTTATAATGCCCATGCAGGTGGCAGATAATTTGGTTGCCTGGTGGCTGAAAGTTAATGCGTTGTCTAACCAAATTCCTAGGCTCTTTATGGTGTTCCTGGCTGGGGGTGCTGGGCCTAGTACTGGTGGCCACAAAGAGTCAATGGATTTTTGTGGGGAGTTACCCAGTACCATTAGCTCTGTCTTGTCGCCTTTCAGTTTCAGGTAGGACTGGCTCATCCAGGTACATACCGCTTCCATGCAACCTCTGAGATCAGTAGGATAAGAGGAGGGATGAGTCAGGGTTACCAGCAGTTGCGTGTCATCCGCGTAGGACACGACTTGAACGCCGAAAGGGCGAATTATTTCTGCGAGGGGGTACATGTATATGCTAAACAGTGTGGGGCTTAGGGACGGACCCTGGGGGACCCCACAACTGAGTGGTTTACTGGGCGAGGTGGTATTGCCCTCACAGACTCTGAATGAGCGCTCTGATAGAAATGATTGTAGCCAGGCTGCTGCTGTGGAAGTTATCCCTAGCTCTGAAATTCTGTGAAGCAAGATGTCATGATTCACAGTGTCGAAGGCGGCACTGAGGTCCAATAAGATAATGGCCGCAGTGCTGCCCTGATCTACAATCGTTCTAGCTCCTTCTGTTACAGCTAGTAAAGCGGTTTCTGTTCCGTGCATGGGGCGGAACCCAGTCTGTGATGTGTCCAATAAGTTATTTGCTTCCAGGAATTCTGTGAGGGATTGATTAACGTGCTTTTCTGCAATTTTGGTTATCCAAGGTAACAGGGAAATCGAGCGGTAATTCCCCGGGTTCATCTGATCTAGATTGGTTTTTTCAGGAGGGCCTTAACTGTAGCCTGTTTCCACTTCGGGGGGACAAGCCCTGAAGATAGAGAGTTGTTAATCAGGTTCAGGATGGTGGGCAGGATGGTAGGGGTAATTGTTCTGAGGAAATGAGCTGGGGCTGGGTCACTGGGAGATCCAGACTTTACCTGGAGTATTATGGTTTCCATTGGTAGGCTCCAGTGGTGGGAAGGTTTCTAGGGTGGTAAGTGGGGGTGGTCTGGTGTCCTTCTGTTCTATTTGGGAGTGAGGCGGTAGGGGGATGGAGGAGTAGATCGTGGCTATTTTGTTGTAGAAGTAGTCGGCCTGTTCATTGCAGCGAGTTTGAGCAGTCAGAGGGTCTGGTAACTTGTCGGGAAGTTTGAGCAGGCTTTTCGCGATATGATATATCTCCTTGGGTTTAGATGCTGCTTCATTTATTTTATTTTCGTAGAAGATTGCTTGAGCTTTTTTATGTCGTTTTTATAGATTTTTATGGCAGCCCGATATTCATCTTTGCTGGTTTGTGAATAGTCAAAGCGCCATTTCCGTTCCAATCTTTTGCATTCTTTCTTAAGAATGCGCAGGTCCTGTGAGTACCAAGGTGCATTTGTTGGTCTCTGTTTGGGTTTGATGTCCTTGAATGGGATAGTAAGATCTAAGGAAGTAGTGATCCAGTTATTGAAGTTGTCATTGCTGACAATCGGGTCGGGGTTGTTTCCTGGGACAGAGGCTTCCAGTGTGGTTGTCCACAGGTTGGTATTAAGTTGTGACCATTTGCGGTCTCTGCTGGAAGCAGGGGTAGGTGTGGGGCGTGAGCCTAACGGCGCCCAGGTAAATGGGATCAGAAAGTGGTCCGTCCATGGGAGGGGGATGGATGGACAAACTGTGCGATGGGTACAGTTACTAAAGATTGGGTCCAGTAGGTGACCTTTACAGGGGGTGGATTGCAGCACTCGCTGGGAGAGTTCTAGTGCCTCCAGATTATTGCGTAGTTCGGCGGCTGCCGAGTCCAGGGGGTCGTCCAGGTGCACATTCAGGTCGCCTAATAAGGTTTAATTAGGTGAGGAGCAAAAACTCCACTGGCTACCTCTGGTGCGAGTTGGTTTATAAAATTAGTCAGGGTGCCGGAAGGCCGATAAATAAGAGTCCCTGAGAATGTGCATGTGGGGGAGAAGTCCAGCGAGAAAGTGAGGTGTTCGCAGCTGGATAGGTTAGTTGGAGAGGAGTGGCAGGTGTAGCAATTTTTGTAAATGATAGCTATGCCGCCGCCTTTTCCAGATGAACGATCAACCCGAAGTATTTGGTATTCTGCAGGGAGTGCTTGAATGACATCGGGGTCGGAGTCTGTTTGTAGCCATGTCTCTGTGAGAAAAATGGCTTTGGGTTCTTTGTCAGAGATCAGCAGAGATATTTCTGCGGCATGTTTAGGGAGAGACCTGCAGTTCAACAGGAACATAAGGTATGAGGGGGGGGGGGTTGTTGGGCAGCTTTGATACTTACATTGTAGGCAACTGAAGAGTTTTGTGGTGGGATTCCAGGATGCGAGGCAGTGGTCGTTGGTGGGGCCTCGTAGTTGATGTAAAGTGCTGGAGGAATAATGGATGGATTTATTTTGGCCAGCGGTCGTGGCCCCTGGTCCCGGCCTCTCGCGGACGGGCGCAGACGGGCTTGCCTTTGGCGCGCCATTGGCGCCCCGCCGGCACCGCCACTGCGCCCGTCCGCTGCGCCTCCTGTGAAAGGGAATCATTTTATAGTGGCGAGGGCAGAGGATGGGAGGGGCCTAGCACAGGTTGAGGTTCTGTGCGATCCGAACCCGTGTTTTCGGCATCGTGGTACCGAGACGATTTTGGTGCCGAAGAACCGTAAATGGTCCATTTAGCATAGTACAGTGTTTTCGCTGCGCTACTGGCACCGATGCACTATGAAGTAGGGCATTCTGTTGTAAACCCACGGCATCCATTTTGTATATGGCCTCCATTTTGTCGCTTGCCCTCACACAGTCAATGACCGAGCGATAACCCTGCCTGAATCACCTTGCGAGGGACACGTAGGCCCTAATGTGAGAACACAGATGCCGCGTGACTCGGCACGAAACTACCCTTTTCCCAGGGGCCAGCCTCACCATACTGGTTCTTTGTGTTCGTTCTGCCTGATTATAAGTGTATGACTGTAAGCAGATGCCATGCCCGTTTATGACCCACAAACACCCCTTATCTTACTTTACCATCTTCTCCTTCGTATTCAGCTTTCTCCCCTCTGGCCTTTTACTACGGGGAGGCAACACTTTTTACAATAAGGCGGACCGATACATGTATAGAAGACTGTCATGAAGTCGTGATCGAACACCGGGTGCATATAAATGATTATTGTTGGTACACTGTTTATTGGTCGCATGGGATACTGAACGGGGCATGTGAAATATTCGAACTATGTTGCCTGACGGTATATTTTTTGTATATAAGGAGCGACCCACTTTGGACAAATCGAACAGTCTCCTAGATTCTGCCTTGTGTGTATCTATGATATCTGTGTCCCTGCAGTGAATAAACTTTGGTCTCTGACGCCGCCACCGAGAAGCCCGAGTCTCTGTTTATTTGTGCACCGAGACAGGTGGAACTCAGGGGTCATTTAGGGTGTTGCTTCCCTGACACCTCTGGACTCTAAAAGTCCGGAACCTCAAATTGGCGCACAACGTGGGGCGACGTCATCCAGTACCGGTCCAAAGCCTGAAGATTTCGAGGAGCTTCGTGTGAAGATTCCGGAGGGAGGATCCCCGCTTCATCGATCCCTGCATGTCGTAAAAGTGGCCCGACGATCTCTTCCACGAGGGTTCCTGTTTCCAGACGGCTACGAAGGACCGCTGCCCTGACTGTCGCCCTGTCTTGGACCCGAGGTGCAGACCTTAGTACGGCGAGACGTAGACGGGTTCTCCTTGGTGGCGTCTTCGATATTTCAGTTAAGTATTTAGTGGTTCGCACCCAGTAAGGTTGCTCTTGGTTGCTTTGGTAAGGATTTGTCATTGGTTGCTCTTGTTCGGACAGTCCTTTTGTTGCTTTTGGTAAAGATTATCATCCTGGATGCTTTTGGATAATCTACAGTCTTTTGGTAAGCCTTGGCGTTTGTATTTATTTATTTAGAAGTTACTCGTAGTTTATAGGCAGAATGCCGAGACGTAGTAACTGTTTTCTGTCCTGGATTAGTTACAACAGGGATTCCCGATTGGAGAACTCGTGTCCGATACCTCCAGTTGGAACTCCGACATATGAGCTCTATTCGAAGCATGGGGTGGGTTCTGTTACGTATAATGAGGTATGGGTTCGTTGCACAAAGAAAGATGGTGTCCTTAGATGGCCACCACATGGTAGTTTTGAGAAGGAAATTTTAGATAACCTTGAGGTAAAACTGTTCAAGAAGAAAGCCCGGCCGGCAATGTTCGATTCCTTTCGGATTTGGCGTAAAGAGGCCAAGCAGAAAGAAATCCGACAGAATAAAAAGGAACAAAGAGAGAAGGGAGAGAAGGACGAGAAACTTGGTCTGATGTTAGTGAATGCTGCTCGAGAACTGCATATTAATAAGATTGAGGCAGCTGAAGAGGTAGCCACTAGACAGCGTAATATGGAAATCGATAGGTGCTACCCTGTCTTGCCATCATGTCCTAGTAAGCTAATGGAGGATCCCGAAAAAGATCCCCTGTTGTCTTATTTGTTGAAGTCTCCACCCCAGTATGCGCAAGGAACTATAGTGCCACAGTTACCGCCTGTTGTTCAGCCTGCTGTTGCTCACCCTGTAGTTGCTCCCCCACTTCCTGTTCCAGCTCCTATTCCTCCAGTTGTTAATGTTCCTCCGGCACCCCCTCTTCCTGGGTTGCCTACTTTGCCTTTGCCTGTTACTCCTCAGCCTATTTTTCCTACTGCTCCTGTATTAGCGGCATCATCTGCCTCATTTTTGTCTCCCGTATACACTCTTTCTCCTCTTTCTGTTCGTCGGCGAATAACCGACTCTGTTTCTAATATCTTGACTCCTATTTTCGGGTCTCTAAGTAAGACCCCCGTTTCTGATCCTATGCAGATACGTAGTTTGTTGCCTGGTCCTCAGGAACGGTCAGTATTAGATTCAACGGCTCTTAGGTGGGTTTCAAGGACAGCGAAATATGATGCACAAAGAGTGTTGGAAACATTCCTGCAATGGAACGAGCCAACACAGCAATATGTCTTTGATGTTATGTGTTCCCTTTTGCGTGATGAGTGGGATGATGATGACGTAGAATCAGTTCCTGTTGAACTGATAAACGTTCAGAAGAGATTTGCTGCGGGTATGATAGTGGGTCAAGATGTAAAACATGCGATAGACTTAATTCTAACGTTTAGGTCTGAGTCATCTCCTCAATCAGCAAGGGATTCGGACGACGGCTCTTCCACTGTTAGAAAGAAGTTAGGCCAATATCCAATGAGGGAAGTTCCACCGATATGGCGAGATGCAGTTCAACCTAATGCGGGTAATAACAATGTTGGTGTTCCTGCACATTTTCAGAGAGTATGGATACACATCCCGTGGAAACGGGCTGAAGTATTATCAGTGAAGCAGGCCTTTCCAGATCCGCGTAAGAATCCTGCGGGATATTACAAGGAGTTGTCTCAGACGGTAGAGGCATGCGTGATGAATCTGGCGGACATTGACATGCTGTTTGGCAATGTCGTGCCACAGCCGATTTGGGCTAAGATTCGGCATGAGAACCATCCAGTTGCCTTAGTAGGTGATTGGCCAGCTATCGTAGCGGCAGATGGACAACAGATTGGCAGCGCCAAACCTGAACCTTTAGTTGCTGACCTACCTGGTAGAATCATTGAGTTGATGAAAACACTGATGCCAGCATTACGTGTTAACTGGGATAAATTGTCTGCCTGTAAGCAAAAGAAAGATGAAAGCGTCTCTGATTTTTTCACAAGGTTCGAGGAAACTTTTGTGGATCATAGTGGACAGGACATGAGCACCGAAGGTGGTCAAAGACTGTTCGTTGACAAATTAGTTTTTAATTTATTGCCCGAGTTATGTAGGAAGTTAAAAGATTCGGAAAGTGCTTGGGCAGTGTATACGACAGCTCAAATATTTGCGACTGCGCAGTATTATGAGAATAGAGACAAAGAAGAAAAGGAGAAATCAGAGCGAAAGACGAAAGAACTTAAGACTAAAGTTCTTTTGCAGCAAGCATATCCGCCTCGCATGAATCAGGCAGATTTTCAGCAGCGACCACAGTTTCAGCAGCAGTCTTCGTTTCAGCAGGGAATGTCTCAGAGACCTGATTATGGTAATATACCCCGACAACAAGTGGCATGGAATCAGTGTGCTTACTGCAAGAAGGAGGGTCATTATAAGAATGATTGTCCAGTCTTGCATCCTCAAACTAGTGGTATTCCAGCTCAAAGAGGTCGTGGTGGTTTTTCGCAAGCGCCTAGAGGACGAGGTCGTGGAGTTGCACCTGAGCAGACAGAACGCTCCTCCAACGTTTTCGATCAGCAAAATGCACAGTCAGGCAGATCTACACAGTACCTTGCTGAAGAATATTATGAAGAAAGCGAGGAAGTTCAGCATTCTGAATACTAGGACAGCCATAGACAGAGAGGGAGTAGTAGCAATTCCAGTCGATCAGAATGGACCTTATGTTGCAGTTACTACATCGGGCGTGGTTGAACCTTTTCTGCTAGAAACTGGTGCAGCAAAAAGTTCAATTATGCATTCGAAACTCCCTGGCGCACCTTTGTCTGGCTTAACGAATATCTCATAACCCTGTCTCTAGTCCTTTGGTCCTTTGTCTATTTCTGTTGGGCCACGTCATCTAGAGGCTCCCTTGGTTTTAACGACTGGTTGTAACAAGAATCTGCTTGGTTTAGATTTGTTAAAACGCCTGCATGCGACACTGTACTGTTCTCCTTCGGGAGTACAGCTTACATTGGGTAAGAGAGACATCTTTCCGATGTATTTGTCGATGGATAAGGTCCCACCGGAGCTGCGTTCTCTTCCTAAAACTCTTTGGGTGACTGGTCCTAATGATGTAGGTCTGTTGGAAATACCCCCTTATGTGGTTTCTTTGAGAGCAAATGTTAGAATGCCACGAATCCCACAGTACAAGATTTCAAATGAAGGTGAACGTGCGCTTTTACTGATCATACAGGATTTGATCCAGAAAGATGTGATAGAAGAAAGTAGAGGAAATATATGTAACAGTCCTGTTTTACCGATCTTGAAACGCACTGATCCTTCCAAACCCCCAGTTTACAGATTTGTGATCGACCTTGAGGAAATATGAATTTTTATGGCCAATTGTGTCCCCTATCTTAGACCCCAACGACTCCGTGTACGTGCTACAAGTACATGTATGTTCCCTCCACTTCCAGCTATGAAGACGCAAATACATTTGCGTCCAACGTTAACATGTCCTCTTTCAGATCCACCATGCATGGGTCGAATATTCCGTTCCTAAGTATGCCTTACCAACGTCTTTATGTGGTGTACTTTACACGTTTTTCAGCTCTGGCGAAGTAGGCCCTGAATTCTGCCATCGAGCTTTTTCCTGCCTTCTGACTCTGAATGCCTCAGCCTGGGCCTGCATCTGTACCCGTGACCTCTGCCTTACTCCCTGCGCGGCTAACGGCGCTTGGCTCAGCCTGTTGCCTGCCAAGACTGTATTCAGCCTTCAAGTTATCTGCTCCGCTCCTCGAAAAATACATTCCTGTCTAGTAGTTCAAGTAAACATCCTTCCAGCTGCAGAGCAAAGGGCCCGGCCTCACTGTCTCCGTGCAAGTAATTCATAGCTCCTGTTACCATGGTAGGCCCATGCCCCCTCGCATCTCATGCAGACATGTAGACGCTTATACACGCACTAACAGACAGTATAGAACAGCCTCTGTCCGAGAGACCTTTCCTTCCAGATAATACAGTTCCTTAAACACGAGATATTAGATACGATTTGGGATTAGGTTGATCTGACATCCCAGACTTCTGTCTCCACATGATGTATTTCTGCTGACACTGCAGGATTCTCTTATGGATCCACCTACTTGTGACATCATGTTAATGACGTTTCTAGTACACGCCTTCATGCACGCCTATTGTAACGCCTTTTCATTACGTATGTGTACTCTTATCTCTCCTCTCAGCTGTTACGCCTTCTGCATCTGCCTTTACTGTAATGCATTGACTATATATATGAATGATTGTCAATAAAGTATTGTCTGTCAGTCCCTTCCCGAATCTACGTGGTGACGGAATGGTATGCCACCTTTGGTTCGAACCAAATACCCATTCCTTTTTAAGGAATAAAACCCCTTTTGAAAACCTCAAATATCACGGATTTTGCCTCTTATTTTTCTGAGTTATTCTTATTGAACTTTACCGCATAAATTAAGTATAGGTAATTTAAATTTACCACATAAATTGGCGCCCGAACAGGGACCCCTCCCCCACCTCACGCGCCGGAGGTGCGTTGCAGGCCTGGCCCCCTGCCACAGCCGGGCGGACAACTACGCGTACCCGCAGGATTTCCTGTATCTCCCTCAGGCCAACGGAGGTGACTGAGGCTGCGATCAACACCCAGACGAGGCGGTGAGGAGTGCGGAGGATCCCGACCAGAGCCTAGCTGAGAGAGCAAGATCCGAGGTATACGGAGGCCCACCAGGTTCCGAAGTTCCGAAGTATCTGCGTCACGAGTCGAGTCCCGTCCAGTCCGGTCCAGTCCAGTCCAGAGTTTCCGAGGCCTTCCGTTTCCGTGCTTCCTGGTGAGTACCATTGCTGGGGACGCATCTAGACGTGCGCATTAATTTGTGCCGGTCAAGACGGGTTTGGGTACACAGACCTGGTCTGCACTGTTTAGCAGTGTATCTGTACTGTTTAGCAGTATATCCTGTCTGCACTGTTTTAGCGGTGTATCTGTACTGTTTAGCAGTACATCCAGTATCATGAAGTTAGCTAGTTTTATTCTAATCATTGTTGTTCGTTTTAAAATGTTTTAATGTGTTTTTCAAAATGTCGTGGTATGAGTGATTGTTCGATTTTCATTATTGTGATTATTGTGTTCATTGTGTTCATATCTAAGTAAGGACCAAGTAGCCTGATTTTTAAGATGCCGTTATTCTCCAAATTAAGACAGATAAAAACTAGAAAAGGGATACTCGAGGAAGCTGTTCCCATTCCACCTAGGGACACTCCAGGGTACTTTATGTACCATAAACATGGCCTAGATGCCGTTTTATATCTCGATTTATGGGTGGACTACACCAAGGATCTACCAGAGAACCAGAGATGGCCCGCTGCTGGGACATGGGATGCAGATTGCATCGTGAGAGTAGAAGAAGCATTATGGAAAAAGAAAGCCAGACAGTCACAGAAAGATGCCATTGAATTATGGCGTAAAGAATCGCATAGGAGTACAGAAAAAGCACACAGAAAAGAAGAGAAAAGTAGAGAGGATTCAGACAAGGCCCGAGAAAACGCATTAGTTGAGGAAGGTATCCGAGTAAAAATAGAACAAGTAGATAGACAACGAAACACCCTTATGAATGGTATGTATCCTCTCCTGGCCGCGGGTTTACCTAAGGCCACCCCGGAAGTACCAAAAGATCTGCCACCTCCATTGCTTCCGACTAAAATGCATCAGAAAACCGCAAAGGACATTTTCCTTTCTTCCTATCTAGACGATGTAGCCCCCGAATATGTTAATGCCGCACCGCCACGCACACCTCCTACTGGCGGCGCTCGACCCCGAGATAGTCAGCCCCCACCTCCGCGACAAGCTACTCCTCCTCCCGTTCCTCCCGTTCCAACCCTTCCGGCTGTTCCTCCTGGTCTTCCAGCCGTTCTTCCACCTCTTCCTGCACCTATTCTTCCTGCTTTACACCCAAACAATCCCTTCGGATCCGGCGCCTCAGGAGGCGCGTCCGGAGGGGCGACAGGTTTCCAAACCCCAGGTATCCAGACAGGTTTCCAGACCCCACCACCAACACAGCGGTGGACTTATAGGGATCTAGCACAACAACGTACACCTCAAGCAGCCGATTTTGACATATATAAAGAA
Organism: Lissotriton vulgaris; assembly: GCF_964263255.1. Classification (NCBI taxonomy): domain Eukaryota; kingdom Metazoa; phylum Chordata; class Amphibia; order Caudata; family Salamandridae; genus Lissotriton; species Lissotriton vulgaris. The sequence goes on along the minus strand of NC_141685.1, from coordinate 2,007,750,791 downwards.
CGTCTTGCGGACTGTAGATATGATCCAGTACCTGGTAAAAAGAATGACGACAGAATGATGCTCGCATCAGTACGATTGCGACGAGTTACAAACTTTTTATTGACACTACCTGGAATGGTAGATCATCTAGATAGAATATATCATTTTGTTCAAACAGGGGTAGGCCCTGAAAGTATTAGCGAGGCATTGGCCTACCAAAAAGTTGATACTCAAGGCAAGATATTACGGTTTCTTATAAACTGCCTAATAAGAGAAGTAGATAGGCCGGGTGCAAACCCGGAAGAAATAAAAGCACTTCATAGATGGGGTCAGAATATAGCAGATGGGAATCATGATAAACAGGCTTGTATAGAAAATATGTACCGAAGGATCAGAAATACAGTAATAAAGATACATGAAAGAAGACAGCCAGCACCAGAAATAGATTCAGACAAACTTGAATCCTCGGGGGAGGAGGACGCACCAGAAGAAGCAGCAGGACAATCACAGTTACCAGTCAGAGAAATGATAGCTTATGTAGGTAAAGGAAGAGCCTATAATAATTCAATGCGTCCAGTACGTGCAGAAAGTAAAAGAATTTTTCAGGAAGCCATGTGTAATCCGAGAACTCCTGAACACTTATTCCAAGCCACTGATAACAGACTTCGAGAACGAATGGGGTACCATGTACTCGATTCTATGGACGAACAAGAATTAGCTAGGTCAGCAGTACAATGGGCTGACAATCCTGAGAAATATAGTGATGATGCGTTAGCACACACATTTTTGAATATGACACCAAGCGAACAGCGTTTAGCTGGTACATACATGATACAACACTTACTCCTATTGTATAGAAGCCAACATTCCGATCCAGGGCCCTTGCCTGATATATTAGCAGAACTGCTTATGAATAAATGGAGAGGTCTAGGTACCGATCTAATTAAAGTAATTCTAGAACATCGGCACAGATATAGTGCCTTCCTGTGTCCACAATCTGATTCAGCACACTCCATGGAAAGAAAAATGTATTACATAGACAGACAGAATCCGTTACGAGAAGTGCACCCAGTTCAGAATGCCGATAATACACTTAGACGCGTGTTTGTGTATACGCCCATAACTAAAATAGAATTATTGGAAATGAAAAAATTAGTACCCAGCCATGACAAAGATCCCGCAGGTTTTCACCGTGAAATAAAAGACATGCTACTCATGGGCGATTACACCTATCCAGACCTTATGAAAATATTGAAAGTATTACTGCCTGCTGGTATTTACGAGAAACTCAAAGAAAAAGAATGGGAAGTGGGAAATGCAAAGATTGATTGGACTGCATTAGAAAACGAAGAAAATACTCGAGTTCCAGGCCTAGGGCTTGGAGACAAAGTTAAAGCGTTACCAGGATTGTTAGTACAAGTATTGCCACGTTTATTAAGTACGAAAAAGGAAGACTGGGGTGCAATCTCAGCCTGCAAACAGAAACCCGATGAAGACACTAGTGATTTTTATTCCCGATTTGAAAAATGTTTTGGTATTAACAGCGGTCTGAAAGCAAGTAGCGAATCATATCCACATCTTTTTGTAACGAAATTAGTTGAGAATTCATTGCCCCAAGTTAAGAACAGAGTACTGAAAGTTGAAAGCACTTGGCAAGCTAATACTCCTTCACAAATGTTACAGTACCACCAGAATAGAATTAGAGAAGAACAAGAACACGAACAAAGACGTATGAAAGACACGAAAATGAAAATGTTAGTTGCCCAGTCAGTTCCAGCTGACGGTCATAAAAAGGGTGCCACCCAGCCAAGTAATTCGACGGCTCCTGTTAAAGGGGTTTGTAACTATTGTAAACAGCCAGGTCATTACATAAACAATTGTGCAGTTCTGAAACACAATATCTCCACGGGTAAGACCAAGGAGAGACCGCGTCCACCTAGACAAGATCAGGCCCAACAACAAGTACCCCAGAATATACAGCATATTCCGCCTATACCAGCTTCACCACAGACCGTAGCAGTACCACAGCAACAGCCTATTACCGCAACACAAAACACGACACAACAGATGTACCAGTATGCACAAAATGACTACCCAGACTATCAGCGATACACATGAAACAGCCTAGAGAGGGAGGTTGGCTTGCCTCCTATTGAGGTTCCTGTAGATCAAGAGGGTCCTTATGTACACAGTCAAGTATTAGGGAAAGACAGAAAGTTTTTAATTGATACAGGGGCAAGCAGAACAACGATTAGTCACGATGAGGTTCCAGGGGCACCCCTCTCAGGCTCACAGAATGTTTCCCTTGGATTTTCAGGAAAGCCTATTATTAATGAAGTATCGCAACCTCTTCCTCTTGCAGTCGGTCCTTTGACACGGACTACAGATTTATTGCTTACAAAATCATGTCCAGAAAACTTGCTAGGTATAAAAACACTGAAAGCTCTAGGAGCTATACTATGCTGTTCTCCGGAAGGAGTACGATTATTTTTGCGAGATTTTAAAGGTCACTACATATTGAGAGACATGGATCACCGGTTACAGAATGTCCCTGCACATTTGTGGGCACAAGGCCCCACTGATGTAGGTTGTATGCACATTACACCATATCGAGTCACACTCAAAGCAGGAGTGGTATTACCACGTATTAGACAATACAAGTTACCCCCAGATGCTGTAGTGGCTTTACTGAAAATCATTGACGAGCTCATTGCACAAGGAGTGGTTGTGGAAACCGACTCCAATGTATGTAATTCTCCTATCATTCCAGTCCTTAAACGTACTGATCCAAATGCACCACCTGTTTATCGATTAGTTATTGATCTGCGCGAATTGAACAAATGCATTGTACCACAGTATCCCGTGGTTCCAGATATCTCTTCATTACTGACAGCTATTGATTCAGAAGCAACGTTCTTTACTGTAATTGACCTCAAGAACGCCTTCTTTAGCGTCCCAATCGATACGGAAAGCCAATACTTGTTCGGATTCTGTTTAAATGGACGAAGTTTCAAATTTGCACGCGCACCTCAAGGATTCACAGAAAGCCCCAGCATCTATAGCCAAGCACTGAAAAGACAACTCGACAGTATCCACATGCCTGTTAACACTGCCCTACTTCAGTATGTCGATGATCTGCTGATCACCGCCCGAAGCGAACCCGAATGTGAAAAAGCATCACTGACGGTTTTAAATTTTCTGGCTGACAAGGGGCACAAGGTATCCCCTTCGAAGCTGCAATTCTGTGTTCAGCAAGTTGTGTACCTGGGTCACTTGCTGTCCAAAGTGGGGAGACAGCTCACACCTGATCGCATCCAGTTAATTGTAAACATGTCACCATCCGAGACACAAAAGGAGGTGCGGGCTTTTATAGGCCTCACTTCGTACTGCAGACAATGGATTCCCCAATATGCATTTCTAGCAAAGCCACTCATTCAGTTGACAACACAGGAGGCAGCGACATCGACTGTCCTCCCTTGGACTCAGGAACATACACAAGCTTTTGAAGACTTAAAGAAAGCCTTATGTCAAGCACCTGTTTTAGCAACACCATGTTACAGTAAGCCTTTTACACTTTTTGTCACAGAACGTGAAGGTACTGCCTTGTCAGTACTCACTCAGGAACAAGCAGGTTCACACAAACCGTGTGCTTACTTTTCTAGCACATTAGATCCAGTAGCCCAGGCTCTGCCTGCGTGCTTGAAATCAGTTGCAGCGACAGCTTTAGCAATCAGACAAAGCGATTCCATAGTACTAGGACATCAATTGACAGTGCAAGTTCCACATTCCGTGGAAGTTCTTTTAAACCGTACACAGACCCAACACTTGACTATAGCACGACTGACAGGTTATGAATTGACATTGTTTCAGCCACACATAGAAATCAGACGTTGTAGTACATTGAATCCTGCCACACTTTTGCCATTAAATGGAGTAAACCCATTGGCACATGATTGTATTGAAGTCATTACTATTACGACGAAACCCAGACAAGACTTGACAGACGTTCCATTACCAGATCCAGACCTGACACTTTATGTGGATGGTTCATGCATGAGAACAAGTACAGGAGAATTAGTGGCCGCTTACGCAGTCACGACAGACACCGAAGTTATTGAAACAAATTGTATTGATACATTGTCAGCTCAAGCAGCAGAGGTCATCGCTCTGACACAAGCCTGCATTCAAGCCAAAAATAAGAAAGTTAACATATACACTGATTCACGTTATGCATTCGGAGTCGTTCACGACTTTGGAGTCCTCTGGCGAGAGAGAGGTTACTTAACTTCTCACGGTGCCAACATTCAACACGGTCCCCTCATTCAAGCTCTGTTAGATGCAATACATCTACCTACTGCGATATCTATTATGAAGTGTAAGGCACATACAAAAGTCACCGATACTATCTCCCAGGGTAACGACCTGGCAGACCGAACAGCTAAGCAAACTGCCCAGAATCGAACTCATGCAACTGACTTGACAAAGACAATAGTTCAGACACCGACACACTGCATGACAGTCAGGGATCCCGCACATGATGTAATCGACATACAGACACATGCTACACCAGATGAAATCAAGAAATGGACTGAACTAGGAGGGATCCAAACAGATCAGGGATGGATGACGAAGGGAAAATCTACATGGTTTCTCCCCGACTCTATGGTTCAAGTCATCATTAACACGATACATAGTCCAGCACACCTAGGAGAAAAAGCCATGCTAGACAGTATTCAACACATATGGTTCAATAAAAACTTACGAGCAGCAGCCAAACAAAAAGTGCGTACTTGCATGATTTGTTGTCAGTTCAATCCAGGTAAAAGCATTCCCGTAGAGCAAGGTGGATTTCAGCCTCCCGATCACCCTTTTGAAGTCCTCCAGATGGATTATATCCAGATGGAACGTTGTCGAGGTTTCAAATATGTCCTCGTAGTTGTATGTGCACTTTCCCGATGGACAGAAGCATATCCAGTCCCAGATTACACTGCTCCGACCACTGCCAAGCAGCTGGTTCGCGAATTCTTCCCGCGGTATGGTTTGCCCCGTATCGTGTACTCAGATAACGGTCAGCCATTCTCATCCGAGCTTGTGAAACACATTACACTCCTGTTAGGCTATCAGTGGAAATTCCACTGTGTCCGGCATCCCGAGGCAGCAGGTCTCGTGGAGCGCCATAATCAGACTCTGAAAATCCGACTTTCAAAAATCTGCAGAGAGAAAGGCGTTGACTGGATAGTAGCTTTGCCAGTTGCCCTTTTTTATATGAGGATGGTAGCGCATTCTCGAACCGGGCTATCCCCGTATGAGGTGGTCTTTGGTAGGCCACCAAATATGTGGGGGACGCCTATACCTCGTAAAATCACAGATGTTGACTGTATTATGCTGACAGATTACCTTGCCTCCTTGATGTCTGCACTACAATCTTGTCGTTCACAGGTAGCTGCAGCCTTTCCCGACAACACCGAGGTGAAGCCCCATGAAGTGGTCCCTGGAGATTTTGTTTTTGTTCGCAATTTTGATCGGAGAAGTCCGCTGGAACCCCGCTGGCAAACCCCGAAATTGGTTCTTCTGACGACGAGGACCGCCGTGAAGGTTGAGGGCAGAAAAGGGTGGCTGCACTCGAGCCACGTTAAGAAGTTTCACGGACTCCCTTCGGACTTGGACTCTAAGCCCTGCCCTCCTCCACAGACTGATTCAAAACTCCCCCTGGTTGAGAAAACCGCCTCCGAGGAATATAGACTGAAACTACGGTCTAGCAAGTCAGACAGTTTAATTGTTTAAGTCCTCCCCTAGGTGAATCGGTTAAATTAGTTTCTGACATGTACCCCCTAGACCGAGATAGAGAGAGAGATAGACAGAGACAGCTCAAGAAACGTGCATATCGTAAATCACTTTGTAGTCACTGTATAGTGACATTATTGATTATGTTTTTTCTAAGTCTTCTGATTATTGCTGCCAGTATATTACTGCATATCTATTACCCTATTTTTAAGCGTGCACATTCTTCTTACAACGTCACTGCCGAACATTCTTTTAGCGAATTACCTCCGCATGAATTGTCTTACAGACTTGCGCTGCGCAACAACACATTCATTAGTATGTTACATCACTCCCATCTGACTAACAACGCTACAAATTGTTGGATATGTGGCCGACTCCCTCCCTACCAGAAATACAAGGGAGTTCTGCCCCTCTTTCCGTACCCGTTCACACACACTGGCTCATGTGGTGCATGGTTTAGATTGATTAATTCTTTAGATTCTGACACTGTTGTTTACGAAGGAAATTGGGTTTGGGGAAACCTGAACTTAGTTTTGCTTAAAGCCTGTTACCCTAACAAGGAGGGACTTTCCACTAGGACAGGAACTGATCTAGAAAATGAAGTATATGGATTAGGTAATTATACAATTAACCTCATGATTTTGATGGTTGAATCCGAAGCTGCACCAGTCTTGCCTGCTATGTCAGTATTACCAGTCACAGGTGAATTATGTGTCAGAAAGAATGGTTCAGTACACTTAGGTCATAGTAAATGTACTACTGTGGTCGAATTCAGTGATCAAGGCCAGTCTACATTCAGAGCTACTCGTCATTCCTACTTCGTTTGTGGTCATACCGCATACATACGCTTACCTTTAGATTGGGATGGTACCTGTTACATTGCATTCCTTCTGCCACCTGTTTTCCTAGCCCCTCCTGATTATCACAGAAATACCAATCTAGTAAACAATAGACTCCGAAGAGATCTCCCGATTGTCGATTACACTGAAACGGCATGGGAGCAATACACAGACTTCAATAAAGGTTTCTTTCCCTACTTAGGTGCTGTCTTTAATAGTAAACTGATACGCAAATTAACTAGAACCCTCGAAGCAGTAGTGAATGAAACGACTTCCGCCCTAGGCAACTTAACAGAGGAGCAGTCCGCTATGCGGGTTGTTGTTCTTCAAAATCGTCTTGTCATTGACGTCATCCTAGCAGATAGGGGCGGAGCCTGTAAGGTCATCGGGTCGAGCTGCTGTGTTTTCATTCCAGAAAACGCGCCAACAGTATATAAAGCTATAACCCGTCTTCATAAGATTGCAAGTTTGATACATCAGAATCCAGGCACCTGGACTTGGTCCGGTTGGTTCTGGACAACGTTGACCGCCTGGGGATGGAAGGTCCTATCCTTCCTAGGCATAGCCCTTCTCATAGTATTCAGTTGCTGCCTATGTCTGCAATGTGGGCCAGCGATTTGCGGCCTGTGTGCCACATCATGTATTCCACATTCAAGTTCTCATTCAAAACGCCATAAGAAGAAAGAAGAGCAAATGATGTTACGTGAACAGATTGATCGATTCATGAGGATCGATATATCATGAAGGGTCCGTAGGGGACAAGGAGGGAATGAGGAAATATGAATTTTTATGGCCAATTGTGTCCCCTATCTTAGACCCCAACGACTCCGTGTACGTGCTACAAGTACATGTATGTTCCCTCCACTTCCAGCTATGAAGACGCAAATACATTTGCGTCCAACGTTAACATGTCCTCTTTCAGATCCACCATGCATGGGTCGAATATTCCGTTCCTAAGTATGCCTTACCAACGTCTTTATGTGGTGTACTTTACACGTTTTTCAGCTCTGGCGAAGTAGGCCCTGAATTCTGCTATCGAGCTTTTTCCTGCCTTCTGACTCTGAATGCCTCAGTCTGGGCCTGCATCTGTACCCGTGACCTCTGCCTTACTCCCTGCGCGGCTAACGGGGCTTGGCTCAGCCTGTTGCCTGCCAAGACTGTATTCAGCCTTCAAGTTATCTGCTCCGCTCCTCGAAAAATACATTCCTGTCTAGTAGTTCAAGTAAACATCCTTCCAGCTGCAGAGCAAAGAGCCCGGCCTCACTGTCTCCGTGCAAGTAATTCATAGCTCCTGTTACCATGGTAGGCCCATGCCCCCTCGCATCTCATGCAGACACGTAGACGCTTATACACGCCCTAACAGTCAGTATAGAACAGCCTCTGTCCGAGAGACCTTTCCTTCCAGATAATACAGTTCCTTAAACACGAGATATTAGATACGATTTGGGATTAGGTTGATCTGACATCCCAGACTTCTGTCTCCACATGTAGGGCTAAATGTCAAGTCCCCTTCGCCCTCCAGTTACACGTCAATCACACGTCATGCTGCCTGCGCGCGCATCTCTGCCATGTATTTCTGCTGACACTGCAGGATTCTCTTATGGATCCACCTACTTGTGACATCATGTTAATGACGTTTCTAGTACACGCCTTCATGCACGCCTATTGTAACGCCTTTTCATTACGTATGTGTACTCTTATCTCTCCTCTCAGCTGTTACGCCTTCTGCATCTGCCTTTACTGTAATGCATTGACTATATATATGAATGATTGTCAATAAAGTATTGTCTGTCAGTCCCTTCCCGAACCTACGTGGTGACGGAATGGTATGCCACCTTTGGTTCGAACCAAATACCCATTCCTTTTTAAGGAATAAAACCCCTTTTGAAAACCTCAAATATCACGGATTTTGCCTCTTATTTTTCTGAGTTATTCTTATTGAACTTTACCGCATAAATTAAGTATAGGTAATTTAAATTTACCACAGCAGACAGAACGCTCCTCCAACGTTTTCGATCAGCAAAATGCACAGTCAGGCAGATCTACACAGTACCTTGCTGAAGAATATTATGAAGAAAGCGAGGAAGTTCAGCATTCTGAATACTAGGACAGCCATAGACAGAGAGGGAGTAGTAGCAATTCCAGTCGATCAGAATGGACCTTATGTTGCAGTTACTACATCGGGCGTGGTTGAACCTTTTCTGCTAGAAACTGGTGCAGCAAAAAGTTCAATTATGCATTCGAAACTCCCTGGCGCACCTTTGTCTGGCTTAACGAATATCTCATAACCCTGTCTCTAGTCCTTTGGTCCTTTGTCTATTTCTGTTGGGCCACGTCATCTAGAGGCTCCCTTGATTTTAACGACTGGTTGTAACGAGAATCTGCTTGGTTTAGATTTGTTAAAACGCCTGCATGCGACACTGTACTGTTCTCCTTCGGGAGTACAGCTTACATTGGGTAAGAGAGTCATCTCTCCGATGTATTTGTCGATGGATAAGGTCCCACCGGAGCTGCGTTCTCTTCCTAAAACTCTTTGGGCGACTGGTCCTAATGATGTAGGTCTGTTGGAAATACCCCCTTATGTGGTTTCTTTGAGAGCAAATGTTAGAATGCCACGAATCCCACAGTACAAGATTTCAAATGAAGGTGAACGTGCGCTTTTACTGATCATACAGGATTTGATCCAGAAAGATGTGATAGAAGAAAGTAGAGGAAATATATGTAACAGTCCTGTTTTACCGATCTTGAAACGCACTGATCCTTCCAAACCCCCAGTTTACAGATTTGTGATCGACCTTAGAGAGGTTAATAAGATTGTTGTTCCACAGTTCCCTGTGGTCCCAGACATCACTGCACTATTGACATTGATTCCTGCTTCTGCAACATGGTTTTCAGTGATCGACTTGAAGAATGCCTTCTTCAGCATTCCGATAGCCGAAGAAAGTAGAGACATTTTTGGCTTCTGTTTGGGTGGACGCAGCTTCAGATTCAAGCACACTCCACAGGGCTACTGTGAGAGCCCTTCGATTTACAGTCAAGCATTAAAAAGTCAGTAAGATGCTTTTGTCCTTCCTCCTGGTGCTACTCTTGTCCAATATATAGATGACCTTTTAGTGGCTGCCGATGACGAGGAAACTTGCAAAGCAGCTACAATCTTGTTGTTACATCACTTGTCTGACTTCCACCACAAAGTGTCACCCTCCAAATTGCAATATTGTTGTCAAGAAGTAACCTACTTAGGTCATCTCTTGTCAAAGGACGGGAGAAGGTTGACCCCAGAAAGAATTAAGGCGATTTCACAGATGACTGTACCGAGAACACAGAGAGAAGTGCATGCGTTTTTGGGTACTACGTCATATTGCCGACAATGGATCCCTAATTTTTCTCTTTTGGCCAAGCCTTTAGTGGCTCTGACTGGAAAGGGTGTTCCGACTCCTTTGCCATGGTCTGATGAATGTCAACAGAGTTTTTCTGATTTACGTAATGCATTGTGTTCAGCTCCTGTGTTGGGCACTCCTGATTACAGTAAGCTGTTCACATTGTATGTTCATGAACAGGAAGGTTGTGCGTTGAGTGTCTTGACGCAACAATTTGGTGACAAGCAACGGCCTTGTGCGTACTTCTCGTCCACACTAGACCCGGTAGCCAGAGCGTTGCCGAGTTGCTTGAGAGCTACAGCGGCAGCTGCAGTATCTATTCGACAGTCTGCTGGACTGGTCATGAACAGCATGTTAGTGGTCATGGTTCCACATGCCGTGGATACCCTCATGAATTGGACGAAAACTCAGCATCTCACCAGTGCTAGGTTATCAGGCTATGAGTTGACGCTTTTGGCAAGTCACATTCAGATCAAGCGATGCAATATACTGAATCCAGCAACGCTGTTGCCGACTACTCGAGAGTCGAGTGATTCAGAACCTCATGATTGTTATTTCAGAACTGAGGAAGAGACAAAAGGTCGGATTGATTTAAAAGATACTCCGTTGCCAGATCCGGATGGTACCTTGTACGTAGATGGCTCGTGCTTTAAATTGCCGAATGGCGATGTAACTAGTGCGTATGCAGTAACGACATTGAGCACGATTGTTGAAACTGCAAGAGTGAGACAGATTTCTGCACAGGCAGCAGAATTGATCGCATTAACAAGAGCGTGTGTTTTAGCTGAGGGAAAGAGGGTGAATGTGTTTACCGATAGTCAGTACGCTTTCGGCGTAGCACATAGTTTTGGTCGTCTGTGGAAAGAGAGAGGGTTTTTAACCTCTCATGGAACTAAGATCCAGCACGGACAGTTAGTGAATGATTTGTTGGAATCTCTGACCTTGCCGAAGCAAGTGGCAATTGTAAAATGTAGTGCCCATCGGAAGATCACAGATGATATTGGTCGTGGGAATGCATTTGCTGATGAGGTTGCTAAAGAGACAGCCAAGAATATGATGAGTAGAATGTATGTCATGAATAATGCAAGATGGACCAATGAAACTGGAATGTGTGAGAGTACGATCGAAAGTGTGAAAGCTATACAGAATGAAGCGACTGAGAGTGAGAAGAACGTATGGAAGGAGAAAACGGGTTGATTAGACTCGAATGGATGTTGGACTGATTTGTCGGAATGTCAGCGATGGATGTTACCTGATGCGTATGTGCTTGCAGTAGTGACTATGGCACATGGATTGGCACACATCAGTACGAAAGGAATTAGTAAAATGTTAGCTCCAGTGTGGAAGAATGATGGGATTGCTAAGTGTGCAGAGAGAGTGGTTAAGAATTGTATGGTATGCCTGATGCATAATCCTGGCAAGGGAACCCCAACACAGGCTGGCCATTTTGCTCCCCCTTCTTACCCCTTTGAAGTGATTCAGTTGGATTTTATCCACATGGACAGATGCCAGAATTCAAAATATGTCCTAGTGGTAGTCTGTGCATTTTCAAGATGGATTGAAGCTTATCCGTTAAAGGATATTACTGCAATGTCCACTGCTAAAATCCTCATCAAAGAATATTTCCCCAGGTATGGCATGCCACGGATTGTATGGTCTGACAATGGAAGTGAGTTTGTAGGGAAAGTTATGCAGAGTGTGTGTGCAGGTTTGGGAATTAAGCAAAAATTCCACAGTGCGAACCATCCCCAGTCAGCAGGTTTGGTTGAAGGGTACAATGGTACCTTAAAGCTTAAACTCGCGATAATCCAAGCTTCCACTGGTTTAACTTGGCCTGATGCACTCCCTCTAGCTTTACTGTCTACCAGGGCGACTGTACACTCTCGAGTAGGACTTAGTCCATATGAAATTGTGTTCGGCCGTCCTGCCAACATTTGGGGTGTTCCTAGGTCCAAGGAGTTCAAGCAGATCGAGTATCCCATGTTGATTGATTATCTGTGTGACCTGACCACTAAATTGAGTCTTATTCATCAACAGGTATTCGAATCCTTGCCTAAACCGACGGAGGGTCCGGGACATTCACTGAAACCCCGAGATTTTGTTTTGGTCCAAAATTTTGGACGAACCCGGAATCTTGAGCCGAGATTTGTTGGACCCTTCCAAGTTCTCCTGGCCACACGAAATGCTGTACGACTTGCCGGACGAAAAAACTGGGTCCACGCTACCCATACGAAGCGTGTGCCTCTCCCACTCCCCTACGATTCGTGGGTTAGACAGTGATTTGGTGTAACTGAGACAGAACTTGTTCCTAGGCTTGTCCCTTTCAGTGATGCACAGCACATAACGGACAGACAAGCTGATTCATCTCCTTCTGATGTTGCACCAGAAACTGTTTTGTTGAATTCTGATTCGAACATTACACAACCTGAACATTTACCACCAGTGAATTTAAACAATACTACACCATCTCCAGATCCATTGTTTCATGATCAAACAAGACATACTAAGCATCGATACAATTTGCGTTCACTCTCTCCAAAACAATAATACTGTCTTATTGATTTTCCGTATACTTTTGATCTCACTGTATTATTGTCAGACAGGAAGTTTGCTCTGTGGTTTTTGTCTTTTTATTTTTCTCTTTTATTTGTTTCTAACCTGCCATCTGGGTAGCCGTTGGGTCGTAACGTGTGCCTAGTTTGACTTGCAAGGGGCGAGACACAAGGTCGGTCCTTCTGTTTAATTTGGGAACTCCCGGGGTAGACAGAAGCATTTTTGATTAGGTACAAACCATCCGTTGCGAACGGTTGTAGAAGATGGAGCTTCCTGAGCTGCGACGAGTGAATGCAATCAACCGTCAAAGAACAAAGTTGCATACAATTTTGCATAGCAAATGTTTTTTAGTTCTGTGTTCTTTAACGTTTTAACTGGTTTACTGACTTTGGTGGGCGGAAGTATTTTTGGCATCCAGTTAATTTTCGTATCTGTCTCCTCCACGTTGCCTCCCAATGTTTCATTTCCTCCCACTGTTCCTTCTCCTCATTCCTTTCATCTTCTTCCCGCACATGAGCAAGCTCGACGCTTTGAATTTATCAACAACACTTTCATTCAGCTCTTGCACCAACACCAACTGGTAGTAACTACAACTAACTGCTGGGTATGCGGTCTGATACCACATACCATGAACAAAGGTATCCCATATCTAGTCCTGCCTTTTAGCTATAATGGATCATTTTGGGCATTTCAGAACATGTTTGCCTATGCCCTTGAGACCTATCCCCCACGACCTCCACGTTCCACTAGATATGACTCTGCCAACAGAGCTCTGGTAAAGGGAATTATTGACATGGTAAAAGATGTTAATAACACTCCGATTATTCCCAAGGATGAATTACAAGTCTATCTAAGATGGAATGCTACGGAGTATGGCATTAGTTTGGGTGAGAACAAGCGTAAGAGCTCAACTCCAATTTGGATCGTACCCCACCAAGGTCAAGTCTGTTTGCAAGGGGTTGGGAGGAATCCGAGAGCTCGGTTAGGGAAGAGTGATTGCGTAGAGACATATGTCTTCCCATCACAATCTTCCCCTACATTTGTAGCGGCTAAGGGTACTTATTTTGTCTGCCAGGACCGAGTGTATACATGGTTGCCTGCAGACTTTTCAGGCTCATGTTATATTGCACGGCTGTTACCTCCAACATACACTGCGGCACCTGACTATCACAAAACAAGAGAGGTGTCTTTGATGAAGAGGATACTGCTGGTCAAGAGGCAGGAGACTTTTTCAAGGGTTTCCTTCCGTTCTGGGGCCCTATGGCCAATACTAGAAACAGCTAACACGGGTAGTTGAATCTACTATCACAGAAACTTCTGGTGCCCTTAGTAACCGGACAGCCGAGCTCCAAGCGGATCGTCTCATGACGTTACAGAACCGTATGGTTCTAAATTTGATACTTGCAGATCGAGGTGGGGTATGTAAGATGATCCAATCGAGTTGCTGCGTTTTCATTCCTAATAATGCTCCAACGGTGTACGAAGCCATCTCTAAGTTACACAAGATTGATGATTCTATTCACGTAGATGAAGGCAATTGGTCACTGATGGGATGGTTTTGGAATCTGTTATCTGCGTGGGGATGGAAGGTTCTGATGGTCATTGGCGTTGTTTTAGTGTTTCTATTTTCGTGCTGTCTCATTGTTCAGTGTGGTCCTGCCTTGTGTAGCCTCTGTGCTGCAACATGTGTGAGAAAACCCTCTGTTCTAGGAGATTCGTCACGTGATAGAATAATGCTTCAGCAATACGTCAGTGACCTGATGAAGATAGAGATAGACTCTGATGAAGACTAAGGCATTGCCTGAGTAAGGGCAAAAGGACGGTCTGAGGTTCTGTGCGATCCGAACCCGTGTTTTCGGCATCGTGGTACCAAGACGATTTTGGTGCCGAAGAACCGTAAATGGTCCATTTAGCATAGTACAGTGTTTTCGCTGCGCTACTGGCACGGATGCACTATGAAGTAGGGCATTCTGTTGTAAACCCATGGCATCAATTTTGTATACGGCCTCCATTTTGTCGCTTGCCCTCACGCAGTCAATGACCGAGCGATAACCCTTCCTCAATCACCTTGCGAGGGACACTTAGGCCCTAATATGAGAACACAGATGCCGCGTGACTCGGCAGGAAACTGCCCTTTTCCCAGGGGCCAGCCTCACCATACTGGTTCTTTGTGTTCGTTCTGCCTGATTATAAGTGTATGACTGTAAGCAGATGCCGTGCCCGTTTATGACCCACAATCCCTTTTGGAAACCCCTGGTTTAGCAGGGCACAAGAGGAGAGCGAGAATAGTTTCTCAAACACTGGAAGTTTATCGCCTGCATTCCTGTGACTGGAGGGTGAAAAAACCCTTAATGCTTTGCAAAGTATACAACACAATACGGAAACTTCTGTGAGAAGGGTTATTGCAGATGGATGATGCGAGTGTAGAGTGCACTCAAACCGCATTATCTTGCACAAAAATATAAGAAACCCTATGAGATACATTTGCAATAAGAATTATCCTTGAATGGGATGCTCACCAACATTTTTTGGAAGAGAGATGCTAACCAATGTAAAAGGCCTGCTGTGTGAGACACTTATGAGATGCTCAGAGAAGATAGGTATAGTGAGATATGCAGAATGAGGTGTGTGGCAAAGATCAGATATGAGGTGTTTGTGATAAACATCAGAAACATAGTGTTTGTGTGTGAAGCTTACAAATGAATAGAGTGGGTGGAAAGTCACAAATGAGTAGTGCATGGAATGCACTAAAGCACAAAAGCTTTGTTTTATGGGAGGCTCACCAAAACTATAAAATGCTCAAAACAAGCAAATATGTCTCATGCTAGGATTATTGGAGCCAAAATGTTGAACATTTAATTGAAACAATAATTGACGGATTGGAGGCCCTGCTCAAGACTATGATGATTTATTTACAAGAGACATTTGAGGAGTTGCATATTATCAATAAAGTAATCTTTGGGGAATAGTTATTGCTACCAAGTGAGGTGAGCATGATAACTTGGATATGGATGGTGATGTTCCAGAAGAAAAGCCAGGAGTGTCCAACACCAATGACTCTGCTTCTGAGCATGTCCAGGAGGAGTCTGAAGACCCCTTACTTGAGAACTCTTGTCCCCCAGGGAATAGCTCTAGTGGCACAGAGGGATGCCCTTGAGGTAGGACCCCCTTTATTCCTCCTGGGAGGGTACAAAGTGTCCAGGGGAGGTCCAGGTCCTTCTCATTCAATTCAACCTCCTGTGCCACTTCAATAGGGACCCCCATCTCCAGCAAGAGAGAGGTTTCTTTAGAAAGGGAATACAACCGGCTTAAACTTAATAGAGACAAGCTCAGAATCAAGAAGTGAGGTTCCGTGACAATTGTAAGTGGTGTTTTTGACTCGCCCGAATATGGTCGAGTCTGGTATCTATGAACCGCAAATGACGAGTTTAGTGGGTGTACGCGTTTTCGCTGTGCTAACCTAAACCGTTTGTCTGTTTCGTGGGTTTCTTCATCTGAACCCACGGGTTCCATTTTAGATACGGCATCCATTTTGTTTCTTGCCCTCAAGTAGCCAGCGAACGGACACTGTCCGCTTCAAGACCCTGGGATTCCCAAACTCTTGCGGAAGACACGTGTTCCTTTTAGGACGTCTTTATGACGAGGGGGATGACCCTGCAAGGCAGATGGCCCCGCTCGAGGCTCATCTTGCCGTGCCGGTCTATTGTTTCAGTTGTGCATTCCTTAGGCACGTCTCCTTTGATCCCTGCAATCGTATTTCTGATAGCACCCCCTTACACTTTTTTTCAATCTGTTCGCTATCCTTGTCTTCCTCTGCACCTGTTTCTGACTCTTCCTTGATTCATTTACAGCCGAACGGAATGCACTAATGATGGGAAGATGTACTTTTACAGTTGGGAACCGGCAATGCTACTGTAATTATGTTCCGGGCCCTGAATACATGAAAGCGACCCCCTATGAAATTTACTGTGGGAACCGAGTTGTAACCTTTTGTTTGCCATGTTGTCTTATGACGAAAAACTGTATAAAAGGAGTGATTCACAGATACAATTCGAAGCAGTCTCCTTGAACCTACATGCTATGTACTTCTCGTGACTTCTGTGTTCCCTGCAGTAAATAAACCTCGAATCTTTGACGCCGAAGGAAGTGTCCCGTGTCTCTGTCATTTGTACGCCGGAACAGGTAACCCACGAAGGTTTCAGGTGTTATCCCTGGCACCGCTGGGTCTTAGGAAAACCCAGTCCTTCAGTTGGCGCCCAAGTGGGGCTGCATCAGTGGTACCGGTCCAAAGCCCGACGATCGTGAGGAACTTCGTGTGAAATCTCCGAGGGAAGGTGCACCCTGTTTCATCGATCCTGTTGTCGAAACAAGTGGCCCGAAGACTTTTCCCGCGAAGATCCCCGCCTCCTGACGGCTGCGACGGACTGCTGCCCTGACTGTAGACCTGTTTTGGCACCTGGCGTAGACCTTGGTATAGCGAGACGATTAACGGGCCTTCCTGGTGACGCCATTGTTCTTTGAGTTAAGTATTTGTGGGTCGCTCCTTAAATCCTTAGTTGTTGTGGGTGCTTAGTTGTTGCATGGTTCCATTGCATTTGTGGTTCTTCGTATTTTGTTCTTAGTTGTTCTATTGGACGTCTGCAGTCGCCAAAAACCGAGGGTTTTTGCACTTTTGCAGGGACATTGTAATCCAATAACCCTTGATGTTTGTGAAACTCGGTTAGTGTGCACGATGCCTGGCCGTAGTACTTTGTTCAGTTGCTTTAGAGGTTGTGGTGCGAATTCCCGATTGGAGGACTCATGTCCGATTCCTCCAGTTGGAACTCCAATTTATGAGTTATATAGTCGCCATGGTGTGGGTCCTATCGCATTCAATGATTGTTGGGTTCGTTACACTAAAGATGACGGTGTCCTTAGTTGGCCACCTCATGGTAGTTTTGAAACCCCGATTTTAGATAATCTTGAAGCTAAATTGTTTCAAAAGAAAGCAAGGCCGCCCATGTTTGATTCCTTTCGGTTATGGCGTAAAGAAGCCAAGCAGAAAGAAATCAAACAGCTTAAACATAATAAGAGAGAAGGTATTGTTACAACGATGAGAAATGCAGAGCAGTTTCAGAGAGACAAAGAAGAGAAGGAAAAGGACATTTTTGATAGATTACAACATATGACAGTGGATAAATGTTATCCCGCTTTACCGACGGGTACGGATAAGAAGGGAGAGGAAGCAGTAGAGGACCCTTTGTTGTCCTATCTACTGAAGTCGCCACCTCCATATGCACAGGATACCACAGCTCCCGTGGTTCCTCCTGTTCCCCAACCTGCTGTTCCGGCAGCTGTTAATCAGCCTGTAGCTGGTCCTGTCTTTGCGAACCCTTCTGTCCCTATTCCTCTACCTGCTACTGTCCCCACTGCTCCACCGTCTATACCTTCTCAAGCTACTGTTCCCGCTACTTCCACTATAGTGGCTACTCCAACTGCTCCTGCTCCTCCTGTTTTTGGTCCTCCTGTTGGTACCCCTTTACTCCTCTCCTCTTCCCCGTCTGTTCGGCGACGTATTCCTAATATTGTTGCTAACTTTTACTCTCCTCTTGGACCGATTCTTGGGTCTGCTGATTCTGATGCTCCCCAAAGACGAAGTCAGCTTCCTGGTGGTAGGGAACGTGATACGCTATTTAAAATGGTGAAAAATTGGATTAGGTATCCCCTTAAGAATCCTCCACGCATAGTTGTGGATACTTTCTCCCAATTTAATGAGCCAACACAGAGATTCGTGTTTGAAGAAATGTGCAAACTCTTACGCGATGAGATATCAGTTGACGCGGCAGATGATGTATTGGCCGCTGTAACTGAACTTCAGCTTCAGTTTTCGAGTGGTATGATTGTGGGTAGCAATGTTCGACGTGCTGTCGAGCATCTACTATCTTTTCGTCCCACTGTGATGCCTCGTGCACTATTTAAAGACGAACATGAGGAATGGATGTCGACGCCTGGTCAGTTCCCCATGCGTGAAGTTCCACCAGTGTATATGCCAGGTAACCCTGGTGCTAACCCTCCGATCCTGCCACACTTCCAGAGAGTGTGGATACACCTTCCATGGAAACGATCGGATGTTTTGCAGGTTAAGCAAACTTTGCCTGACCCTCGCAAAAATCCTGCAGGGTATTATAAAGAATTGTCCCAATTAGTGGATGCTACGATCATGAATTTGCCGACATCGACATGTTGTTCGGCAATGTCGTACCGCAACCGGTTTGGGCGAAAATACGTCACGAAGATCATGCAGCTGAATTAGGTGGTGATTGGGCTGCACTTACAGCCGCGGACGGTTTGCAGGTCGGTGGGGCTAAGCCTGAGCAGTTAATTACGGCTTTGCCTCAGAGAATAATTACCCTTATGAAGACACTTATGCCAGCGATGAAAGTTAACTCGGATAAATTGTCTGCTTGTAAGCAAAAGAAGGACAAGAGTGTCTCCGATTTCTTTACGGGATTTGAGGAGGCATTCATCGATCATAGTGGTCAAGATATGGGCACTGAGGGAGGCCAGAGATTGTTTGTGGATAAATTTGTGTCGAATTTGTTGCCCGAACTTAGCAACAAATTAAGAAATTCAGAAAGTGCATGGGCTGTTTCTGCTTCTGCTCAGATATTGGCCACGGCTCAATATTATGAAAATCTAGAAAAGGAGGAAAATGATCGTGCAGATAAAAAGACGAAAGAACTCAAAACGAAAGTTTTGTTACAGCAAGCGTATCCTCCGCGCTCGAATCAAAATGATTCTCAACAACGGAATAGATCACAATCGCAGTCAGCTAGGTCACAGTTGCGAAATTACTCTTCTTCGCAGAGATCTATGCTTGGGTACAATCAGTGTGCCTATTGTAGAGGTGAGGGTCATTTGAAATTTGATTGTCCGGTTTTGCGCGATCGAAATAATGGCAATTCATCTAGAGGAGGTCGTAGTGGTCCTCAACAGACTTCGCGAGGTAGAGGTCGCGGTGTTACTCAGAATCAAAATGAGCGTTCTAATAATTCCTCCATTTCCAATAATTGTTTTGATCAGCGTGGGTCATCGTTCGGTAGATCCGCACAGTACAATGTGGACGATTACTACGTCGATCAGGGTACTGATGACGGTAATTACTAGGACAGCCATAGACAAGGAGAGGGAGTAGTATCAGTTCCGGTTGATCAGAGAGGGCCTTACGTCGCAGTTGCCACATCGGGCGTAGTTGAGCCTTTTCTGTTGGACACTGGTGCAGCGAAAAGTTCCATCATGCATTCGAAACTCCCTGGCGCACCTTTGTCTGGCTTAACAAATGTTTCCGTTGGATTCTCTGGCGCCCCTGTTAGCAATCCGGTTTCTCGCCCTTTGTCCCTCACAATTGGGCCTCGTGAGCTGAAAGCTCCTTTGATTTTGACTACTGGTTGTGGTGAAAATCTTATGGGCCTGGATTTGCTGAAACGTTTGTATGCGACTTTGTATTGTTCTCCTGCGGGGGTGAAGCTTACATTGGGTGAGAGAGTAATCTCTCCTATGTATTTGTCAATTATTAAGCTCCCACCGGAATTGAGTTCTCTTCCTGCATCTTTGTGGGCAACAGGTCCCAATGACGTGGGCCTGCTTGACATCTCCCCTTATGTTGTCCAATTGAAGTCGAATGTGCGATTGCCGCGTATTCCCCAGTATCGTATCTCCCTTGACGGTGAGCGAGCGTTGTTGGCGATCATCTATGACTTGATCGAGAAAGATGTTATCGAGGAGACTCGGGGAAACGTGTGTAATAGCCCTGTGCTACCCATTCTGAAACGCACTGATCCATCTAAGCCTCCTGTTTATCGTTTTGTTATTGATTTACGGGAGGTGAACAAAATTGTGATTCCTCAGTTCCCTGTGGTGCCTGACATTACGGCTTTACTGACTCTGATTCCAGCATCTGCTTCCTGGTTCTCAGTGATCGACCTGAAGAATGCTTTCTTTAGCATTCCGATTGCTGAGGAAAGCAGGGACCTATTCGGTTTCTCTTTAGGTGGCCGCAGCTTTAGGTTTAAACGCGCTCCTCAGGGCTACTGTGAGAGTCCATCGATATACAGCCAAGCCCTGAAGAGTCAACTTGATGCGTTTGTGTTACCGGCTGGTGCGGCCTTGATCCAATATGTTGACGACTTATTGGTGGCTGCGGACACACGAGAAATTTGCAAGGCTGCTACGGTGTCTTTGTTGCAACATCTCTGTGACTTACATCACAAGGTGTCACCTTCCAAACTGCAATATTGTTGCCAAGAAGTAACCTATCTAGGTCATTTATTGTCAAAGGAGGGAAGACGGTTGACCCCAGAGAGAATTGCAGCGATCGCTCGAATGACTGTGCCAACAACTCAGAGAGATGTGTGTGCCTTTCTAGGTATCACGTCATACTGCAGGCAATGGATTCCAAATTTTTCATTGCTAGCGAAGCCATTGGTAGCCCTCACGTGCAAGGATGTTCCAACTCCTTTGCCATGGACGGACGAATGTCGGAAAAGTTTTTCTGAATTGCGTGATGCGTTGTGTTCGGCCCCTGTGTTAGGTACTCCTGACTACAGTAAGCCGTTTACACTATACGTTCACGAGAGGGAAGGTTGTGCGTTGAGTGTTTTGAAGCAACAATTTGGCGGTAAGCAACGTCCATGTGCATATTTTTCTTCGACCTTGGACCCAGTAGCTAGAGCGTTGCCGAGTTGTCTAAGAGCGACAGCGGCAGCTGCGGTGTCCATCCGACAATCTGCAGGATTGGTCATAGATAATATGCTTACGGTGATGGTTCCGCATGCAGTCGATACTCTCTTGAATCGTACGAAAACTCAACACTTGACGAGCGCAAGGTTGTCTGGTTATGAGTTGACGCTTTTGGCAAGTCACATTCAAATAAAGCACTGCAATGTCCTAAATCAGGCGACTTTGTTGCCAACCAATATGGAATCAGACGAGGTACCACCACACGACTGTTATTTGCGAACTGAGGAAGAAACGAAGGGTCGTGTTGACCTAAAAAACACTCCATTGGAAGAACCCGATGGCACTTTGTATGTGGACGGTTCGTGTTTTAAGTTACCGAATGGTGATGTGACGACTGCGTATGCTGTGGTAACGTTGAGTACGGTTGTGGAAACTGCGAGACTGAATCAGAATTCTGCACAGGCGGCAGAATTAATTGCCTTAACGAGAGCATGTATTTTGTCGAAAGGAAGGCGGGTGAATGTGTTTACCGACAGCCAGTATGCCTTTGGTGTTGCCCATAGTTTTGGACGATTGTGGCGAGAGAGAGGTTTTATGACATCGCATGGTACGAAAATCCAGCACGGACAGCTTGTGAACGATCTTTTAGACGCACTTACATTGCCCAAGCAGGTGGCGATTATTAAATGTAGTGCGCACCGTAAGGTGACAGATGATGTTGGTCGTGGCAATGCATTTGCTGATGAGATTGCTAAGGAGACTGCGAGAAATCTTGCAACTAGAATGTATGTGACGAGTTCGGTAAGGTGGCCTGCAGAAACTGGTATGTGTGAGGATACTGTTGAAAGTGTGAAAGCGATTCATAATGAGGCCACCGAAACTGAAAAGACCAAGTGGAAGGAGAGCACAGGAAAGTTGGATGCGAATGGCTGTTGGATTGATCTGTCGGAGAATCAAAGGTGGATGTTGCCGGATGCATATGTGCTAGCTGTTGTGACCATGGCACACGGTTTATCGCACATTAGCGCGAAAGGTATCTGCAAGTTGTTGTCCCCTGTATGGAAGAATGATGGTATCGCTAAGTGTGCTGAGAGATTGGTCAAGAATTGCATGATATGTATGATGTACAATCCGGGCAAGGGCACTCCTACACCCCCTGGCCACTTTGCTCCTCCTACATGTCCCTTTGAGGTAATTCAGTTGGACTTCATCCATATGGAGCGATGTAATAACTTGAAATACGTTTTAGTTGTGGTTTGCGCATTCTCCCGATGGATCGAAGCTTACCCTCTTAAAGACAATACTGCCCTGTCCACAGCGAAAGTCCTACTGAAGGAATACTTTCCTCGGTATGGAATGCCACGGATTGTATGGTCTGATAACGGAAGTGAGTTTTTGGGGGGAGTGTGATGAAGAGTGTGTGTAAGGGCCTTGGAATTACACAAAAATTCCACAGCGCCAATCATCCTCAGCAGGTTTGGTTGAGGGGTATAATGGTACTCTAAAATTAAAACTCGCAAAGATTCAGGCTACGACTGGTCTGTCGTGGCCCCATGCTTTGCCTCTGGCCCTTCTGTCAACTAGGGCGACTGTACACTCTCGAGTAGGGCTCAGCCCATATGAGATTGTGTTCGGCCGTCCTGCAAATATTTGGGGGGTTCCTAAACCCAGTGCATTCACAAATCTTGAATATCCAATGCTAATTGATTACCTTCATGATCTGACTGCTAAACTGAGGTTAATTCATCAACAGGTCTTTGAAGCACTGCCGGCGCAGACGGAGGGTCCAGGCCACCAGCTCCAACCCGGAGACTGGGTGGTTACCAGGAATTTTGGCCGAAAGCGAAACCTTGAGCCGAGGTTTATTGGACCCTTCCAAGTGCTACTCGCCACTAGAACTGCTGTTCGTTTGGAGGGCCGCAAGCATTGGGTGCACGCCACCCACACCAAAAAGGTACCAATACCTTTACCAGCGGACTCGTGGGTGAGGACTGGCTTCGCCGCATCTGAAACTGAAGCTTTGCCGAACTTTGTGCCGTTCAGTGACGCTCAGCCTGTGGGAGATACTTCAGTGCAGCCGGATAACCCTGTTGAACCTTTGTCATTGGAGAATTCAAGATCTGAACTATCGTCTGACCGACAGGACTCTGTTTCACAATCCAATCAATTGTTTGAAGAGCAGACTCGTCCTGGAAGAAGCACATATTTTCTTCGTTCCAATACCAGAGACAAATAAATGATTTTTGCTTTTTCCTTTTTGAAATTCACGTTACCCCCATTATCACCCTGAACATTTTGAATAATCGTGGTTTCTGTTTGTATTCTGAGTTCTTTTCCACATATGTGTTTTTTTCCACAGCTAGGAGATTTTGTATATATTGTTTGATTAAAAGAACCTTACATCCGGGTTGACCGTAGGGCCGTGCGGGTACTTCCTTCTGTTTAGTAGGTCCTGACACTAGGTCGGAGGCCGTCGATTCCTAGGAACTCCTGGGGATTGACCATTGCTACACAGAACGAAGTGCGTCAAGAACGTTGCGGACGGTTTTAGAGGATGGCATTCTCAAAGTTGTTGGAAGTGGAGAAGACTCAAGCGCAAAGATCCGAACTGCATAGGGTTGTACGTACCAAATGCTTTATGTTTCAGGTGTTCCTATTGTTCCTAACTGTTTCCTCGTTACTTGTGGGTGGAGTATACTATGCGATACAATCATTATTGCCTTCTGCTTCACCTACCCCTTTCTCTGAACCAAAACCTACTTCCACTGTTTCTCCTCAATCTTTTCACATCTTACCCCAACACGAGCAGGTTAGACGTGCGGAATTCATGAACAATTCCTTCGTTCAGCTCCTTCACCAGCATCAGTTGGTGATGAACACTACCAACTGTTGGGTGTGTGGGTTAATGCCACATACCACGGATAGGGGAATTCCGTACTTGGTCCTTCCTTACAGTTCCCAGGGTTCAGCTCGAGCATTCCAAACAATGTTTCGTAGCGCACTAGATTCTTACCCCCATCGAGAGCCACGCACTGCAGATCATGGTCCTGGCCCGTACCACAAGCCTTTGGCAAGAGCGATTGCCGATTTAGATAGGGATATCTTTGACGCATCGCTTATCCCAGAGGAAGAGGTACGAGCATACAGAGATCTGAGTGAGGCTGAGTACAGCATGTCAGTGGGTGATCGGCAGCTTAAAAGCTCGTCTCCTATCTGGATCGTACCCCATCTCGGTAATTTCTGTCTGAAAGCTCTTGGCCGAAGCCCGCGAGCTCAGCTCGGGAGGAGTGCCTGTACCGAAACGTATGTTTTGCCAACAGCCTCTTCCCCTGTTCTTCTGACTGCCAAGGGTACTTACTTTGTTTGTTATGACCGCGCATATACATGGTTGCCTCGTGACTTCTCAGGCACATGTTATATTGCGAATTTGTTGCCGCCGACCTTCACTGTTGGGTCGGATTATCACAAGACCAGAGTTGTGAGAGGCGTGATTAGCGAAGAGGACACTGCCGATCAAGAAGCAGGAGACTTCTTTAAGGGTTTCTTGCCGTTTTGGGGACCTATGATCAATAGTAGGAACCTGAGACAGTTGACCCGAGTGGTGGAATCGACCGCTAATATCACTGCAAGTGCCCTTGGTAACATTACAGCAGAGCTTCAGGCTGACAGGCTTATGACGTTACAAAATCGTATGGTTTTAGACGTTGTCCTTGCAGATAGAGGTGGAGTATGTAAGGTGATCCATTCGAGTTGCTGCATTTTCATTCCTGACAACGCTCCAACTGTCTATCAAGCCATCTCGAAGTTGCATAAGATCTCCGAGTCCATACACGTGGACGTAGGTGATTGGACGCTACTCGGGTGGTTTTGGGGCCTGATGTCGACGTGGGATTGGAAAATTCTGTTGATCATTGGGGTTGTTGTAGCATTTCTGTTCACGTGTTGTCTTTGTGTGCAGTGTGGTCCTGCCTTATGTGGCCTATGTGCTACGACGTGTATAAGACGGCCACCTGTTACCAAGGAAGCATTGATGGATAGAATAATGTTGCAGCAACATCTGGATGGTCTGATGAATATCGAGATCGATTCCGATTACGACTAGTGCTTGCCTACATGAGGGCAAAAGGAGCGTCTGAGGTTCCGTGACAATTGTAAGTGGTGTTTTTGACTCGCCCGAATATGGTCGAGTCTGGTATCTATGAACCGCAAATGACGAGTTTAGTGGGTGTACGCGTTTTCGCTGTTTTAACCTAAACCGTTTGTCTGTTTCGTGGGTTTCTTCATCTGAACCCACGGGTTCCATTTTAGATACGGCATCCATTTTGTTTCTTGCCCTCAAGTAGCCAGCGAACGGACACTGTCCGCTTCATGACCCTGGGATTCCCAAACTCTTGCGGAAGACACGTGTTCCTTTTAGGACGTCTTTATGACGAGGGGGATGACCCTGCAAGGCAGATGGCCCCGCTCGAGGCTCATCTTGCCGTGCCGGTCTATTGTTTCAGTTGTGCATTCATTAGGCACGTCTCATTTGATCCCTGCAATCGTATTTCTGATAGCACCCCCTTACACTTTTTTTCAATCTGTTCGCTATCCTTGTCTTCCTCTGCACCTGTTTCTGACTCTTCCTTGATTCGTTTACAGCCGAACGGAATGCACTAATGATGGGAAGATGTACTTTTACAGTTGGGAACCGGCAATGCTATTGTAATTATGTTCCGGGCCCTGAATACATGAAAGCGACCCCCTATGAAATTTACTGTGGGAACCGAGTTGTAACCTTTTGTTTGCCATGTTGTCTTATGACGAAAAACTGTATAAAAGGAGCGATTCACAGATACAATTCGAAGCAGTCTCCTTGAACCTACATGCTATGTACTTCTCGTGACTTCTGTGTTCCCTGCAGTAAATAAACCTCAAATCTTTGACGCCGAAGGAAGTGTCCCGTGTCTCTATCATTTGTACGCCGGAACAGGTAACCCACGAAGGTTTCAGGTGTTATCCCTGGCACCGCTGGGTCTTAGGAAAACCCAGTCCTTCAGAAGGAAGAGTTGGCCCTAGATAAGGAAATCCTAGAAGTACAGAGGGCTAGGAAGAATTTGGGATTAGAATCCCATAGTGGCAGCACTAGTGAACCTAGAGTTAGGGAACACTCCTTTGTCACTAGGAACTTGATCAGGATAGTCCCTCCTTACCAGCAGGTTGATGACATACATAAGTGGATTACTGCTTCAGAGAGGGGCTGTATAGTTCAGAAGGTTCCTCATGGCCAGTGAGCAGCTATCCTATGGCTCCCCTTTGCTAACAAAGGAAGAGACAAAATCTTGACTCTGAAGGAAGACGATGCAGACAATTACAAAGTCTTGAAGAGTGCCCTCATGGATGGCTTTGGGTTAACCACTGAGCAATCCAGGGTTAAGTTTAGGAACACACAGAAGGCCCACACCCAAGACTGGGTAGATGTTGTAGATAGTGCTATTAAGGCTCGGGAAGGATGCCTTCATGGAAGTAATGTGCATGATTATAAGGGACTGTACAATTCACTTGTGAGGAAGCACATCCTTAACAACTGTCAAAATCAGCAACTGCACCAGTACATGGTGGACTCGGATCTGACCTCTCCCCAAGAACTGTAACAGAAGGCATTCAAGTGGCACCATGGTGAAACAATAGTCTCATGGTGGTGGTGACCAAAAGAAGCAAGATTCTTCTAATGCCCAAGAGAAACGTGGGGATAAATCTAAAGGAAAGAAAGAGTCTTCTGAAGGTCCTCAAAAATCTTCTTCTGTGGGTAGGTCCTATTCCTCTTCCTCCTCTAACAAGAACCCTTATTGCTATTTGTGTAAGGAAAAAGGCCAAGGGGCAAAGTATGACGATTGCTTTAAGTCTAGCACCAATACTGCTTCTACTACTCCTAAACCTCCAAGTGCCCATAGCGATAGCACTGGTAGTAAGAGTGTCCCCAAGAGTTTAGCTTGGATAACTTTGGGTACTGAAGTGGGTTCTGGCCTAGTCCGGACACCCACTCAGGTTGTTTTAGTCTGTGATGGTGGCACTGAACTTACCACTCTTAATGCAAGTCCCACTAACTTAGGCAAATACAGACAACAGACTCTCATCAATGGTCAGGAAGTTGTGGCATACAGGGACACTGTGGCCAGTGTCACTATGGAGACAGAGAAACTTGTGTCTCCTGAGAAGATTCTACTTGATCATATTTACCAAGTGACCAATGCTAACAATACCAAGCCAGATCATTCCATGGCAGTTGTCAATCTCAGCTGAAGAGGGGTAACTGGCCCAATGAGAGTTGTCGTTCCTGTGAGAAACATATAGCTATGTAT
This sequence comes from Lissotriton vulgaris, assembly GCF_964263255.1. Classification (NCBI taxonomy): domain Eukaryota; kingdom Metazoa; phylum Chordata; class Amphibia; order Caudata; family Salamandridae; genus Lissotriton; species Lissotriton vulgaris. Next base: position 2,007,723,200 of record NC_141685.1, on the reverse strand, counting down.
GATAATATTTATGCACAATCGCAATAAAAAAGGGTTGTAAAAGATGTCATAGAAAGAGGGACCCGACACTCTAAGAGTTTACACATGTACGTTTATATTATTTACACAATGTATATCAACATTACTATACAAAAAAAAGCATTTGTGAAAAAGTGTCCCAAGTATGGCATGAACCTAATAATTGAGTGACAATGTGTGGCAAAATTTACAAGGTTTCACGTATTTTTTACAATTAAAACGACCAACAGTGTTATTTCTTCAAATTATGCAGCCACTTTATTCAATAACAAGTGCTGTGATAATGGTTCGTTTTCACAAAATGTCGATGGCGTTTCGACCCTATTTAGGATGCGGTTTCTCATCAGGACCTATGATGGTTGGAACATCTGAGAAAGAGAGTGGAAATAGTGTAAGGAATTTAAAGTGGACCATAAGGTATCGCTCTTATATTAGGTGCAGGTACAACAACTACCTGGGTTGTAGACCGCACAGTATTCGTGGAAGGAAGGGTGAGGTAGAGGTGCCAACCGTGAATAAAAAGGAAAAAGTACTTTCAGGGAGACCCAGCCGGGTTCTGTACTATAATGAAAAGGGGGGAGTAATTAGAAATTGCAGAGAGAATAGAGCACTCTGTATTATGTGACTCTACCAGGATATTATGAGCACTTACCCCTGTATGGAGTAAAGGACTGGCGGTCACGATGAGGGGTAAATTGTGGGTCACAACTGGGGCAGGAACTTCTGTGGAGAAGGAGAGTAGCGGTCGTGCTTAGTAGCAAGCAAACCAGTGAAACCACAGTGCGTATTAAGCAGTGTTAAAAACAGTTCCCTATTTCTTACCGGAATGCAAGTCACAAGGTTGTGGGTATTAGGGGATAGCGGGCCAATCTTAGCAGGATAACAGTTTCAGTGAGTTTTCGGGAACCAATTCCTGTAATAAAGGAGCCGGTACGTTAGTATCCACTCGGTGCCCATAGGCAAAAATAGTGCGTGAGAAGGCTTGGTGGTCTCTTACCAGGAGCGATGATCGTTCCACCATGCATGAAGGATTCGTGCTGTCAGCAAACTGTCTTAGTCCATTTGCCAGTGTACTATCGAGCTCTGTACCCCATCGAGCTCTGTACCTCCCCCCACCCCTCGTTTTGCACATGCGCAGTAATGGTGCGCATGCGCATATTATGCCCCTATGACGTTTTATGACGTTTCGTGACGTGCACCATAATTTGCTGTACCCCCTTTCGCCTCTGACCAATCACAAGTCTCACTCTTTTTCTCATCCAATCACAAATCTCACTCTTTTTCTCATCCAATAGATCGCTTCCTGACTGTTTGCTTCAACCAATCATCGCATTTCGATGTATTTATTAATCGCCAACCTTCTGGAATTTTTCCCACAACCAACGTTCTGGAGCTTTTCTCACAGCCCTGCTGAACTTTTACCACCCCTGCCGACATTGTTGTTTTCTTCTGCTCTAGTTCAGTAGTGCAACCCTTGCATCACTTCCAGTTGCGTGTGTCGCAGTGTGTACTACATCCCTTGCATCGCTTCCAGTTGCATCGAATTCAGTGTCTACTACAACCCTTGCATCGATTCGGCTTGAGTCTGTAGCATCCAGTTGGTGAGTAGTCTGCCAATGTATGTCCATCTCTCTTGCCAAGTCACCGTCTTTGGCAATGTTATGTCGAAAATGTTATGTCAAATGTAATGTAATTTCTGTGAAAGCCAGCTATGTGCGTTTTTTTTATTTTAAGCCAGCTATGTACGTTTTTTGTTATACTTATTTGGCATTGTTATGTCAAATGTAATGTAATTTCTGTGAAAGCCAGCAATGTGCCATTTTTTGTTATACGCCGTTGGCAATGTTATGTCGAATGATATTTTTTTTCAGTAAAAGCCTGCTGTTCGTCTTTGGCGTACAAATCACTCATGCCCAATTCACTGAAGCCACTGGTATGTGCGAATCGAATGAAATGTAAATTCTGTTCACTTATGCCTATGCTACGTGCCAATTCCAATGTAATGTCTTTGAAACCCAGCCATGTGCGTTGGCAAATTGCGTCGACGTTGAAAGCCAGCCATGTGCGTTTACGCCCATGTGCTACGCACTCGGCCCTTTTGCCAAATGCGTTGCTCCTTTAGCTACGCACTTTGATATAACCTCTGTTGGGCAAATTGCGTCGACGTTGAAAGCCAGCCATGGCTACGCACTCGGGCCTCCCATGTGCTACGCACTCGGGCCTTCTTCCAAATTGCTTAGCTCCATTAGCTACGCACTTTGATATATCCTCTGTTGGGCTTTATACGCCTTTGGCAGTGTTATGTCGAATGATATGTTTTTTGCACTAAAAGCCTGAGATGTGCGTTTTTGGTCATAGCATAATGGCGTTAGCGTAGAAAGCAACCCATGTGTGCGTTTTGCAATGGGGCCCTTTGCCAAATGCTGCTAAAGTTACGTGTGATTTTAATGTATTCGAACTGAATTTCAGCCATGTGCCTTTGATATATGCTCTATGCCGTCTTTGGCATACAAATCACTCATGCCCAATTCACTGAAGCCACTGGTATGTGCGAATCGAATGAAATTTAAATTCTGTTCACTTATGCCTATGCTACGTGCCAATTCCAACGTAATGTCTTTGAAACCCAGCCATGTGCGTTGGCAAATTGCGTCGACGTTGAAAGCCAGCCATGTGCGTTTTGCAATGGGGCCCTTTGCCAAATGCTGCTAAAGTTATGTGTGATTTTAATGTAATCGAACTGAATTTCAGCCATGTGCCTTTGATATATGCTCTCTGCCATCTTTGGCGTACAAATCACTCATGCCCAATTCACTGAAGCCACTGGTATGTGCGAATCTAATTTAATTTAAATTCTGTTCACTTATGCCTATGATACGTGCCAATTCCAACGTAATGTCTTTGAAACCCAGCCATGTGCGTTGCTCTATTAGCTACGCACTTTGATATAACCTCATTTGGCCAAATTGCGTCGACGTTGAAAGCCAGACATGTGCGGTTAGGCCCATGTGCTACACACTTGGGCCTTCTGCCAAATGGCGTCCATTTGACTGTAGCCAATGGTATGTGCCAATCAAATGTGCGTTTTCTCTCCACGTGAAAACCCAGCCATGTGCTTTTTGTACAATGGCCTACACGCGAAAATCCTGCCATGTGCGTTTAGTTCAATGGCCTATACGTGAAAACACTGCCATATCTATTTTGTAATGTGATACGCAATGCATACTATGCATGTCGACTTTTCACCAATCAACCGTCTTTGGCATCCAAATAGCTGATGCCCAATTCACTTATGTCAATGTTATATGCAAATGCTATGTTATTTCAGTGGAAGACGGCCATCTTCTTTTTTTTTTCCTATGCTATGCACTTTTAAACAACCCCTCTCTGCCAAATGGCGTCCACAGGAAAACCCAGCCATGTGCGTTTTGTAAAATGGCGTCCTAGTGAAAATTCAGCCATGTGTGGTTTGTAATCTGCTACGCAATACATGTCGCTCATTCACCAATCGACTGTCTTTGGCCTACAAAGCACTTATTCCAATGTAATGAGTTTGAAAGCCAGCCATGTGTGTTTCTTCATCTGCTACGCACTTTGATATTACCTTGTGCGTTTTGGAATGTGCTACGCACTCGGGCCTTCTGCCAAATGGCGTCCATTTGATTGTATCCAATGGTATGGGCGAATCGAATGTAATGTAAGTGGATGTCATCCATGTGCGTTTTTTCACATGATACATTGCCTACCTAAAAGTAGAACCTGGCCATTTTACCCTGTAGTGCTAAGCTGCGCTCGTTGTGAATTAATGGCACATCCCGCTCAATGTGCACCTCTGCCATGTGCCTCAGTGGTGACCGGTCAGTGCTGCACAACAGTGTGCAGCCCCTTCCCTGTTGCAGGACTGCCCATCCTCGTCCATGCCCTTCTGCTGTCTCGCTGTGTGACACGGCTGAAACCATGGCATATTAGTTTTTAACATTTGTTTGTGTTTTTTTTCCTTTGGAGTAAACAGTGGCTCAACGCCACTTGCCCTATTTGTGGAGACTGCTTTGTTTGTAACTTTATCTTGTGTCAATGGTGTTCCTTTAGAAATGTATTTCTTCTCTTTTTTGCATCCATTATCCATACTATTTATTTTGTAATAGTTCTGTGTGTTTCTATTTTCCTGACCTAAGAAATTTTCACAATTCCGCCATTTGTCCGTCCTCATCTTTTTATTTAATGTTTATTTGACACCCCTCTTTTGAGAAAAAGGTACCTTCTCTCCTTTGGTTGTTCCCTTGGTGTTATGGTTGGTGTGAGTGTTCTTGACGGGGCGATATGTATAGTAATAGTGTATAATTACACCTTCGTTAACTTTTGGTCTTAATTCTTTGAATGACACCACATAAAATGGGTTAGTGGTATATATGACGGCCTAATTTAAAAAAAAAAAATTCTTTTTATAGTAATGGATGCCATTAAGTACTATGAGCTTGTGGATTATGTGAACCGTAATGTTTATCCAGATGGTTTTACAAAAGTCCAGAAGCATGGATTACGTTGAATGTCGAAAAGTTACGCCGTTGATGGTAGTATATCTCATTATTCATTTGCAAGTGGCATGTGTTAAAGGTTTATGTGTTATTGCATGTTTTTTGTTAATGTTTTCATTTTTGCCCTGCTTAGTTTGCGTAACTGTTCCTAATTTTTTCTCTTTTTGATAACAGATTGGTGTTTGTTCTATACTGCTAAAGCTACGAAGACTAAAGTAGTCATTGGTGCTGAATCTGCTTATAAAATTTTTCATGAATTTCATTCCTCTACTCTTGGTGGCCATTCCGGTATCAATAAAACTCTGAAATGCATTTCCTTCCGTTATATTTGGCCAAATATGTCAGTTCAAATTGATGAATGGGTGATTTTCAATTTATCCTGCTTTTACAAATACTTATTAAATATATTTTTTCCTTAGCGACAGTGTTGTAATACAAACATTTTTAACCCGTATATTTCTGTTTTATTTCACTCTCTCTCCACTATGGTATGTACAGTGTTTCAATTAAGTACTTTATAGGGTATGTTTTGTTCTTGTACTCCCTTTGCACTGTAGATGTAAGGCGGGAAGTGTTTGAGTTTCTGTACTCTGTGACATTATTATAAATTGTACTTGACAGATTTGAATTTTTTGACTTGCAGATCAAATAGTGTGACATTTGTCAATAGGAACAACCAGTCCTCAAGATTTGCCCAGAATTAAAACCAATCAAAGTATGTTTTAAATTCGTTGACTTTACTGCTACAAACTTTCTGGCCATTAGCTGATTTTGATCTTAGCATTGCGTTTTTTCAGCTTGTAACTTTTGTACCTGTAATTGTGTTTATTAACAAGTGGAAGAAGTTTGGGAACTTGTTGGAGTGGATTTGATGGGACCTTTACCTACCACTCCTACAGGATACAAATATGTTCTGACAGCCACAGATCATTTTTCGAAATGGGTTGAGGCATTCCCGTTAAAATCAAAGACTGCAGTTGAGGTTGCTTCAAGACTGTTGCAAATGTACCTCCGCCATGGTACTCCGAAAAGGGTCCTATCCGATCAAGGTCGTGAGTTTGTGAATGAAGTGAGTGAGCCATTTTGCCGTAACTTATAATGCTCTGATATTCTTTAATTTACTTTGTCTATTGCGATCTTTGTGTACTGTTTTTTTCTTATTCATTAACAGTTCTAAAGTTTATTTCACCCACATGTCCCAATATATTGATGTTTGTGTCTAGGCTCTTACAAATAGAACCTTCTGTAAGCGCAGCCTATCATCCACAGACAAATGGGTTAGATGAGCGTACAAATGCTAGCATTAAAAGGTAATGCAAGTTTTCCATTGACTTTCTAAGTACTTGTGAGTTAGCTGTCATGGTGATGTTTTTGCATTTTACTACTTTACTACTTTCTCTAATGTGGTCTGACAGGTTTGTTTTGCTGCAGTAATCGTACCTGGAAAGTTATGTGTCTACTGAGTTAACAGTATTATTTATGCTTCAGGTTAATTGTTTTTAATATTACAGCACGTTGTCTAAGTACGTCAATGAGCATCAGACTGATTGGGATCTTTAGCATTGTTTGCTTTACGATCAAAGCCGCATACCACCACAAAAGTTTCCCAGTTTCTACTTATGTATGGCCGAGAAGCATGATTTCCTAGTGAGGTCATGGATGAACTGGCATGATATTTAGATTATTCCAATGTATATTTTAATATGGCAGTTGATGTACTTTGACATACATGTTTGGCGTGCTTTTTTTTCATTTGAAACAATGTATGTTTATCATATTTTAGAAAAATAGCTGTTTAATAAATTTCTCAATTTAAAATCAGTAAAAAACATTTATTGATTTTTATGTTTCCTTAATTAGCTTGCGTTTGTACTACCAACAGAAAGCGAGTATGCATCACTTCTTGCAGAAAAGAAAATTAGAGCAGCAGAGTTGCAGAAGCAGACAAAGCAGAATATAGAGCTTGCTCAGGAAAAGCAGAAAGAAAAGTTTTAAAAAAGAGTTTGCAAGAAATATAAGCCGTACTTGTTCAGCGAAGGAGAGTTAGTTCTTGTGAAAAATTGTAGGCGATCGACAAGGAAAGGCGGCATTTCGGAGCATAATTTCACAGGACTCTACCGTATAGATGAGATTGAAGGGAAGCGTGTAAAGTTACTCAATAGTAGCAACGTGGTTTTACGTAGAACTTATAATCTGGACATGTTGAGGCCTTATAAGTTGAGTGCGACAGGTAATTTTCCTAGGGCTACCTTTTTTAAAGTAATGGACTAATATTTTTATGTTTTTTCTTATGGTGATCACTGTACCTGTGTAAATGTCTCTTTAATATGCGCAAAGTTATTTGTTATGAACATTTTGTTGTCTAAAGAACAGTACTTTACGGTCGGGAGTTATGAATATGTACTCTTGTTTCAGTATTGTTTGCGGTTGCATGTTTGAGTAGTCTGTTTTAATTATTAACAACCACTTTAAAAAATCATTTTGCATGAAACCTGACCAGTGACTAATGGCCATCCGTGCTCCCATCATCGCCGCACCACCTGCATCATCTGCCGCGCCGCCTGCATCATCTGCCGCACCGCCTGCATCATCTGCTGCACTGCCTGTATCTTCTGCCGCACCGCCTGCATCATCTGCCACAAAGCCTGCATCATCTGCCACAAAGCCTGCATCATCTGCCGCATCGCCTGCATCATCTGCCACATCGCCTGCATCATCTGCCGCCACCGCTGCATCATTTGCTGTTGCTATGCCTGACTCATTTGCTGCTATGCCTGACTCATTTGCTGCCAGGCCTGCATCATCTGCCGCCAGGCCTGCATCATCTGCCGCCACGCCTGCATCATCTGCCGCCACGCCTGCATCATCTGCCGCCACCGCTGCATCATTTGCTATTGCTATGCCTCCATCATTTGCTGCTACGCCTGCATCATTTGCCGCCAGGCCTGCATCATTTGCCGCCAGGCCTGCATCATCTGCCGCCACGCCTGCATCATCTGCCGCAACGCCTGCTTCATCTGCCGCACCGCCTGCATTCCCCTTATGTTCTTCTACCAAATCCTTAACTGCTGAACTGTTTTGCTGAACACTATATTAATTTACTTTTCTTTATTTAGTAATCACGTTTTTAGCATACAAATGCATTTAAAAATTTCCATATTTTAATTTTTCATTTCCTATTGTGCTTTCTGTTTCAGATTTTAAAACCTTTTGCCAAACAAATAATAGTGTATGATTCGCTGGACGCCAATCTTGGGACCGACCATAAATTTTTACAGAATTGGAGGTACCACTTAACTTTAACTTACCATTAAATATGTCATGTCAATAGTGCACAGATATATTTTGGCCAACATTTTTTATTTTTGTAAGTTGAAAGAAGTAGTATATTGTAATCATATTTGTGTTTCATTTTTCAAACCAATATTTAACATGACCGTTCGTATGTTTCAAAAGGGCATTCCTACAGGCAATCGAGTGTCCACACAGTGAGCTCTGGCAGTTAGTGGTAGAATGTAACGCCAAGCAACAGGATAGCTACAATTGTGGTGTTTTTTGCATGCTGGTAATTTTTCCATACTTTCATTACAATTTTGAATTTGTCGTAGATAGGTTTATGTTAAATATTGATTATGCCTTTGTAGTAGTTGCACACATTAAAGACTGTTTTATATTTAAATTACTGTTCTGAACGACATGTGATCCTGGTGGTACTGCCCATCTGACTTGATTTTCATTTGCCTGTGATTTTGTCTGACAAAGAAGATGTTACTGATGTGGTAGGTGTGATACCTCGGACAAAAGACTTTCAAATTAATTGTCGCTAAAATTTATGAGTTCTTTTTATTTCCATTAGGTTATTAGTGTAACATGTACGTTTTTAAACTCTGTCCAGTTTGCAGAATCGTACATAACTCGAAGACCAGTTCTGGCAAATGAAATCAATGCCACGTTTCTGAGGGAATATAGATTGTTTATTGCAGTGAAGCTAATGGAGTTTTCAGGTTAGAATTTTACATTGTACGAATCATGTTTTTAAATTTGTAGTGCCCTAGGTTACTTTAAAAGTTTATGTGTGTGGTAGCTATTTTTCTTTTCTTCAATGATCAAACGAGCACTGCCAAGCATTTCATTGTATCCAAGATAGTAATTGATGTTAAGTAAATTGTAGTTTTTTAAATGCTTGTTTTTGTCTTGTTTTTTTGAAAGACTTTCGAACAGCAGTGACTGGCCTATGCAGTTCATTTTATTATTGTTTTAACCTGTCCATAATCTCCTTTACTGATGCGCTACTGTTCTCCTATGTTACATTTAGAATCAGTTCAACATGTCTGCGGGGTTTGCAACAAAGAAAATTCACAGCTTGGTATGAATTCCTCTAAGGCACAATGCCAAGTATGCTGTAGATGGATCCACCTGGAGTGCATTAAAAGTGACCCCGCGTCACGGTTACCTTCTCAAGGTTTTACTTGTCACAAATGTATTTAAAAATGCAATGAATTTTGGTTGATCTTTTTCCGCATTTTGGCTGTAGATTTACATGGTGTGTAGTCTCCTGCCTTCTACAAATGTGTCTGGATTATCATATAATAATAATACATGTTTGTAAAGTGCAAACAAACCATTATCCGTTATGGTCGCTAGGTGACCAATGGTATGTGCGAATCGAATGTAATATCAGTGAAAGCCAGCCATGTGTTTTTTTTCATTTGCTACGCACTTTGATACAACCCCTGTCTGCCAAATGGCGTCCAAGTAAAGAAGCCAGCCATGTGCGTTTAGAAATGTGGTATGCTCTCAGGCCCTCTGACAAATGGCGTCCAATTCACTTCTGGCAATGGTCTCTAGGTGCAGGGGGCTGTTGGGGACATTAAGCAAGGCATTAAGCAAGGCATCGTTCAATCACCCTGGCCGTGACGCCACACCTTTCCACAATGACTAATAACATCAAACAACTGTAGGTTTTGGTTTGGTAGGCAGGAGGGTCTATGCGAATCAATTGGTCAACATTCCAAGAATAGATGCTCACCCTGATAATGCCCATGACATTCACCCTGTTCGCACATGGAAACATTATTCAACTGCTTAAATCATTTTTTTTTTAACAAGTTGTACATTTTGGTGGGATCTTACTATCTCTCAGTTGTAGTAACCGTGCTCCATACAAATGTTGCTACACACTCAAATGCAGTCATGTATTCATGGATACCTATTTTAAATTAATGGGGAAAGAGTTGGTTGTGTTTCTGGGTGACTTTCTCACCCATTTATATATATGTGTATATATATATATATATATATATACACATCATCTTCATTAGTTGTGTGGGCCAACAGTTGCTGTTTGTCAACACTTCTGATGATTGACTTGCATATCATATAACAACAACATTAGAAGTACACACTGTTGGCAGTGAAACGTTGGAACGTAATATCGCTGTCACTGTGGCCTATGAAAACAGGTTGAACTATAGGCGATGCTAGTGTTGTACTACACACTGTAGGATGTACTTGTCAAGAAAATGAAAAGAAATTACAGTTAGAGGTGGAACATTTTTCTGTGAGTCAATTTTTTGGCTTATTCCCAATCCAGTATCTGCCTGAACTCGCTCTTGTTCTTCTGGTGCACCAGGAAGACCTGCGAGTAAATGCCTTTTCCAATTTTCAGTGAAGGCGATGTTGTAATAACTTTGAGCTCAATTGTATTTATGTCAATTTTACTTCCCCTTGGTCTCTTTTTTGATTGCCGAGGTGATCATCCCCATGTCGTTGACGCTAGTCGTCATTTATTTTAAGGATGTCTTTTGTTCGATGCCTTAACGCGGCTCTTGTTCTTGTCCGCATCTCCCATCTTCCGCTGTACTCTTGGCAGCCTTCTTCACTGCTTTCTTTTTCCTCGACTTTTTGCTTGTTCACCTTGAAGTATACAGATACACTATGGCGCCTTCTTCACTGCTTTCTTTGTCGTCTAGTTGTTTCTTGTTCACCTTGGATTATACAGAAACACTATAGCACCATTACTGCCCAGTCTCTTCAGTGTGGCCTTAACGTGGCCCTTCTTGGCCGCATCTTCGTCTTCCATATCTTTACCCTTTTAATCAATGTTACTTTTTTAAAGTAATGGGCTTAGATTTTCATTTTGATTTGTGTCTTTTTCAATGTTTGTACTTTTAATTATAGGTGCAGGGGGCTGAAACACAAACGTTGGCCAGCCAACGCGCCACGCTCGTTTGAGGGAGGTCTTAACGCGACTCTTCTTGTCCGCATGTTCGGCGCTGGCGATCAGCGGCGTCTCTTTGGCTGCCATGGAGACTTCATGTTTAAGCTATTATTGATTTTGAAGCCTCCGGTCCGCCGCGAACAAATGTAACCATTTGTATGTTTCTGGAGGGCTTTCCAACAGGCAATTAAGTTGGCAGATGCCTGACCGGCACATAGTTGTAAGACCTGGAAGTAGTACCATTAAGAAGAATGACAGTTATTTAACCCATTCATCAAAGTGTCGTAATAAATTGACAGATATTTTTATGAGGCTTTCCTCAAAATTGGACTTGTATTGGAGCCTTTGACATTGCTACTACGCACCTCTTCACCTTGTATCAGCTGCTTGTAACACACATTTCAATGGAAGCATTTGCTGTAAATTTCCCTTCCTCTCAGACAATGAAGTATGGATGATATATATGTATATATCGCTGTCGACAGGATGTCACTCTCATTGCCCAAAATGGGGTAGTTTCTGTACTGTAACTCCAGTTCTGTAGTAGGGGTATCTCTGTTATAGTCATAATCTAGGGAATAGTCCCAGCCATGTGCGTGGACCCCGGAGCAATCAAAAATAATCTCTTAAATTGTCAACAAATGCAGAACTGCAAAGACACTTAAGAGAGAATTTGAAGACAGATAATGCAGCCTATATCCACAGGCTACACTGTCCAGTACTTCAACTAGAAATGCCCCCAAAAATCCACAAACAGCAAAGCCTGACCAGTTTTCTCCACAGAGAAACTTGCCTCTACCAGTAAAAGCCTCTGGAATGATAGAGAGGAAGATATGGACAGACAAGCCCCATAGGCTGCCATTATGTGGCTTAAACAGGATACTGTGCCTTTAAGAGAACTTTCCAGACCTCTCCCAGTATCCCAGAATGCACTGCAGGTCCCTTTTACTTTCAGTTCTTTTTGAAGGCGTAACATGCCAGAACTGTAGCATTCCTTACATGAGTATCTTTCTCCAGCGGGGAGGAGGGCGGGCGCTTAGGACTATAACAGAGATACCCCTACTACAAAACTGGAGTTACAGGACAGAAACTACTCCTTCTGTAGTAGGGGATCTCTGTGTATAGTCATAATCTAGTGAATAGAATGGCAAACCCATCCCCACACCAAAGCGGCGGTGGAGAATAAGAATAACACCACTACTGTGCGAACAGATTTCGCAGCGAAGCCTGCCCAACCTGAGCGCCTGACCTGGCATCAGTGTCCAGACAGTAATGCTTAGAAAAGGTATGGACCGACTTCCAAGTGGCCGCCTTGCAGATTTCTGCAATGGGAACATTAGGTAGCAAAGCAGTTGTGGCCGCTTTGCCCCTGGTGGAATGAGCCTTAGGTTTACCCCCCTAAGGTTTTATTAGCTTTTTGGTAACACAATTGTATGCAGGACACAATCCACCTACAAATTGACTGTTTGGAGGTAGCAAGACCGGTCCTGACTGATCCATAATTGATAAACAATTGGTCTGACCTACGAATATCTTTGGTTTTATCCAGATAAAATTTCAACACTCTCTCCTCACATCCAGGGAATGTAACTACCTTTCCGCTGGAGATGAAGGATTCTGAAAAAACATAGGCAAAGTTATAGTCTGGTTGACATGAAAATCAGAAATAACCTTGGGAAGAAATTTAGGGTGTTGTTAAATGCTGCGTGCTTGCACTCCAGTCAGCCGCACCTGGCTATCTGGTTCCGTTCGATGTGGCACGTGTGTTATCTTCTTTTCAAAACTGCATAAAATCTTTGACTTTTGACAATAATCTTATTCAGCATCCACAGAATGCAACACATCAATTTCAAAGTACAGTGACTGTAATTCTTTAAATTCAAAGTACAGGCCCTTTCTGTGCTGTGTTTGTCTATTCTTTTAATTCAAACTACAGACCCTTTCTGGGCTGTGCTTGTTTATTATTCTTTTAATTCAAACTACAGACCCTTTCTGGGCTGTGTTTGTGTATTATTACTGTAAGTTAAAGTACTGGCCATTTATTGAGCCTGTGTTGAAATTACAAAGTACAGACCCCTTCTGGGCCTGTACTTTTATTGATGAAATTACAAAGTACAGGCCCCTTCTGGGCCTGTACTTTTATTGTCGAATTTCCCAAGTACAGGCCCCTTCTGGGCCTGTACTTTTATTGTCGAAATTACAAAGTACACTTTTATTGTCGAAATTTCAAAGTACAGGCCCCTTCTGGGCCTGTACTTTTATTGTTGAAATTACAAAGTACAGGCCCCTTCTGGGCCAGTACTTCAATTGTTGACATTCCAAAGTACAGCTGAAGCGGTCACCAACTTCAAGATCAGTTTGGACAAGATGAGTCCAGTCGGCTTCTGGGCTCAAAGGGATCAAGAGTTACTGTTCGTTTCCGTCTTGGCATTGTAACTAAGACGGGTTTATTATTCAAATTGAAAGTACAGGCCGATTCTGGGCCTGTACTTTTATTGTCGAAATTCCAAAGTACACTTTTATTGTCGAAATTCCAAAGTTAAGGCCTTTTCACAGCTGTCTTTTCATTGTAATTCAAAGTACAGGTGCTTTCTGCAATCTGCGGCTTGTTCTTGAGCCATGTAGCCGTTCATTGGGATGTGTAGATAGGCATCTCTTAGGCCCCCTCTCCTGTTCTGTCCACGTCCTCTCACACGAAAGGACTGGCCTCTTTGTTGGTACTGCCAGGGCTGTTTTTGCAGCCCTTGCTGCGTCTGCGACTCTGCTAAGTGGGATTGTTGTGCACTTGCCTTCTTCTTCTTCTTTAGATGTGGAAGCCATTTCTCAGGCTCCCGCTGCGGAATCCAAACCCTCATTCTGTGTAGTGCACAGGGAAGCCAAACTAACTACTCCCCTGACACGGCAGTGGTTAGTTTAGGCGTTTGCTGCCTTGTGTAGTAAAGAGATCCAGGAAACAGCAGACGTTGTAGATAGACTTCTTTATTGTAAGTCAAGAGGTGGAGTAAGAGCAGACCCTCCACTGCAGCAGCAACCAGTCAACTGCCACAATGTAGAACCCACAGAGAGAACACACAAGGAACATAGAATATAGAACATGAAGTACAGGTATTCTTAGGAAAGACTAGAATGACAACTAACAAAGTACTAACAAAGTACTAACAATGTACTACACATCTTCTCCCTTTCTGTTGTTTGAGGAGAACAAGAAGAAAAAAAAAACAAATAAAGGAAACTTAACAAACAAAATCTTGCAGATAAGCAGGAGGCCGCCGAGGCCTAAGAGAACGTGTACAACTGGAACTACTCTGATCAGGACCGAGATCCTGCGAAAGAGCAGGAGCATCGCCACCACCAGAGACATTGACTTCATTTTGGACAAGAGAACCAGAGGACGTGTCATTAGCTAACAAGTAACCACTAGTAGAAGGGCCACTAGCAACGGGAATGGGAGAAATGGAACCATCACTAGACAGAGGAGGCAAAGAAGCAGAAGACTTCTGCCTCTTATAAATAGCAACCCTCCAAAAGTTCCAACACTCCCCATTATTAAGAATGACACAATGATTGAGAACCTTCTTGACCTTGAATGGTCCCTTGAATTTCGACAAACCTTTTTGTAACCTTCCCAACTTAATCTTGACCAAATCACCTACAGAAAAAGGAGATGAAGAAAGAGTCCGGGAAGAAAATTCACCAACCTTGGTTTGCTCACAATCCAAGACATTACCCTGAGACTGTAAAGTGACAACATTCCTCATCCAGGACGGAAACAACTTCAAACCAGGATCACGTCCTCTCATCAACTGAAAAGGAGACAAATCTCCACTAGCTAAGGGGGTGGTACGATAGGCCCACAACATTTCGTTCACCATTTTCCTAACAATATGACCACCACTGGATGCCATCTGGATAATGCCCTTGACAACTTTATTCGCCCTTTCACAAACAGCATTGCCTTGGGGGTTGTACAAGGACGTACGATGATGGGAGATACCACACTCTTTCAGGAAAATTTGCATATCATTGGATGTGAGCTGTGGACCATTATCGGTAATAATGATAGAAGGCAAACCCTCATCTTTGAAAAGATTCCCTAAAAACCTGATGGTATTGGGAGTAGTGATATCATTGGTGAAATGGACCACCAACGACTTAGTGAAGACACCAACGACCACAACAGCAAATCTGTCAGTTTCACCTAGCTCACCCATGGGACCAATGAAGTCAAGAGAAATTGTGTGCCAGGGCAAATTTGGACTCAGAATGTGCGCACCAGCAACAACCTTAGGACCAGTTTTTAAACGCTTCTCTCCTTCCCTGCATAAAGAGCAATTCTCAATCCAATCAACAACCTGGGAATCAACACCCGGCCACCAAAAGTGGTCCTTAATGCGTCTTTGATTGAGGGTCTGGCCCATGTGCCCCTCATGTGCCAAAGCCAACAACTTAGTCCTCAACCCAAAGGGTGGTATAAATTTCTCACCTTTAAAAATAATGTCACCAACAATTGAAAGCTCATCCAAGACCTTAATATAAGGTCTAACAGAAACAGAAACAGAACTCTCACGTCTAGACCCCAACCTGACGAGTTTGATAACCTTCTGAAGAGTAGTATCAACAGTCATTTCCTTAGACCAATCACTGTAGGAAAAAACACCTTCACCCACAAAGACAGCATCCTCAACTGAAGCGACCGCAACATCATCCAAATCTAAAGGCACAACCGAATTGTGAGGAGAACGCCAGTCCAAAGACAGCCTCGAAAGACAATCGGCCTGGACATTCCTCCAACCAGGAATGTATTCCATAGAGTACTGAAATTCCTGTAATCTGGCTGCCAGCTTCATGAGCCGGGCCGAACCCTTTCCCGCCCCACCAGGAGAAAGGACCTTGATAAGAGGCTTGTGATCAGACCTTAAAATGAATTTCATGCCCCACAAATATGTGCGGAAGTATTCAACAGCCCAAGATGCAGCTAGCACCTCCCTTTCGATAACAGAATAATTTTTTTCTGTGTCAGTAAGGGTCCTAGAGGCGAAAGAAATGGTGACTTCCGACGCCCCTTTCAATTGTGACAGCATAGCACCCAAACCATGCGCGCTAGCATCCACAGTGACAATTGACTTTTTATGAATGTTAAAGGAAGACAACATCTTGGCATCACAAATCTCATTTTTGATACTTACAAAACATTCCTGCTGTTCAACCCCCCAGGTGAAACCAACACCACGTTTAAGCAGAGATCTTACACAAACAGTCTTATCAGAAAAATTCTTGACAAACTTTGAATAGTATTCTATTAATCCCATGAAGGAACGTAACTGATCTTTGTCACAAGGTGGGGGTGCAGAGCGAATAGCCTCACACAAGTCTCTTTTGGGCTTGATGCCAGAGGAGGTGATGGTGTACCCCAAATAGTCCACTTGACCCACACCAAACAAACATTTGTCCTTGCGTAGAGTAAGACCAGCATTAGATAATTTCTCGAGGACAACTCTGAGAGTGGAATTATGCTGACATTCAGTAAGACCATAAATCAGGATGTCGTCCTGAAAATAAACAACCTTGGGCACACCTTCGAAGATACCAGAAACCATGCGCTGAAAAGCGCTTGCTGCTGACTTGAGACCAAATGGCAGACGAGTAAACTGATAGGTACCCCAAGGAGTGATGAAGGCTGTTAAACTTTTGGAGTCCCTGTGCAAATCAATTTGGTGGTATGCACTCCTGAGGTCCAGTTTAGAGAAAAATGTTGCCCCATTGAGAGTGGTAACCAACTCAGCTATGTTAGGTAGCGGAAAGGTGTCAGCAACAACACAATGATTAAGGGACCTGAGGTCGACACAGAAACGGAGCTTGCCGTCCGATTTCTTGGTGACGACAATGGGCGAAACCCATGGAGAGGCCTCGACAGGCTCAATGACCCCAGAAGCCAACATGTCGTCAAGAAGACCCTTGACCTCGTCCCTAATGATAATGGGAATGTGTCTCACCTTGTGTTGGACAGGGATTGAGTTGGGTTTAAGTATAATCTTATGTGAGTAGCCCTTAAGACGACCTAGGCTCTCTCCAAAAACATTTTTAAAATTGGAGATTAAGGAAAACAACTCAGTGTCCTCCACAACCATGACCTGGGGATCAGCTCGGGGGTTGACAATAATAGAGAGGTCGTATTGGTGTACCCAACCAAGGATAGCAGGACCCGATTCCGAGACATAGACCTTCCCAAAAATTTGTCTCGTAGAAAACACAATGTTGGCCTCAAAGTAACCCAGAATGTTTAGAGGTTCACCCTGATACCCACCAGGAGAAATATCTTCAGGAAAGAGTGGACCCATCCCCCATAAGTCAACAAAGAGCGAGTTGGGAACGATGGTGTAACGCGAACCAGTGTCCACCATCAAATAAACATTCTTCTCGTTTATAGTGAAGATTGCTTTAGGTCTATTTTTCCGTTTGTGCTCTTCATGTTGGAGACCACCATCATTGCCAACAACTAAAATCTTATCCGTGTCATCTTTACCTTCTGAAATGTCACTTACACATGACACAGACGAACAAGCTTTACCCCTGCAAACACGAGCATAGTGCCCCAACTTGCCACATTTCATGCATTCTTGCTTAGCTGCAAAACAAAATTTGGAGTCAGAAGCATGAGCGAAACTACCACATCTCAAACATTGCTTAGAAGGAAGTGATTTAACAGTACTTTGACCCTTCACGTTGACTGTTTTCTTGTTGAAATACTTCCTCTGCTTAATAAGAGCAACATCGTCTTGATCATCATCCTCCTGTGGGGAAAACATGTGTGAATGACAAGACACTTCACCAACGTCACTTGAAATTGCTCTCTTTTCTAGTTCTTTCATGCACCCCTCAGATTGCTCAACAACCTTTGCCAAATCAATTGCCGTTTGAAGATTGGGATTCTTTGCTGCCCATAGACGCTCCTGAATTTTCTTATTGTTACATTGCACAATGAGCTGGTCTCTAATTAGCTCATCAGTCATATTGCCGAATTTGCCCTTGACGGACATTTCGCGCAATCTGGAAACAAAGTCATCTATGCTCTCCTCCATTTTCTGACTTTTAGTGTAAAACTTGTATCTGTTCATTACAAGGTTTTCTTCCTTAGCATATCTGACTTCGAGACGGGAAATTGCTTCCTTAAACTCGTCTAAAGGAGCTTGTGCACCAGCTTGAAGAACCTGTGGCAAGAATCTAAAAACACGTTGGCCCTCTTTACCAAGTGAGCTCAAAAGAAGAGCTTTCTTGCGCTTTGCAGAATATTCTTGTGCATCCAAGGCATCCAAGTAGTTTTCAAACATGGGAAACCAATCTTCCCATGATATGCTAGGTTGGCCTGGGATAGAAAGAAAACTAGGGGGTAGAACCACAGTGCCACTTTGTAAGGCTACCTGCTCAGACATGACTAAGCTATAGTGAGGTAACCAAGTAAACAAACACAGAGTCAGTGATGAGTCGACTGATGAAATAAACTGTAACAATCAAGGCAGTCAATAAGCTCATACAATAGTCATAGGCAATTGGAGATAAATGAGACTAAATAGTGAAAGCAGAGCAGCGTATGAGCAAAAGTCGATAATAAAATTGAATGAAAGTAAGGTTTTACTAGTTAAGAATGCGCAAAAGACGTGCGCATCGACATTGCATAGCTGGAGATGAATCGGTTACCATGGTAACTCAAAATGGCTTCATAATACGTGCTGACGTATTAACGTGACGTGGACAATTCCCTACGAAGACGTGTTGACGTTGTAAGAAGCGTCGCGCTGAGCGTGCTGACGAGGAGACAGGAAGCGCGAAGAGAAAGCAAGCAGGCACACGTCACAGAGAGCTTCACCAACTCCCCTTGAAGACTCTAATGCGTCATCATTCGGACAGAGAAGTAGACGGGAGCAGGAGACGGGCAGGCAAAGAAGAGGTGAGTGAACGGAGGAGGCAAACAGTAAACGGTTCAGATTAAAACTTGCCAGTTCGTAGAAGAAAGTGAAGATTCCTGTAGAAGTCCTCCGTGAGCGTGTCGGTGTCCGTGTGACTGTGCGTAGGGAAAGCAAAGCCGGATTCAGCTCAAATCGGTCTGCTCTTTACTCGTAGACCAAAAGAAAAATCGATGGGTTCGAAGAAAGACCGTCGCCAAAATATTGTAGTAAAGAGATCCAGGAGACAGCAGACGTTGTAGATAGACTTCTTTATTGTAAGTCAAGAGGTGGAGTAAGAGCAGACCCTCCACTGCAGCAGCAACCAGTCAACTGCCACAATGTAGAACCCACAGAGAGAACACACAAGGAACATAGAATATAGAACATGAAGTACAGGTATTCTTAGGAAAGACTAGAATGACAACTAACAAAGTACTAATAATGTACTACACCTTGCTTGCTTAAAACCTTATTGATATTCACAAATATTCGTCCTATTATGTTTCTCTATTCTTTTAATTCAAACTGCAGGTCCTTTCTGGGCTCTGTTTGTCTGTTATTGTTTTATTGTTGAACTTCAAAGTAAGGCCCTTTCTGGGCTGTGTTTGACAATTATTACTCAAATTCAAAGTACAGGCCATTTATTGACCCTTTGTGGTAAGTACTACCCCATGAATGCAGTGGGTAATTTGCACACCTGCTGCCTTTTGGTCTGTGTTTGCCAATTATAAGATACGATTTTGTAGCGGGGGATCCGATTTTGTAGTAGGGATCAGATTTTGTAGCCGGGATCAGACTTTGTAGCCGGAATCAGACTTTGTAGCCAGGATCAGACTTTGTAGCCGGGATCACTGTGTTTTTTTCACGGCAAATGACCAGACTACATCGCTGTGTGTCAACGGGATCATATTCGACGGGATCTCCGTCGAGGTGTGTCCCGTTCCCTCGCCCGGGACCCTTTTTTGGGCTTCTGGGCAGGGGGCAGCTATTTTGCCTACATGTCCAATTGTCCGCCTTCTTGGCTTCCAGCTCTTTTTTGTTCATCTTCTTCTGCCGCCAAGAGTCACTGTTTTTTCATGACTTGGTAGGGTCACTAAGACGCTTTGACATAGGTGTGTGTCAACGGGATCACTGTCGATGGGATCTCCATCGGGGTGTGTCCCGTTCCCTCGCCCGGGAACCTTTTTTGGGCTCCTGGGCGGGGGGCAGCTATTTTGCCTACATGTCCAAATGTCTGCCTTCTTGGCTTCCAGCTCTTTTTTGTTCATCTCCTTCTTCTTGTGCCTTCGAGGGCATCAGTAGCTACAGTTCACCCCTTGCTTGGTAAGCAGACTGTTTGACATCGGTGTGTGTCAACGGGATCACGGACGACTGGCTCGCTGTCGACGTGTGTCCTGTTCCCTCGCCCGGGACCCTTCTTGGGCTTCTGGGTGGGGGGCAGCTATTTTGGTGGCTTGATTCTTGGCCGCCCTCTTGGCTCCAGCTCCTTCTTGTTCACCTACTTCTTCTTGCGCCTTGGAGGGCATCATTAGTTACCACCGTCTTCCATAATTTTCCCTTGTGGGACAACCGCTGCCTAAGTTTGAGCATCTAATCCGTCCTTTTTGTTGCGTTTGCACACCAAAACATGGTAAGGCAATCGTAGATGCTACGAGATTGCTTCATGGTAGACAGTATTTGTAATACCTACCGCAGGTAAAAATGTCATAATTGACCATTGAAATTAACTGTGGGGTTCCTAGACTCAAGTCCCATCCTCCACGTGTGTCTTCCTCCATCTCTTCATCATCCTCCCTAATTTTCTTCCTCCACGCTTTTTTTGTGTTATAAATTTCACATCTTTCTTTAATAAAAATCTCAGCACATGAACTTTTGAAGATTAATCTTGTACAAATGTACTCAAAAATTATATAAGCCCTAAACATCCTACAATTTGTTCCTTTGTTGACGGAGCAGGACCATCAGATATGCCTTTAATATAATTAAATTTGTGCTTAATACCGTGAGAAGAAATTTCGTCACCTACTTATGACGTCTAGGGCATGAAGTGTTAACTGTTGTCTCCCGTCTTGCATTTTAACTAAGACTGTTCGACAATGGTGTGTGTCAACATTGGTGTGTGTCAACGGGATCATGGTCGACTGGCTCGCCGTCATCGTGTGTCCCGTTCCCTAGGCCCGGGAGCCTTTTTGATCTTCTTGGCGGGGGAGGCTTTTTGGGCAGGTTGATTCTTGCATTTGTCGTCTCTCTTCTTGGCCGCCTTCTTGGCTTCTAGCTCTTTTTTTGTTCACCTTGAATGATCTACAGGTCTGGGTGTTTGTTCGGAGTTTTTTGTTGTGTTCTGTATTGTGGTGCGTTCTCCCTCCAGTCCGGCTTGCTGGTTTGGTTGGATGTGAATCTGACCCGGGGCCAGTGTTTTCCAATCCACCTGGCTCATCCTCTTTCCCATGATCATTGAAAAAAGTATTGCATGTTTCCATGCCACCTTTTTAAAAGAACCAGATTTTCATGAATTTAACTTAAAGATCCTTTGCTGACCTTGTTCTTGGCCGCATCGCTGTTGACGGGAACTCACTCCCAGAGACCAAAATCATTGAACACTTAACCCACCCTCCACACGTTCTGACCTTTCCATAGCAAAATAACATTAGTATTACTTTTGTTCATTAACTGTTATTGACTTTGTAAATGACACCATACTAATATCCTTTTAATAGATGCATGAATTTCTTTGATTTACTTCTCATTTTTAGGCGACTCACCAGAAGTTTGAGAGAGTGCCCCTTTTTGGAACAATTGACACAACTAGTGAATCTAATGGTAGTTCTCCTTTCATGTAGACTGAATCTGTGGGTGCGGGCCTATATTTGTTTGTCAATTGTAGGGTTACATTTCCGATTGTGTTCTAGGTCTGTAGATACTTCCTTAGCATGTTTGATAGCCACTTTCATCATGATGAATTTGAACAGACCGCTGTGACTGTACAAAAGTATTTAAGAGGAAACCCCCATAGCGACCCCATAGTACACAGTATCGTATCTCTATCCGGGTAAATATTAAAATGTTTAATTGTACTGTCTGTCAGCATTTTCTTTTATGATCCGTGTCAGATGGTCCGCTTCTTGGTGATGGGGGCAGCTTTCTTGGCCGCTGGTTAATTGGTCTTGGCGGCTGACTTTTGGATCACCTTTTTGCCCTCCAGCTGTTTATTGTTCACCCTGAAGGATCCGGGATCGCTGTTGGTGTGTCTCATGGCAAATGGGAAGGAGTTCCTCACTTTGTGCCTGTACACTGTGTTGCTTTCAAGGCATATCGTAGTATTTTGTCACAGTTGTTTGACTATGGCTTCTTTGCGACTGTGAAGGAGACTCCCTTCCTCTCGACCGAGGCGGTTACCACCTTCAACTTGAGATCAGACACGCTGGGACATTCATTTTACGAATCAGACCTTCAAAACATTCGGAAAATGCGCCGTCTGTGAGTGTCGGCGGGATCACCGTCAACGGGATCAGCATTCAAAGCCAGTTTGTGGGACTTTAGGTAGTTCCTGTAGGTTGTGTGATTGAAGTTGGTCTCCAGTTGGTGTACTGGAAATTCATCAACTTCATGTGTGCTCTGGAACAAGGGTATTCTCAGCTTCGCTCTGGGCTGCTTTGTTTGTGTACACCTCAATGTAAGCGAGATAAAGTGAAGACTGCTTTTATGCAAGTCCAAGGAGTTCTATCCTTGAAATTTAGTGTGCAAATAGGAGGAAACATCCATGGATGTCCAGCGCGCCCATAAGCATAGCCAGGAGTGCATATCAATGTAGCCTTCTAACCAACACTCATCTGAGGCACTCGTTCATACCAATTCTAGAAACGCAAACCCTGCCACTGCAGCGGCCACTGCTCCGCACAGCCCCGGCACGCCCAATACAATCAGAAACCATTCACTTCCGCCACGTCCAAATACATCGTCCAGTTCCATTTCCAGCGCTCTGGGCACACCGTTGAAACGGTCCAAGAACGCCCGCCACTGTGTTCTTGGCCACCTTCTTGGCCTCGGTCTTTGTTGTTGACCTTGAAGGATCCGGTGCCCTTCAGCTGCGATAGGGTGCCTTTGCTAAGCAGGCTCTTGTCTGCATCGTAGCCGCCGCTCATCTGCGGCTTCTTCTTGAGCCCCGCGGGAGCCTTTTTGGGTGTGTGTCGACGGGATTGGCGTCGACATTCACTGTAGACTGTGATCGGCGTCGACTGCATCTTTGTACATTTGCCTTTCTCTCGGCCGAGACAGTCACCACCTTAAAGATTAGATCGGATCCGCTTGGACCGGTCGACCTTATAAGTTGCGCTCGAAAGGTAAATTATCAAGGCCTAGCACATGAAAAACTGCCCATGCATGGGTTTTTCAATGGACGCAGGTTGTCAGAGCAGGGTAAAAGCGAGACACAACAACACATTTGGAGTGCATGGAAAGAAAAATGGTGCGGGTGGGCACTAATGTTGTGACGGAGTCACGTAGTGGTGGGTTGTTGGCCCCCTGTTTTTTTGTCCTGATTGGGGTACTAACAGACGATGAAAACAGCGAAAGCTAATTAGAGGGTGCGTTTGCTTTTCAAAGTTGTTTACTTTTAATGTTATCGTGTATCGGTTGGAAAAGCAGGTGCAAAAACGGGGACAATACTGAAAAAATACGCCTTGAAGGACTAAGCGTGTAAAAGACTTTCTTGCCTATTGCAAAGGATTTGCAAACACAGCACAAAACCAGAAAAAAAGAAAACCAAGATAGTGCCCAAGGGTGGGAGCTTCTGCAGGTGCCGTCGACACCCACATATGGTATAAGGAAAAAGAAAATATAGGTTACGATTCCGCACCCACCACTAGATGAGGCACTGCATAGTGAATCCAGTAAGATTTATGCAGCAAAATTTTTGTTAGTGCTATAGTAAAGGCGATTTTGGCATTGGAGTCCAGACGTGTACCATCCCTGCCATGTATAGCGGTTACCGGTAGAGAGGGGATGCTGCAACATCTGACGCACTTGGGTGACGACAAAATGAGTCTTTGATTGCCCAATAAGGCATGCAGGTGAGGTGTATGCATAAACTTTCACGATGTCCTGGCATAAGTCCACTTCAATTTTTATACAGGCAACCTTTAAAACCTTTTAATTTATCAGCCACATATATAATTTCATCTGTCAGTACTAGGTCAGGCCTGCAATGTACAGTTAACAAGTATTCCTGTTAAATATTTTAAGTAACATACATAGAAGTATATTATAGGCTTAATAATTCCATGATCACCATCTGAAGACAAATATGGTAACAAGAAAGTCGATGCCCAGGCACAATATCAGAAGGAGACAGCATTTCCACAAAACAATTTCTAAACATCTAAAAAGTAAATAAAAACGGCAGGATTATGGCAACCATGTGAATCTACAGCTGTACATGCCAAACAAATACCTACTGTGTAAGTGACATTTACTATATCTAAGATGTGTCAGTAGTAATCAAACATGTTGTCATTAAAGTGAAATGAGTTATTCTGGAACAGTCAAACTATTTTCACAAGTTCTGTAATGTTCTAACACTGTTTGTGGTCCTCTTTTTTCAATTTAGAGGTACAGTGAAACAGTACAGAATTCTTAAAAATAGTAATACTTGCATTTGTGGGCCCACAAATTCTTTGGGGTGATACATTGAAAGGTGTATCAAAAGTTACTGTTTGAAGAGCAGAGATGTAAACAATTGAGAGTTTGGATACATTCTTAACATTTCTTTACTGTAATATCGGCATTTGTGAGGTATAATGTAAAATGTAGGTAATATTTATTATGCAAATAAAGGAACAAAGTCTGTATTTGTGCAAAATCATTTTGAAAAAAGAAATACTTACAAATAATAAATACAGTGTCACTGGATTGTGTCAAGTGCTTGATTGTGAAATATGCATGAAGATGGTGATTTCAATTGTTGTGACGCACACATACAGACAATAATAGACTGTGCAACAGAAGCACATTACGGAAAAGTACGTAGCATTTCATTTAATAATTTGGCCTTTAAGATGGCACGCAGACCTCGCATACAAAGTTATTTCACAGCCATCTTACTTTTTATATTAAAGGGTTGCAAAGGTCTTTCCCCAAAAATGTGAACAGAGAAGGTTGGAGGTTACATATGACACTGGACAAATGCATGAAAAGGGTGTGCCAAAGTCTGCATGTACAATGCCCGGTGGAGGCATTTTCAGGGTGGGTGCACACAAGGTGGTGTGTAGAGGTCAATATCTTGTACTGGATCCAACATGCACTAAGAGAGCAACAGCAGATTAATTGTACATGCTTGGACTATAAGGATTAAACACTGGAGGAGTAACAGGTTAAGTCAAGACTTTTGATAGAGTACTTTCTTACAAATCAGTACAGTTCTGTACTCTGGGTATCTGTGAAGAACAAAGTTAAACGACTTTGTATGTGCATCCTGGGATACCAAGGATCTCAGGAGAGTTGCTAAAAGGAATGGTATCAATATCCAAGACACATGACAGCTATATACGGAACTTCTCTGTCTAACCCTTCATCTTCATCAATTCAATGATTTTGGTGAAGGGAAGTTTGTCTATGGGTGAAAATTGAAAATAAATTAAAATTATATTTTAATTAGCCTATCCTTTTCACTTGAAGAGGAAGTACTGGGCAGTGTAGACTTGTATTTGTACGCTACATTGTTTGTCTTTATAATTATCTGAACTCTATGCAGGACCTAGCTTAGTACACCCCCGCGCCGCACGGCCACCAGCTGCTGCATGTGCCTCCCGCCACCCGCCTGCCTCGCTGACCCAGCCGCCGCCGCCGTCTGACCACACCCCTTGCCACCGAGCGCCGTGGTCTCCTGCGCTCTAGTGCTGTGTTCGCTGTTGTTGCCTTTTAGGCTCCTGTGCCCCGTTTTTTTCCTTGCTGTGTGCCCCTTTGCTGTTACTGAGATTGTCTTTTGTTTTTGTTGGAGTGTATTTGTCAGCGCCTGTCCCCCTGTTCTCGCTCCCCCGGTTTCCTCGCTCCCTGCTTCCCGCCTCCGTTGTTAGCCACGCCCCCTTTTCTTTCTGTGCCCTCCCCGCTCCCGCCTCCCAGCTGCTCCGCCCTCCCTCGCACTTGGCCATATATGGCGACCGTGCGACGCAGGTGAGTGTGACCTAGCTTAGGACACCCCCGCGCCGCACGGCCACCAGCTGCTGCGTGTGCCTCCCGCCACCCGCCTGCCTCACTGACCCAGCCGCCGCCGCCGTCTGACCACGCCCCCTGCCACCGAGCGGCGTGGTCTCCTGCGGTCTAGTGCTGTGTTCGCTGTTGTTGCCTTTTAGGCTCCTGTGCCTCGTTTTTTCCCTTGCTGTGTGCCCCTTTGCTGTTACTGAGATTGTCTTTTGTTTTTGTTGGAGTGTATTTGTCAGCGCCTGTCCCCCTGTTCTCGCTCCCCCGGTTTCCTCGCTACCCGCTTCCCGCCTCCGTTGTTAGCCACGCCCCCTTTTCTTTCTGTGCCCTCCCCGCTCCCGCCTCCCAGCTGCTCCGCCGTCCCTCGCACGTCGCCATATATGGCGACCGTGCGAACGCACAGCGGTCACGCGCAGCGGGAGCGCCGATTGTGCGCCAAAGGCGCGCCAAAGGTAAGCCCGTCTGCGCCCGTCCGCGCCTGGACCGCGCCCAGTGTCAGAACCCCTGGACCCCGCAGACCCCTGCCGACCCGCCGGACGTACGCCGCCGCCACCCTCAACGCACTCAACGCCGGCCGAGTCCCGGACTGCTACCGAGCCACCCCGAGACGCACCCACGGACCCTTCTGCTGCAACGCCTGCAAGTTCACCTGCATCCGGACCTGCACCACTCCAGCAGTGCCCAAGACCTCGATGAGCAACAGCAGCAGCCACCTGAGATGCATCCTGCTCAACACCCGCCCCGTCCACAGGCATGCCATCGAGATCTGGAACCTGCTCGACACCACAGCCCCAGACGTCGCCTTCTTCACGGAAACCTGGATGAACGCCTCCTCCGCGCCTGACATCGCCATCGCCATCCCAGACGGCTACAAGATCATCCGAAGGGACCGCATCAACCACACCGGAGGAGGCATCGCCATCGTCCACAGGAACACCATCCGCATCACGACCAACACGATGACACCCTCGCTACCGCCGAGCACCTGCACTTCCAAGTCCACATCAACCCCAAGACCACCCTCAGAGGCACCCTCATCTACAGACACACACAATTCAGCGAAGACATCACCGACTTCATCAGCCCGCACGCCCTCTGCTCCGCTGACTACATCCTCCTAGGGGACCTCAATTTCCTCCTGGAGAACAACAACGACCGCAACACCACCACCCTGCTGGACAACCTCGCCAACCTGGGACTCAAGCAACTCGTGACCACCCCCACCCACTACGCCGGACACACTCTCGACCCCGTCTTCTCATCCAGCAAGGACATCGCCTTCAGCCACGCCACCGGACTCCACTGGACGGACCACAGCTGCGTCCACTTCAGCTTCGCAAGAACCACGATCCACCACCACCAGCAACAGGCTGCACGCAGGAACTGGAACAAGATCACAGCCGACCAGCTCGCGTCCTCCCTGAGCACGAACCCTCCCACCAGCACAACGAACCCCAGCCAGGCGGCCACCAACCTCACTAAGTGGATCAACGACTGCGCAGACGAGCTCGCCCCCCTGAGGACCCCGCCCAGCAGACCCGGCAGCAAGAAAGCCCCATGGTTCACCGACGAACTCAAGAGCTCCAAGAAGAACTGCCGAGCCCTCGAGAGAACCTGGCGCAGAGACCCAACACCGGACAACATGACTGCCCTCAAGCTCGCCACCCGGAAACACCACCAACTCATCCGCGCTACCAAGAAAACTGCATTCAAGGAACGACTGGACAACAACGCACACAACAGCAAAGAACTCTTCAACATCGTCAAAGAGCTCTCCAACCCCAACGCCGGAAACAACAACATCACCCCTTCGCAAGACCTCTGCAACTCCTTCGCCTCCTACTTCCACAACAAGATCGCGGACATACACAACAGCTTCAGCACTCAACCGACGAGCACCACGACCGAACCACCGCCCCCCACCACCACCCTCCGCGCCTGGACTCCGATCAGCACCGAAGACACCGTCCGCACGATGAACTCCATCCACTCCGGATCTCAGACCGACCCCTGCCCTCACCACGTCTTCAACAAGGCCGACGCTATCATCGCACCCTACCTGCGGGACATCATCAACACCTCCTTCGACACCGCTACTTTCCCGGAGAGCTGGAAACACGCTGAACTCAGCGCTCTACTCAAGAAGCCATCGGCTGACCCCACCGACCTCAAGAACTACCGCCCCATCTCGCTGCTCCCGTTTCCTGCAAAAGTCATCGAGAAGACCGTCAACAAGCAGCTGGCCGCCTTCCTCGAGACGAACGGATCCCTCGACCCCTCGCAGTCTGGCTTCCGGGCCAACCACAGCACCGAGACCGCCCTGATCGCAGTCACCGATGACATCCGAGCGCTGCTCGACAACGGAGAAACAGCGGCCCTCATCCTCCTAGACCTCTCCGCGGCCTTCGACACCGTCTGCCATCGTACCCTAGTACAACGCCTCAGCAACATCGGAGTCCAGGAGAAGGCACTGGAGTGGATCATCTCCTTCCTCGCCGGAAGAACACAGAGAGTCCGCCTCCCCCGTTCACATCTGAAGCCACCGAAGTCATCTGCGGCATCCCTCAAGGCTCCTCGCTCAGTCCAACCCTCTTCAACATCTACATGAGCCCCCTCGCAGACATCGCACGCCAGCACAACCTCAACATCATCTCCTACGCCGATGACACCCAGCTGATCCTCTCCCTTGCCAACGACCCCGCCACCGCCAGAGCCAACCTTCACGAAGGGATGAAAGAGGTAGCCGAATGGATGAAGAACAGCCGCCTGAAACTGAACTCGGACAAGACGGAAGTCCTCATCCTGGGATCCTCACCCTCTGCCTGGGACGACTCCTGGTGGCCCCCCGCCCTAGGCAGCACGCCCAAACCAACAGATCACGCACACAACCTGGGCTTCATCCTGGACTCCTCCCTCTCCTTGACCAGACAAGTCAACGCCGTCTCCTCGTCGTGCTTCAATATCCTGCGCATGCTACGTAAGATCTTCCGGTGGATCCCCACCGAGACCAGGAAGACGGTCACCCAGGCCCTCGTCACCAGCCGTCTGGACTACGGCAACACCCTCTACGCCGGAACCACCGCCAAACTCCAGAAGAGACTCCAGCGGATCCAGAACGCCTCAGCACGACTCATCCTGGACATCCCCCGTCGCAGCCACATCTCCGGACACCTGAGAGATCTGCATTGGCTCCCGGTCAACAAGAGAATCACCTTCCGTCTCCTCACCCACGCACACAAAGCCCTACACAGCCAAGGCCCAGGATACCTCAACAGCCACCTCAACTTCTACGCTCCCAAACGCCAGCTTCGTTCGACCAGCCACGCCCTCGCCACCGTCCCCCGCATCCGCAGAGCCACCACAGGGGGACGGTCCTTCTCCTACCTCGCCGCCAAGACATGGAACTCCCTCCCCACCCACCTCTGCCTGACCCAGGACCACCTCGCCTTCAGGAAGCAACTCAAGACCTGGTTGTTCGAGCAGTACCGGATCCCCCCCCCCCAGCGCCTTGAGACCCTCTGGGTAAGTAGTGCGCTATATAAATCCGATGATTGATTGATTGATTGACTGGAATGATAACCGCTTAACAAAGTAATTTTGATTACTACACGCACATGGGCAGGAATATTCACAACATTAAGACTATAACAAAGATACCCCTAGTACAACACTGGAATTATAGATAAGAAACGACCGCATAAGGCATTGCAACAAAGGAGTAAAGAATGGGCTGGAAGGTCCATAGGTGGTGGAGGCTGGGTTTGGTAATCTGTGTCCTACCTACTTAAGACACTATAACAACCAAAGCACCTTATTTTAAGTCCCCAAAATAATTGAGAAATAAGGTTGGAGGAAGTGAATGTAAAGGTGTAAAGTAAAAGTCACTAAATTAACTAGTATGGTCAGAACACAGGATAGTGCATCGAAGACCCATTGTAATATATAGCAAAGAAGATACAAAGCAAGGCGCCATAAAAAGGAAAGTAGTTCGTCTACACACAGTGAAAAATCAGCTAAAGAACAAGGCTACAAAACTACAAGGAACACACTATGTGGAAAAGATTGCGATGAGAGGTGCAAAGGAAGTATGAAAAAGCGGGGTCCCAAAAAAATGCAAGGTAAGATATCATACATGACCAACACAGTGGGATAACACTCGGTTGTACAACACAGAAAATGAAGTTCAAAAATTATATGTCTGAATGTTTCTGGAGCTGGAAAGGAGGTGCACAAAGATTATCACCCAAATCAACGCACACTAGCAAAGTAGAAAAGGCCTGTATAAGCTCCCTTTATGACTTAGGGGGTACACAAAACCACAATGAGCATAAAAACTACCTGCTCCCCATGAACGCCAGCCATACCCTAGTCCAAGCACACTGGCAAAGTAGAATAGGCCTGTATAAGCTCCCTTTATGACTTAGGGTGTACACAACACCACGGTGAGCATTACAACTACCTGCTCCCCATGAACACCAGCCAAACCCTAGTCAAAGCACACTGGCAAAGTAGAATAGGCCTGTATAAGCACCCTTTATGACTTAGGGGGGGACACAAAACCACGGTGAGCATAAATACTACCTGCTCACCATGAACGTCAGCCAAACCCTAGTCCACGCACACTGGCAAACTAGAAAAGGCCTGTATAAGCTCCCTTTATGACTTAGGGGGTACACAAAACCACGGTGAGCATTAAAACTACCTGCTCCCCATGAATGCCAGCCAAACCCTAGTCCACGCACACTGGCAAAATATAAAAGGCCTGTGTAAGCTCCCTTTATGACTTAGGGGGTACACAAAACCACGGTGAGCATTAAAACTACCTGCTCCCCATGAACGCCAGCCAAACCCTAGTCCAAGCACACTGGCAAAGTAGAAAAGGCCTGTATAAGCTCTCTTTATGACTTAGGGAGTACACAAAACCACGGTGAGCATAAATACTACCTGCTCCCCATGAACGCCAGTTAAACCCTAGTCCACCCACACACGCAAACTAGAAAAGGCCTGTATAAGCTCCCTTTATGACTTAGGGGGTACACAAAACCACGGTGAGCATAAATACTACCTGCTCCCCATGAACGCCAGCCAAACCCTAGTCCACGCACACTGGCAAAGTAGAAAAGGCCTGCATAAGCTCTCTTTATGACTTAGGGGGGTACACAAAACCACAGTGAGCATAAATACTACCTCCTCCCCATGAACGACAGCCAAACCCTAGTCCACGCACACTGGCAAAGTAGAACTGGCCTGTATAAGCTCCCTTTATGACTTAGGGGGTACACAAAACCACGGTGAGCCTTAAAACTACCTGCTCCCCATGAACGCCAGCCAAACCCTAGTCCAAGCACACTGGCAAAGTAGAAAAGGCCTGTATAAGCTCCCTTTATGACTTAGGGGGTACACAAAACCAGGGTGAGCATAAATACTACCTGCTCCCCATGAAAGCGAGCCAAACCCTAGTCCACCCACACACGCAAACTAGAAAAGGCCTGTAAAAGCTCCCTTTATGACTTAGGGGGTACACAAAACCACGGTGAGCATTAAAACTACCTGCTCCCCATGAACGCCAGCCAAACCCTAGTCCACGCACACTGGCAAAATAGAAAACGCCTGTATAAGCTCCCTTTATTTCTTAGGGGGTACACAAAACCACGGTGAGCATAAATACTGCCTGCTCACCATTAACGCCAGCCAAACCCTAGTCCACGCACACTGGCAAACTAGAAAAGGCCTGTATAAGCTCCCTTTATGACTTAGGGGGTACACAAAACCACGGTGAGCATTAAAACTACCTGCTCCCCATGAACGCCAGACAAACCCTAATCCAAGCACACTGGCTAAGTAGAAAAGGCCTGTATAAGCTCCATTTATGACTTAGGGGTACACAAAACCACGGTGAGCTTAAATACTACATGCTCCCCATGAATGCCAGCCAAACCCTAGTCCACCCACACACGCAAACTAGAAAAGGCCTGTATAAACTCGCTTTATGACTTACGGGGGTACACAAAACCACGGTGAGCATTAAAACTACCTGCTCCCCATGAACGCCAGCCAAACCCTTGTCCACACACACTGGCAAAATAGAAAAGGCCTGTATAAGCTCCCTTTATGACTTAGGGGGTACGCAAAACCACGGTGAGCATAAATACTACCAGCTCCCCATGAACGCCAGCCAAACCCTAGTCCACGCACACTGGCAAACTAGAAAAGGCCTGTATAAGCTCCCTTTATGACTTAGGGGGTACACAACAAAAATATGTAGATGATAAAAAAGACACTAGGATAAAACTTTGACGTCCAAAACACAGAACAGTTGTACCGGAAAGTATGTTAAAATGTTTCCGGAGCTGCAAAGGGGGGTGGGGTGCACAAACAATATCACCCTAGTCAAGGCACACTGGCAAGCTCGCATGGGCCTGTATAAGCTCCCATTTGACATAGGGGGGTACAGAAAACCACTGGGTGCGGAAACAGTATCTGATCCCCATCAGCGCCAGCCAAACCCTAGTCAACAAACACTACGAACCTAGAAGAAGCCGGTATAATCCCCCTTTGGACAAAAGCGGTACACAAAACCACGATGAGTAGAAATACTACCTGCTCCCCATCAGCATGTGGCAAACCCTATTCCACGCACACTGACAAGCTAGCATGGGCCAGTATAAGCTCCCTTTTGACTTAACACAATGACAATGTCGGGAGGTACTGTCCTCAGTCGAATATAGTCGGAGGTTGGATACAGTTATAAATACATAGATATTCATACATATAGGTGCTCCATATTTGTCGAGTTACAGTAGTATGTCAATGCATATAATCGATATAAATAGTGCAGTTGCATTATTAGAGTGTACAATCACTGAGAAGTCCACATTTATAGATATCCCAATTTCGTTTAGTTACAGTATTTTGCCCAGAAATGTGATTGGCACAGTTTGAAATACCATAAAATAGTGAAATAAAGGCAGTAAGGTCAAGATGCAAATTACATATACCATGTAGTATTCATTCGAGGCGCTAGCAATTCGACCAATGTGAAAATCACATATATCTTTGTTACATACGTGGATGGGGTGGTAGTCGCCATGTTTATATATGAATATTTACAGACTCATTATTGTTATGGGTGAACATACCCACTATTTATGAGTTTACATTTTGTGCTAGTGGTGTATTTATTGCAGTGATGGAACAGAGAAGCAGTTGGTGTGATACCGGGACTTATTGCGACTCATTTATGTGTGCAGGTGGCTATATAGGTTTAGTGTTGCGACAAAACCACACCACTCCTCTGCGAAGTTAAGCCCTTGGGATATAGAGTAAATTCTGTCTATCCAGTGGCACTCTCGTCTTTGCAAGATTTGTGTAATGTTCCCACCTCCCTCAGGGTCTCTGGCCATGTCTATCACTTGCCACCTGATATCGTCTGCTGTGTGCTGTTTTTCAATAAAATGTGACACAAGTGGGGCATTCACAACTGATCTTCTTATCCTGCTACGTGTTCAGGATAAAAGCCCGGATAGGGCAAAATCGTAGCAGGATAAGAATATCAGTTGTGGATGCCCCACTTATCAGGTGGCATTACAAAGGCTCCCTTAATCCTACTACCAGTGGTTTGGGTTCCCTTTGAGAGGGTAGGGATAGATAGTGTAGGTCCCTTAAATCCTCCAACAGTATCTGGACATATGTTTTATCTTGGTAGTGTGGACCATGCCACTAGATATGTGGAGGCCATTCCCCTTAGAACCACTACAGCTCCTGTAGTGGCCAGGGTCCTCCTGGGAATCTTTTCCAGAGTTGGGTTCCTTAAGGAGGTCTTGTCAGACAGAAGTACTAACTTCATGTCTAGCTACATCACTGCTATGTGGAAAGAGTATGGCCTTAACTATAAGTTTACCACACCCTACCATCCATAGCACAATGGGGTGGTTGAAAGGTTCAAAAAGACCCTCTAAGGTATGATCATGGGACTCCTAGAAAACCTGAGGCAAAAATTGGATATTTTACTACCTTCCCTTCTCTTTCGCTACAGAGATGTTCCTCAGAAGGGGGTTGGCTACAGCCCATTTGAACTTCTGTTTGGACATTCAATGAGTTTCTAGTCAAAGAAGGATGGGAGCAATCTCCCAAGCCTCCTAAACAGGAAATAGTAGACAATGTTCTGGGCCTGCGTTCTCACGTGGCTGAGCATATGCAGAAGGCCAGTAAAAACATTAAGGCCAGCCAGGAGCTCCAGAAAGCTTGACATGACCAAAAGGCTGTACTTACTGTTTACCAGCCAGGACAGTCAGTGTGGGTGTTGGAGCCTGTGGCCCCTGCAGCTCTCCAAGAGAAGTAGAATGTCCCCCAAACCATACTGGAAAAGAAAGGTGAGGTCACCAACTTAGTTGACCTAGGTACTCCAAGAAGTCCCCACAGGGTAGTTCATGTGATTTGCCCAAAACCTTTTGTTGACAGGGCTGACATGCGCTTGTCATGGCCACTGATGAGGGACAGGAAGAATATAGTGGCCCTCACTCTGACCCTGTTGATAGATCAGTTGAAGGAGTAGCCTTGGCAGACAGCCTCACAGATCAACAGCAAACTGACTGTAGACAGGTTCTCAGTTTTCTTGTCTCTTTTCTCTGACACCCAGTCAAACCACCTGGTGTACCCATGAAGTGGACATAGGTCACAGCCTGCCTGTGAACAGTAAAATCTACAGACAGCCTGACCATGTCAGAGATTGCATCGGGACAGAGGTCCAAAGGATACCAGAGTTGGGAGTCATTGAGCCTTCATATAGCCCTTGGGCTAGTCCTGTATTCCTTATACCAAAACCTTACACCCAGGATGGTAAGAGAGAGATTAGGTTTTGTGTTGACTGTAGAGGCCTCAATGCAGTCACTAGGACTGATGCCCATCCAATTCCAAGGACAGATAAACTGATTGATACTTTGGCCTCTTCCAAATATCTCGGTACATTTGACCTGACTGCTAGTTATTCACAAATCGGACTCAATGAGGATGCCATACCAAAACCATTATCAATTTATTGGGAATTATTTTGGGTTGAAATATGCACCTGCCACATTTCAGAGGCTGGTGAATAAAGTCTCAACAGGTCAGTAAGACTATGGTGTGGCACATATAGCATTTAGCTGTCAGAAGGCATTTGATAACCTGAAGAATCCATGTGCTCTGCTCCAATTCTGCAAAGTCCTGCCTACTCCAAACCATTCATTGTCCATACAGATGCTTCTGAGATAGCGATAGGGATAGGTCCAGTATTGTCACAGCTTAATGCAGAGGGCCAGGATCAACCAGTATCTTTTATAAGCAGAAAGTAGGCCCCCAAGGAAAAGCGTTGGTAGGCTTTTGAGAGGGAGGCTTTTGCTGTGGTCTGGACCTTGAAGACGTTGAGGCCATACCTGTTTGGCACTCACTTCATTGTTCAGACAGACCATAAGCCCCTCTTATGGCTTAAATAAATGAAGGGTGACTTTTGAGGTGGTCCAGTTCCCTACAGGGGATGGACTTTTCAGTGGAACATAGCCCTGGGAGTGACCATGCCAATGAAGATGAACTTTTTAGGTATTTTCACTTAGAAAATGAAGACTTAAATGGCCAAGGTTAGCCTTGTCCTTACGTTTGGGGAGGGGGGTTGTAGGAAAGTAGGATCTGCTTTAATGGTTACCCCCACTTTTTGCCTGGTGTCAGTGTGTTTTGACTGTACACTGCTGGGATCCTACTAGTCAGGACCCTAGCAACTGTGCTCTCTCCCCTAAATTGGCTCTGGTTAGTACTTTGTTACATCCACAATTGAGTACTGGTATACCCTTATAAGTCGCTAGTATATGGTACTAAGGTAGCCAGGGCATAGGTACACCAAAGGCTCCAATGCTCCAATGGACTGCAGCATGTATTTTGCCACCCATGGCAGTCCACTTAAACTTGACTACAGGCCTTCCGTTGCAGCCTGTCTTAGATTGTGCTTGAACATCTCACAACAGATATAAGTTTTCCTTATATCTGAGATCACTGCGCTTAAAAACTATAAGTAACCCCTATGGTAGGCAGGGTGCTTGGTTACAAATGTGAGGGTGCCCCTGCATGGGCAGGACACCCCTAAAAACCCTGGAATCGATTCTCAGGCTTTGTAAGAGTGGTCAGACATTTTAAGCTATATAGTGGACTTCAGTTAATCCGAGATAGCGAACTATATAATAGCTGCACTGGACCTGGTCATGTTTTGTATTAAACATGTTCGAATCATACCCCAGCACCAATTCTGGTGCTAGAAGAGTTATCCCAAGCACCGGGGGGCTTCTCAGGGGACCCCCCAGTATTCCAAGTAACAGCCTTTCAGGGTCTGCCGACTACAGACACAATTCTGCCCTCTTGCTGCTGAGCTGAGCTTGAGCAGGGCAAGGTAGGACAATAGGTTTCTGGTCACAGGGAGTGTGACCCCCTCCCAGACAGGAATTAGTGTATTCGCTTGGGGTGGTGGCGCTTCCCAGTGATACCAGACTGCTTTGAATTGCAAATTTGGTGCCTTCCTTGCATTCTTCTCTTTGAGACAGTTCAGGAACCCCTGGTTTCCACTCTAGGGACAAAGACAAAGAACAGGGGAGTATCCTCCCCTCTGTCCAGCTACCCCTCTGGAAAGGATCCCCATGTCATTCCACCCCTTTCCTTAGGGTACTTAAGGGCTCCCTCTTGGGTAGGTCCTCAGATTCTTCCTGAAACAAGACTCTCCTCTGAAACCAGGACACTCCTCAACTTTTTTCACACTTAGACTTCGTCAGACTTACACTAGACCTGAGATTGCATTAAGGAAGACTCCTACTGCTCCTGGTCTCGCTGTTCTTCAAGCCTTCTGCATCCTCTGTGTCTGTGCAGCATCCAGGTTCTCCAGAAGACCTCTGGGCATCAAGGACATCCAAAGTAATATCCCTTGGCGTGAAGGAGTCACTCCCTTGCATGTGCAGGAACCAGAGCAAAGCTGACCGGTCTGCTGCTACTGTCATCCAACGTACTTCCCGAGGCCCAGCAACACAGGTGGTGGTTGCACAGCTCCCTAGAGGCCTGTCCTGTCTTCTCTGCAATTTGGAGGTCATTATCCCTCATCGAAGCCACTGGGCCCAAACCCATGTGTGCTGCGTTGACTTGCTGTTGCCAAGGCTTGTTCACTCTGCACTCCATAGATCGTTGGGCTACACTAAGCTTCAGCCTCTAGCACCTAAACCTTCAAAGACCAGCATCCTCACTGCATCCTCTGCACGATGGGCCTCCATTTTTGGTGAACTGCCTGAGGTCCTCTTGCAACTCCTGTGCCTTCGGCCTGTGGGTCCTCTTGGGGTCTTCCTCTGCTTCAGTGGGCTCCCCTGCTTGCTCGGGTCAGCTCTGGTGAGTCGCTTGGATGTTACTGGTGCCTATGTTTGCATCGTTTTGCTTTCCATGCCAGTTACGGCTACCAAGGGTTGTTGGTTGCCCCGCTAAACACCGACCACTGAAAACTACCACTCAATATGGGACAACTTGTGCATGGCTCCTTGTCTTCCGTAGCATCGCGTGGCCCTCACAGATGCAGCTGCACTGTCTTCACTCTTGAACCTCCAAACATTGGTAGGCATTGTGCTTCTGTGCCTTCTGGTTACTTCTGAATGGCATAGACTCTGTCCCCTCTGCTTGCAGGTTCTCTTCTTAAAGAATCCAATCTTAGATTCCACTAGACTCCTTCACATGCTTCTTCAGAGGTAGAAGTCTTCCATTGTCGTCTAAGGCAGGTTTGGATGTCACTTCACCCCTAAGCACCCGGCTTCCCTGGTGCAGGTAACCTGGTTCCTGGGGCATCGATAGGTGGGGTGACTGTCGAACCTCCCGTCTGCCAAAGGGTTTGTGCAGGGTCCTCAGGGAAGGGTCCTTCTATTGGAAAACTGCAACCACAACTTCTCCATTAACTTCCATTGGGCACGAGGCTGTGTTTACACTCTGTACACAGCCTCCATGGAGTTCCTGGTTGCTTACCTTGTGTAGTTCCTTGTGCCCCATCTCTTATGAGTCTGCTGGCCCAAGTCCCATTCTCCTTGAAGGTTGCATTCCACTTTTTAAGTATATGGTTTGGTCTTCCCCTGGACACCAGTGTATATTTGTGCTACTTCCTTAATTATTTTGAAGTATTCTTGTGTGTATTTTTGATATCTCCGGGTAGGAGATATACCAATTTGTTAGTGATTGTGTTGCATAGTAAATAGCCTTAGTTTTATAAACACTGTGTGGTTCTTTTCCATCTAATCTACATAGTTGATTAAATGTGGTAAAACAAACTGCTTTACACTCCTTCAAGATAAGCCTGAAGGCTTCTCTCCACACCTACCACTTAGAGAGCTTTCTATGGTTATCAAAGACCACTAAAATCGCCATAAGGGTTGCCTGGATTAGTGCAAGGTGCATCACTCCTGAGATCGTGCACCATATACTAAGCCATCCTCCTACAACCACCAACACCAGTTCTCCAATATTCTTCTCCTACCAGGGCACAAGTCCAAAAAAAAGAAGTGGGGCACTAACCAAATTAGGCAGTATGTAAGTAACATTACAGCGTATGACATTGCACATGATATCACAAAAAATTATATCAGTTTCCCAGACCTTGCATATGTTAAGCAGGTCTTTTATGAGTACATTCGAGCGCATTACAATATTTAACAAATTATAATTTGCGTCGGAGTTGTGCCAGATAAGTTATGCAACCCCGGTGCAAGATCTAGGTATGCACTTATACATGTATTTATTAAAACTCTGCCTGAAAGAAATTGGCAACAAGGAGAAACTTGACTTTATATCTGTTCTGCTTAATTGGTTGCAAAGTCTTCATATTAAAATATCTTATGGAGTTAAGGCACCTGCTGCATAGATCTTTATGCACCCAGTATATAGCAGGATTTTTTTTTTGATGAACACATTTTTATTGATTTCGCAGAAAGCACCAGCCAATCATCATGACACCACAATAACATAAAGATGTATGCAATGTTCTGAGTAGCCCATTCAACAAAGGTTAACCAAATTAAGATGATACACATGTGTTAACATTCCAGGCGAGATTAAACCATCTCTCTCAACTACTTCCCCCAGACCCTTTGGTATTTCTTGGGACAGCCATGTGCCTCATACATAATCTTCTCCTGCTTAACGCACCAGTCAACCCCAGTCCTCCGCCGCCCAACATTGGGAGGCGTCAGAGCATTTCCATGCAGTGGATATATTTTTTTTTGCCACCACCATTGCTGTAGTGTAGAACAATTTCTCATTCCTTGACCCGTCCAGACCATCTGTAATGCGTAAAATTGTGTGTTTTGGATCGTGTGGGATTTCCCACCCCAATACTTTGGTAAGTTCCTCCTCAACGTCCCACCAGAACTGCGGCAGGCGAGGACAGGCCCATACCATATGGAAAAAGTTGGCAGGTTCATGACCGCTTCTATCACAGGCAAGGGTCGGGCGAAGTCCTGCACGGTGAAAGCGTGCAGGGGTCAGGTAAGCAGCATGCAAATAGTAAAGCTGTACCATGCACAACTTGGCAGAGGTGGTAACTGTCCTGGGGGCCATAAGGGCGTCACACCAGTCTTCTTCCTCCAGGGTACCCACCCAGACCTCCCATTGAGCCCGTAACTAAACCAAAGATGTTGGGGTATTGTAGATCAGTATCTGATAGATGCAAGAAATGCCTCCCTTCCCCAGGTCCCCAAGCATTTTCTGTTCCTCGGGAGGGCTATGGTAGGGAAGCCGTGTACCAGCCGTAAGGTGCGCTTGAAGAGCATGGCGCAGCTGTAAATATCTGTAAAACTGTGACGGGTGTAGGAGTGTCTAGTTTGAAGATCTTGGAAAGAGTGCATGTGATCTCCCACCCAAACATCTCGCAGCTGAAAAATTCTTATAAGGTCCCTGGACCGAAAACCCTGCAGTCCAGTGACCTCCTTGAGCCAAATGCCCTGCCACAGGGGCGTGCACTGGGTCAATATGTGTGTCCACTTGGTGTGGCACAGTGCGGCATGCCAGGCCAGCAGCACCGGTCGCGTCACCTCAGGCAATCGGGATGAAATAGGCTCCCCATACATCATCGACTGAACTTGGGTCAAACCCAGCTCACCAAGCTCCAGCTTATAAGCTGGATCAGACCACCCCCGTTAAACCAATCATGCAAAGATAACAGATGTGTGGCCAAATAATATAAGTATAAATGGGTCATCCCCAGGCCCCCATCGAAGGAAGGGATCCTGCAGACGTTCATGGGCAGGCGCGCCCTCCCTTTCCCAAGAGGAATCTAGAAGTCATGCTATCAAAGTCCCTAAACCAGTCTTTCGGGAAGTTGAGAGAGGTGTTTTGAAGCATGTAAAGGAACCTGGGGAGAATCATCATTTTGAAAAGAGAAACTCTTCCCCATGGGGTTCAGGGGCAATGCTTGCCACTTCTGGAGGTCAGCTCTGGCCCTCTTCACCAAGGGAGTAACATTAAGAGCCCGGCAAATTTCAGGGAGTAAAGTCACTCATATCCCCAGATATTTGAAGGATTGGCGATGGAGCAGGATGTTGGACTGCCAATCGAAACATTCTCTAGACATGTGGAGGGGGACCAGGACTGACTTATCGGGGTTGAGCCGGAGGCCGGAAGCCCGTTCGAAGGAATGTAGGATCTGGAGGCAGTAGGGCCCGATCGTGTGAGGTCTGCCAAATAGATGAGGACGTCATCCGCATAAAGGGCGATTTTATCTGGTTCCATATTGGGCCACTTCCAACCGTGCCCCTGTCCGCTCGAGCACACCAGTGCCTCCAAGGGCTCCATCACCAAAGCAAAAACTGGGGCGGGAAGGGGACAACTCTGACTTGTTCCCCTGCCAATCAAGAAGGGTTCCGATAGGGCTCCGTTCACCAGGACACGCGCCCTCGGACGAGCGTATAGCACACGGACTAAACCTCGAAAGCGGAGCTCGAAGCCCATCTCGACAAGAACTTCCTCCAGGAACCCCCAATCCACTGAATCGAAGGCTTTTTCAAAGTCTACAAGAAGAAGGAGCACTAAGTAGGTGGTAATCAAGTGACGGTGGGCCAGGGCCAAATGCAGTCGCTGGAGACAGTGTCGGGTACCACGTAAAGGCATAAATCCACATTGGTCTGAATGAACCAGCGTGGGCAAGAGGGGTTTGAGTCACTGTGCAAGGACCGTGGTGAACAACTTCAGCTTCATGTTGATAAGGGATATGGGACGGTAGTCCATACACTAGGGCGAAGGTGGCTGGGATTTGAGAAGGACCACTATGATGGCCATATCTGTTTCAGGGGAGAAGTAGCCCTTTTCAGCCGCCTCCTGGAATAGGTTAGTTAGGTGTGGGATGATGGTCTCACGGTACAGAGCATAATAGTCTTGGGGAAGGCCATCCGGTCCCGGCGTCTTGCCGGTGGAGGTGAGGGTGATTGCCTCCCCAATTTCATCTTGGGTGATGGGACGGTCCAGGTCATCCTGAACAGTGGCAGCCAGGTGAGGTAGGTAGCCGTTTCCAGCTCCCATCAAGCCCGAGAGAGACAAGGTGGGAGTTTTGGCCTTGTATAGTTGGTGGTAGTATGAAGCGGAGGCGCAGGCCATCTCCGCCAGGGAGTGGCACACCGATCCTTCTTGAGTTATAATTTCGTTGATTATGCAGTTCGCCCTCGTTAGGTGGCCAACCTGTGGAGGACAGAGCCGGTCTTGTCACGCCTGCCGTACACCCTGGCGACGGATGAGCGCCAGAGGAGTTTGGCCGCATCCTGCGACAGCTGTCGAATCTCCTTGCAGATATGAGGAAGGAGCCTCACCTCTGTGGCGTCTGGATTCTGGGCGGTGGATTGTTCAAGGCTTAGAGCCTGCGTCTCACGCAAGGTAATTTGTTCCAGTTGCGCCTGCCGCTGGAGCTTGAGTTGGCCCTTGGCAACTCCCCTTATCGTGACCTTACCAGCCCCCCATAGGGTGCCTGGTGAAGATACCGGCCCCTCATTGGTCTGAAAATAAAGTTTGAGTTCTCACCCCACCACCTTCCGGAAATCCCTGTCTTGAAGGAACCACGCGTTTAGCCGCCACGTCTGTTGCATGGAGGTGGGAGAGGGGCCCGTAGTGAGGATTACCGGGGAGTGATCGGCTAGACCCCAAGGGAGGATGGAGACGTCTTGGATCGAGAGACAATCAGTCGAGGGAATGAAAATCATGTTGATGCGCGCATGTGTATGGTGGGCAGCTGAGGCGTGTGTAAATAGCTTGGAGCGTGGATGCCAGGCGCGCCATACATCGCAATGACCTACGGATTCAGACCAGTTTGTTAGATGTCTCGCTTGCGCAAGTCTACTGTAAGATGGGGGCCCTGTTGTGTCCTAATCAGAGGAGGAGACCGCATTAAAGTCGCCCCCCCCAGGAAGGTGGAGCCCAGGGGCAAGGAGGCCAGGAGTGCGGCGGAGGTGGCTAAAGTCGCTGTCAACATCAATGGAGGAGAATAGAGTGATGCCAGATTAAGGGGAACGCCATTCAGAGTACCATTGAGGGCAACAAAGGTGCCCTGAGCATCATGAATGACTTGGGCTGCTACAAAAGGAAGGGAACGTTTAACTAGGATTGTCACCCCACGGGATCCCCGGGTGAAGACCGAATGCCAAACCGTGTCGTACCTGTATCTCGCTAAAAAGGGGCATTGGTCACCCAACAAATGTGTCTCTTGTAACAATAAAATCTCCACCCCAAGGCGTTGTGCGTAGCGCAATAGAGCCATGCGTTTGAAACGATCCAGAAGGCCATTGACATTCCAAGACAGAACGCGCATGGATGGGCCTAGGTGCAGGGTATCAGACATAGTGGCAAGCAGTCACAGCAGCGGGGTAAAGTCTCGCAAGGAAGCTCGGCCAGGAGCAAGGTCGCCAGGAGGTGTGAATGAGTACCCAGATAGCAGTGATCGAAATCGGACGTCGTGTGAGTGCTGGTGAGGCAAAAGAAAAAGACAACAAAAAGCAGAAAATAGAACTTGGGACTACGGTCCCTCCACCCTGACCCCCCCCCCTCCCACCCCCCCCACCACCTTATACTTCAGGAACAGAAGCATCTGTCGCCCTAACAAAGGAAGAATAAACACAGGACCAAACTAGAACGCTTGGGAACGGGGAAAGCGTGGAGGACCGCTCCTCATGACATGATGTACATAGTTAAGTCCTTCAAGAGAGAAAGCAATGATGAGCCGATACGCCGTCTCTGGCCTCTGAGCCAGGCCCGGCAGGCAGAGACGAGTTCAAGCTGGGTCCCTAAGAAGTGTTGGGCTGCATGAAAGGTCAGTGTCCAGGAGGTCAAGCAAGGAATGGCGAGGCGAAGTGCCCCCGTGGCTCAGACGCCCCGAGGAGCCAGACCGCCACACAGCCAGTAGATCTCCGTGGGGCAGTGCGGACAGCCAAGAGGGGCCCATCAGGAAGTCTAAATCGTAGGATTTAATAATAATAATGGT
The DNA here is from genome assembly GCF_964263255.1 of Lissotriton vulgaris. Taxonomy (NCBI): domain Eukaryota; kingdom Metazoa; phylum Chordata; class Amphibia; order Caudata; family Salamandridae; genus Lissotriton; species Lissotriton vulgaris. Next base: position 2,007,679,793 of record NC_141685.1, on the reverse strand, counting down.
GAGATAACTCTGTAGGTGAATGCTTTTGCTGGAAAGACAGGTGTTTTGTCTAATCCCATTTTGATTAAATGTAGCATAGAGGGTTAATATGTCTCACGCAAAGCACAACATGTGACACACAGATGCAGATGTTTGTTTTATGTAGATAGGTAAGTGGGTATTGCTTTTAACACAGAGATCCTTTAGTTACTTGCAGTTCATAAATTGTAATCCTTCTAATACAGCACAGCGAATTATAAAGGAAATTATATGTGAGTCCTACACCTTGTAACCCTCACTAACTTATGTAACACATCCTGTAAATTGATTTACACATATGGTTATTGTAAATGTATGTGTGATTTCAAGCGCTCAGGCACCCTGGATTGGGTTTAGTAGCGCTATAAAAGAAATAAGCCAATATAGTGGTATTTAAATTGCTATTTGCGCAAATATTAGGACAGACAAACACATCTGACACAACATAATGCAAGATGTGTGCAGACTAGGTCTGTGGCTAATGTTCTCATGTTCCAGGGCAAGGTTCAACTGCTCAAAATAAACATTAGGCTTTGAGTGGCTGAATTGTGCAGTGTGAAAGTCAAATGAGGTAGGGTCCCAGCTGAGAAGGGGCAGTATTCAGTCAGTAATTAACAAAGTACCTCTCTTCCTTTGTCCTGTAAGTTGACTGCATGCAGTGGTGGTGGCAAGGACCAGGTGGGAAAAATTCCTTCAGCTTTTGCACACAACAAAAGGGAAGGTCACAAGTCACGTGCAGGGCCATTAGCACGTCAAAGCACTTGCGCTTTGACGTGCTAATGGCCCTGCCAGAGACAGAAGAGAGAGGGGAAATCCTTCTGTGTCCACCCCATCCTTGTCCCCCAGGTCCCCCCACTACAAAATCTGGAGGAGATATATCCCCTGTGTCCCCCACGCTTCGTATGCCCATGAGATGGTGTCACTGTCACTGTCACACATTTAGTTGTTCGTTAAATGTCTTTCGTAAGTCCACTGAATCTATGAAAATGTCACACATAAGCAATTTGAAACATTAGCAGGTATACACCCCTCCCTACACCTCCACCGCTAGACCACTTAAATGGGGAGCTCCACAGGGCTCCTCCCTGAGCCCGCTCTTTTTCAATGTTTACTTCTCCCCCTTGGCTAAACTGATTGCGCAAACTGGGATTAAATCCACCTCCTACGCTGACGACATTCAGTTACTCTTCACCTTTGATACCCCCACTGCCTCTGCCTTCGACCCATTGAAAAACTGTCTAAGAGACATCTCTAGCTGGATGGACTCCAATTCCCTCCGACTCAACGCTGGAAAGACAGAGATTCTGTTTTTTAACTCATCATCCCCTCTTGATTCTAATTTATGGTGGCCGGATGATCTCAGCCATGCCCCCACGCCTAAAGACTCGGTGAGAAACCTGGGAGTGCGCTGGGATAATCATCTCAGTTTTAACGCCCAGGTTCAAACAGTAGCAGCATCCTGTTTTGCTAAGATCAAGACAATTAGACGGCTCATCAACTACCTGCCGATGGACTGCCGTAAGACTGTGGTACAAGCCCTGATAATATCCCACCTGGACTACGCCAATGCACTATATCTTGGCATCACAGCAGGCCTATGCCACAAGTTACAGACTGTCCAGAATGCTGCTGCTCGGCTGGTGGAGAGAATTCCTGCCAGACATCACATCTCCCCACACCTCCGTAAACTCCACTGGCTCCCCATTTCCAAGAGATGTATTTTTAAGGCCATGACCCTGGCTTTCCGGGCCTCCAAGGGCAAAGGCTCGGCCCATCTGAAAAGCACTCTGAGACCGTATGCCAACACCAGGACATTACGCTCAAATTCCCTACTTCTGCTGGAAACCCCTAGATTTAAACGTACTCGCGCCGGAGGGAAAACATTCGAGGTCTGTGCCACTCGGTGTTGGAATAACCTCCCGGTTGCATTACGAGCCTGCCAAACCGAATTAGCATTCCGAAAGTCCCTGAAAACACATCTCTTCCCCATATAATGCCCCATTGGTGCCTAGCCTCTAAGTTCCATGATTCATCAGCGCCGGGACGCCCCGTTGGGGCAGCTGTTGCGCTTTACAAAATACACAAATAAATAAATAAATAAATAAATATCAGGGCTAGATTGGGAACCGAACTCGGCCCTGGCAAAGTGCTCGGCCAGCCCCCCCAGTGGGTTGGGGGTGCCATCAAGCTGTTGCCTGTGCCGATTTCGGCCGTGTTTCGTTACAACAGCCGATATTGCATCTATGCTGCAAAAACGGCCCTGTAACAAAATCGGACCCCAGGGCCCCAAACCCTGGCGGCCCACCGGGGAAATGCCCGGAAACCGCTACAGCCAGTCAGGCCCTGGCAGCTATGCTTTAATGGGTGTAACTTCCAGGGCAGGACTGGATACCAGGCGTTTTATTCGGCTGCCAAGCTGGGGCCCTTACTAGTATTTATGTCAACGAGGGAATCGTCTTCATTGCTTGATTTTGCTGGCGAGAAAGTGTCACTCATAGTCGTTGGAATGTCACTGATAATTATACTGAAATTATGAAAATGTCACACATAGCAATATGAAACGGATCGGGAGACTAGCCTTGAAATCGGTAGTCTCCCGTCGGAATCGGGAGGGTTTGCAGGTGTGAGTGTGTGCCTGCTTTGTGCTCTCTTGTAATTGGGCCGCAATGGGTGGGGGAGGGGGGGCAATTGGTGGGGGGCGGGACGCAATCGTATACCCCGGCCCCCACTAAAGCTACCAAGCCTTTTGGCACTTCTTCCTTTGTCAATGCTTGCTTGACTACAGCATTTAGCGAAAGAATCCTCGTTTTCTCCACATCATGGAGTTTAGGAACCGAGCTGCGCCGTAAGCGGAACACCTGGCCCTCTTAAGACTGAGGCGGAAGGGAAGGTACGTCAGGAATACGTAGAGCGCGGGAAGCATGGCGGAGACGGGGTGGCAGTTGGCGTGTGTGCTATTACTAGAGCTTTTCGTCCGTTGTCTTCCACAAGACGTGCCTTCTATTTACGACTCCAATTTTCAGAAAAAGCTCATTGACGAACATAACAAATTTCGTTCTAATGTGGATCCGCCAGCATCCAATATGATGTACATGGTGAGTGTAGATTTATACGTTTTCGTGATATTGAATAGGCCGAGCGCGGATATGCATACCTCCAATCCAGTAAAAGTTGCAGCTGATTGCTCTTTGACTTTAAAATGATGGTTTTTGGTCCCTAAAATGTAAATGCTTTTAACTTTTATTCACAGTGCAAGTCAAGTGGTAAAATGCTGTTCCTTTTCCTGATGCAAAGGCTTCCGACTTGATATGATTGTGTTTGTGTGTGTGTGTATATATATGTGTGTGTGTGTTTGTGTGTATATATTGTTTACTCAACCTGTAATCTTGATAAGTGGACCAATAAAACAATTATCTGTTGTGAAAAACGCGCATTTAATACCAACCAGGAAGGGCTCAACTGTGAATGTTTTCTAACTCAAATTGCACTGTAAATGAAATATAAAAAGGCATGGGCGGGTCTGAGGATTCCAATCATTTATTAAATATAGAACGACATGGGCGGGTTTGAGGATTCCAATAATTTACCCTAATGGATTTTTCTGCCAGGACCGTTTTGGAATCATAGGAATCTTTAAAGGGGAACATGGAAAGGAGCAATGTGACAGGGTAGAGTGGTGTTTTTGTGACTGCCGAGTGAAAACTTTAAAATTGTTTGAATATTTGATGGTTTGTGCTGAAGTTCATCTACTTTTGCTTTGAGCGAGGTTTGTAATTTCATTATTTGTGTGACTAAATTTAGTGTCTAAACATGCTATAACTTTTCCCTGTATGAACTGTAAATAAGTTAACATATTCCTAAGGCAGTTCCAACAATAATACATAAAAGCTAAGGTGGCATGCAGATAACACAAATGTCCCACCACAACAGTTCTGATTGCATTCTGCGACGTATCTGCACTTTTTGCACACCTCAACCCCTTGAGGGGGTTACAAATCTTTGTTTTTTAGAGTAGAGAGCTCACAAACATTGCCTGAATTGAGGCCAAGGGTCTCACAATTCCTGCCATCTCCCTCAAGGATCAACTGCCTTCGCAAAGGAGTTGAACAGTGTCCCCCTTGGTTGGTATATCTTAACTTATTCACCATGAAGGTGAGTCCTGCAAGTCTAATGTGGCAATCCGAACGGTAGTGCTGCATATTTCCACGCTTGTTTCTAATATATAAATTGCAAGAAACACCTGAGTGGCATGAACGATGGTACCATCCGGTATGGATACTTCATGTGAAATCTAGTTAGCCGTCTCTTTTACTTATAAGGTCCCCAAAAGTGTGTTCCTTCTATCTTTAAATGCTCTCACAATCTCCTTTTATTTTTTTCCTGTATTAAAAACAAGTAAAAAGCCTGCTTGGTGAATTGTGATCTGTGCAATCAGCCTTTTGTGTTCTAGGCTCCTTGCCTCCTACCATTTAAACCTTAGTTCCTCCTCAAAGAATGAATTGGTTTTGGCCAAACATGTTGCTAGGGGGGGGGCGAGTTCATAGAAATGAGTTACGAAGCCCTGCCCAGTATGCAGACATCTTATGATAGTCATGACCAACCTTAATAGGTAAGAAGGGAGATTTCTTGTCTGTGAAGAATCTAACATCTAGGAGTTCCTCTGAAGTTCCTGCCTATTTCTATCCAGCCACTATTCGGATGAACGTTTGGTAGCTAAGTTGTGCTTTCCGATATCTACTGTTGTGACAGTTCCCGCAGTATCTTTGAGGATTCTGTTATTGTGTTTGGCCAATTAGGCTTTGTAGGAAAGTAGGATCTGCTCTCATAGTTACCCCAATTTTTTTTCTTTGTCCTCATTCATGCAATGATATAGGTTAAGGTCCTTTAACATGGTTGCTTTCAACGGAATGGAGACCGCCCTATGGCCATAGCGAAGATTGGATCAAGTCTTAAAACCCTCAAATTCTTTGGTTCATCAGTCGCCGCACTATTGTACTGATTTACCGAAATTTGATGGATCGCATTGTGTATAATCAATGGACGTTCCTCCCTACCCTACCTCATGTTTTTATCCCAGAGTTCCCAGCAGTTTATTCTTTTCCCTGTTCTTCGTGAATTATCCAGTGCCCTGACCTTTCTTACAGACCAAATCCATTCTAACGCTATAGGTGGAGTAATAAGAATCCAATTTACGCATATCTCGCGACTGGCTAATAAAATTAAAGTAAATAATAAGGATTTCTGTTTCAACAGTAGTAACATTGTTACTATCCAACATGCCAAAAATAATAATAAGTGGGGTTACCTTTTTTTTCTTTTCTTTTTTTTTTTTGGTGTTCAAACTGCTTTATTGCATAATTAGGAAATTACACTGCTGTGTATGCCCACAACCTGGGGGCCGGCAGCTACAGAGTTAAAACAACACAGTATATAATAGTGATAGTGGTAGAAACAGTCTTAGTACCGGCATCCCGGAGGCCCGGTGGCAATAAACCATGCTAAGATAAAAGGAAAGGAAAGGACATTTGGTAAGGGAGGGAAAGGCAAGGGAGTAGACAGGGGGGGGAGAAAGAGAGGGTAGATAGGAGGAAAGAAGAGGAGGACTAGAAAAGAGAGAAGGGGGAGGTTGACAGGGAGGAGGGAGGGGGAGGAGGGAGGGGGAGAAGAGGCATGTGCAATTCAGGATTTACAGCAGCAAAACAAATGTTTCATTGTTTTCTCCCCAATTCTTAACAACCCGGAACAGGTAACAAGAAAGAATAAAAAAGAAAAAAAAGAGATAAGAAAGGCCTTGTACACATGTCTGAGTGAAGAGAAAAAGTACAATGCAATATGGTTGCTCACGGAATAACAGTCATAGGTCGCAACACAGGATTATGGTGGTGGTCATGGCATCTGATGGGCATGGAAAATAATAGGGTCAGGGTCGTGTGGTGTATCCCAGTGAAGTGATATTCTTAAGGAAAAAAATGGGAGCGTGGTGCGTATTGAAATGTGGAGAATCAGCTAGTCACGCTGTATGTCGTATCGGCACAAGTGATGAGGCGAGAGGGGGACACATGGGAGATGAAGGATTCAGGATATGCGAGCGTTAGGAACTCAGGTCTCTTAGGCACCAGGGCAGATAGCCCGGTCGGATATCCCCCCAGCTGTCAATTCGAGGTTGTGTCTTCATCTCCCTGACTCAGCAGGTAGGAAACCAGTGGATCCCAGATGTCTTTGGGCCTGCTTGGGAGCAGTAGGAGTTCTGAATAAGTGACGTGTTGGACCTGACAGTGAGTCATATCCGAGAGCCAGTCCTTAAACTTCGGCGCCCTGCCACGGCCCCAACGACATGCCACTTGTCGTTTAGCCAGGAGCAAAGCTGTGTCTATGAATTTCCTACTGGGTTTTGGGAAATGCGGCGTGTGCCCCAGCAGAGTGATAAGCGGTTCCGCTTCCACAGTGATCTTGGTCATCGCGGTTAGAGCCTCGGTCACCTGCTGCCAGTATGTCCGAACGGCCGGGCACTCCCAGGCAAGGTGCAAGAAACCTGCATGATCAGCGCGGCAGCGTTCACATTGTCAGTATCGGCAAGTTGGAACCTGAGTTTTTTGACCGGAGTATAATAGAGCCGTTGGAGGAACCTGTAGTGGATCATCTTAAGCCTGCTACTAGCTGATATCCTGGCTGTGAGTGCGCAGCAGTATTGCCACTGTTCATCAGTGAGTGTGATAAGCAACTCAGCATTCCAGGACGCCCTGGCACCTGTCTCAAGAGGGTTAATGTCTGACCAGAGCCGGCGGTACAAGCCAGAGACTAAATGTGCCCCATCTTGCGAGCTAAGCAGAAAGTGTAGAGGGCACAGGAGTTCCGGCACACGGGGATAATCTGGAAGGATATCCTTCATCCCCTGTCGGAGGCGAAGGTAGTAAAAGACGTCGAGTGGGGAGTGGTCTTGAGTGGCAAAGAAGCTTTCCATGGATTTGAAAACTTTATTCGCGAAGAGATCACCTCAGGTGACAATATGTAACCGGTCACAGAGCAGCTGGAAACCACGTTCCTGTAAGAGCGCGAGCGAGGGGTGAAATGTCAGGGGGAGAAGGGGAGAGTAAGGGAAGGTGCAGGAGAGTCTCCTGGCCAGGCGGCGCCAAGCGTCCAGGGTGCAGGAGACTGACGTTTTCGGAGTCTGGATCATCGACTCCGGACAATGAAGTAAGCCATTGAGCGGTATGGGATGCACTATCCAGTCCTCCACCGCGAGTTGCGGCATGAAGGGTGTGGGAACCATCCAATGAAATGCATAGTGGGCTTGCGAGCAGAGGTAGTAGGCTTCAAGGTCAGGGACATCGAATCCTCCGGCCTCGTAAGGCAGTATCAGTGTAGACCATTTCAACTGCGGGGCCTTGCCCCCCAGAACAGGCGACAGAGTTCAGACTTCAGGGTCTTGAAGAAGAAAGCACGGGACTTTGAGAAAGAGGTAGAGGAAACGGGGCAACACAACCATCTTAATGAGGGAGGCCCTACCAGCCATGGAGAGTGGCAGCGTGACCCAACGGTCGACCGTGGCAGCAAGGGACGTGATTGCCACTCCGTAATTGGAGCGAAGGGTCTCTTCCCGATCCCGCGAGATTTGTATGCCTAGGTACCGAAGGTCTGAGCGGCACCATTCGAGAGGATAGTCGAGGGGAAAGTCAACTACAGAGTCGGTGAGAGGAAAGAACTGGGACTTGGACCAATTGATATGTATCCCCGACATGCCCCCGAAAGCCACAAAGTCTCTCAGCAGAGGGGTGAGGTGAAGGTGAGGATATTTAACATAAAGGGTGATGTCGTCTGCATAGAGGGAGACATCTATTTGACGTTGTAGGCACCGTACGGCACTCTCCCGATGCAGCTGACGGAGCCGACATGCCAGAGGCTCAACAGCAATCGCAAAAAGGAGGGGGGACAAAGGACACCCCTGACGTGTACCTCTCGTGATGGCTATCGATTGGGAAAGACGACCATTGATGAGAACTCTCGCCGTCGGTCGTGTGTAGAGGAGCTGAATCCAGGAAAGAAATAGCTTGGGGAAACCCATACTCAACAGTACTGAAAATAAGTAGGGCCATTCGACCGAATCAAATGCTTTGGAAGCATCTAAAAAGACAGCAGCGACTGGGAGGTCAGGATGAACCGCGCGGAGGAGCGAAAATAAGGTGCGTAGGTTATGAGATGTGGAGCGACCGGGAACAAACCCCAACTGGTCTGGCAGTACAATCCTGGTCATGAGCAAGGACAGCCTAGTAGCCAGAACCTTGGCTAGTATCTTTACGTCGCAATTCAGGAGGGAAAGGGGACGGTAGGATCCACAGGATCCAGGGTCTTTGCCAGGTTTAAGGAGGGAGGTGATAACTACTTCGCGCATAGAGCCCGGGAGGATGCCATCAGCGAGCGATTCCTCGTACACTTCACGGAGGACCGGGGCCATGATGTCTATATATGTTTTATAAAATTCGTCCGGTATGCCATCCAGCCCAGGCGCCTTACCATTTTTAAGGGACATAATGGCTTCCTTAATTTCGTCCAGTTCGAACGGTGCCGCCAAGAAAGCCCTGTCGCCATTACTAAGCCAGCAAAGAGCCACCTCACTCAGATAGTCTGCGTAGGGCATCTCCGCCGAAGCATTGGTGGTGTACAGATTGTGGTAATGTGAGGTGAAGGTGGCAAGTAGTGCCTCCGAATCCCTGACCGTGTGACCCTGGTCATCAGTGAGCTCTAGAATGGCATTGCGATCACGGGGGACCCGTGTCAAGGCCGCCAGAGCCTTACCCGGGCGGTCCCCCTCACAATATCTCCGAGCCTGCCAGTGCTTTCCCTTGAATTTCGCCTCCCTGTCAGCTTCCTCTTCATATTTGGTCAATGTGACCCTGAACTCAGCATGTAATGTAGGATCAGCCTCGTCGACCATACGATTCTCCAACGCTCGCAACTCCCCATGAAGTTTACGGATAGTGGCCTGTATGTCCCGGAGGACCCCGAAACTCTTAGCTATACAATATCCCCTGACAGTTACCTTAAAAGCCTCCCAGATATGTTCCACCGACTCGACCGACCCCTTGTTCCTCGGAAAGAAATCCGTTATTTCCTCCCCCAGCTCAGAGCGGAACAAGGCATCCAACAGGGCCGCCGGCTGTAGGCGCCAATGAGGTCTAGGGCAATCCCACCCAGGTAGTCTAGTGTGCAGCAGGACAGGGCTATGATCAGAGTACGTCCTCGGTAGGTGTGTGACTGTCGATACTCCAGGTACGACTCCAGGGGTGACAAGGAAGTAGTCTAGTCGTGCCCAAGTGCCAGTCTGTGAGGTGAAGTGAGTTCCCTCCTGTCTTACCGGCTGTAAGGACCGCCATATGTCTACCAGAGCCCCCTCCGTGATGATACCCTCGAGGGCCTCCCTTGCCTTGGGTTTATAGTGGGCAGCCCCATCTGCACTGTCCATGCTGGGTACCACTGCCAAATTGAAGTCCCCGCCCCAGATGATATGGCGGGAGCCCACGTCAAGGATTTTACCCCAAAGAGCAGTGAAGAAGGTGGGTGTGTCCACGTTAGGTGCATAGCAATTAACGAAGGTGACAGTGTCGTGACCCATTCTCCCCCAAAGTAAAGCGTAACGACCTCCTCCATCTGTCAGCTCCCCGCATTTGTGAAACGGGACAGTGCCCCGGAGTAGGATAGCAACCCCCCTGGCATACGTGGAATAGGAGGAGAAGGTGCAAGTGTTAGCCCATTTACATGCAAAGGTAGCCCGCCCTTGTGGTGACAGGTGTGTTTCCTGGAGCATGGCAACATGTACATTATGCCTGGTGAGGTATGCGAGAACATCACAACATTTTCTAGCATTATTGAGCCCATGGACATTCCATGACATACAGTGTAGCTGGGTTGCAGACCCTAAGACCGCCATTTAGTGTAGTATATTGGAACATCGCTTCTCGAGCAGAGTAAGGCAGCCGTACTTAACTGACTCGAATCCATGTGAGCAATATGAAACGACATAGTCAAAAACAACTTTCGGTGTGTCGGCCTCCCCCCCCCCCCCACGAACCCCCTCCCCGACCCACTACAGCGCCCCAAACTTGTCTGCAGCCATCCATTCCCGCCCTCAGACCCTCCCCCCCACCCCCACCCCCAACATCCAATTCTAACACATTAACAGTCATGGGGTACACCCGACGGGGTAACGACATCAAGGGCGCACAGCTGCTCTACCCACCGATGGCCTCCAAAACTATACCGCCCTCGGTGGAGGCCAGGGCTAGGCAAGCGGAACTTGGTATACATTACCAGATACAGCCAGACACCGCCATGTCATGTTGAAGAGGCAGTCACTTCAGAGCACGTAGGGCAAATAGGCAGCATGCCTGTTCTGGATAGTCAAAGGTTTAGTTCAGGTAACCGTTCATGGTCAGTGTTCGTTCCCCGCAGCAGAAGGATCATCATCCCCTGAGTCAGCAGCAGCAGCATGGTCACTTCCTCTGGCCCTGCGGAGCGATTTCAAGTAGTCTTCGGCTTTTTGGGGATTTGTGAAGAAACGTTGCTTCCCCTGATGCGTGATCCGTAGCTTCGCTGGGTAGAGTAGGGCATAATCCAGTTGCGCTTCGCGTAATTTCTTCTTCACAGGGAGAAATTTACGCCGTCCTCCTGTACCATGGGGGTGAAATCCGGATAGATAGAAAAAGTGACGCCATCGTACTGAAGGGATCGTTGAGTGCGAGCAGCTCTCAGTGCCACATCGCGGTCACGGTAGTTTAACAGTTTAGCGATGATTGGCCTAGGTGGCAGGCCAGGTTTCGGGACAGGAGCTAGTGACCGGTGTGCTCGCTCAACAATGAACTGCGGAGAGAAGGCATCCTCGCCTATGGATCCCTTGAGGATCTTCTCGACGTAGAGCTCCATCCTGCCCGTGTTGGTGGACTCCGGAAGACCCGTGACGCGGATGTTGTTGCGTCGGCTACGGGATTCCAAATCTTCATTCTTTGCCGCTATAATCCTAAGAAGGTTGTCCATGCTGGCTAATTGAGTGGTATGAGTGGAAGCAACATCGTCTGCATCGGAGATACGTTGCTCCGTGGCCGTGAGTCGTTCCTCATGCCGATCCACCCTGTGGGCCAGAGCGTCAAGTCTAGCGGTTACACCATCCACCTTCTCCACCACGGTGGCGAATCCCTGTCGCATCTCTTGAAAGAGATGGTGTAGGTCGAGCTCCTTGGCAGGGGAGGGAAGAGTGGAGATGGAAGCAGCGCCGGAGCTAGGGTCAGCAGGGACCGCCTTCGTGGGTTTCTTGGTGCCGTCGAAGCTGATTTTCGTTTGGCGGTTCTCAGGGCGTACCATCTTGGTTTCTCAGATCGGCGCCGCCGCCCGCCCAGGCCGCACCAGCACAGCACCAGCCGGGACCAGTCGAATAGGCAGGTTTAGCACGTGGAGAAGTCTGCCACTGACAACTTTGAGCAGGGGTGTCCAGCCACAGCGCAAGAAGGCAATGCGGTACACGTGGTACTTATGGTGGCAGGTAGGAGGGTCTAGGCCGGGATCAGTCAAATAGGCCGGTCTAAGCGCGTGGAGAAATCTGCCGCAAACAACTTTGAACAGGGGTGTCCAGCCACTGCGCAGGAAGGCAATGCAGTACGCGTGGCCCCAGTGGTGGCAGGCAGGAGGGTCCAGGCCGGGACCAGTCAAATAGGCAGGTCTAAGCGCGTGGAGAAATCTGCCACAGACAGCTTTGAACAGGGGTGTCCAGCCACAGCGCAAGAAGGCAATGCGGTACTCGTGGGCCCAGTGGTGGCAAGCAGAAGGGTCCAGGCCGGGACCAGCCAAGTAGGCAGGGCTAAGCACGTGGAGAAGTCCGCCACAAACAACTTTGAGCAGGGGTGTCCAGACACAGCGCAGGAAGGCAATGCAGTACACGTGGTCCCAGTGGTGGCAAGCGGGAGGGTCCAGGCCGGAGGTCCAGGCTGTCCGCCTCGCGGCTCTGATGAAGTAGTAGCACCAGCGGGTGCAGGCAGGGCCGCAGCAGCACGAGGGCTCCCCGGGGAGGTGGGCCCGGTGCTAGGTCAGTACATAGGGTAGTATACACGGCCCGCAGGCCTGCAGACGGATGCGGGGCGTTGTAGCGTAGGTGTGAGAAGTTGGCCCGATATGCAACGTTCGCTATTCTAGCGACCGCTATGTATCGTTCCAACGACCCTTATGGTGTTTGGTTGTAAGTCAACCTATAGACCAGCTATCCTAGTAGCGTGGATACGAGCAGTCTAAGGCTAAAGACTCGAGAGGGCGTGTTAAGCCAGCTGTTTACCACACATGTACCCCTTGAACACCCAGTGAAAGGACACCACACAAGTGTTATGAAAATAAACAGTATATTTATTAAGAATCACAACAGCCCTTTACTCTTTATGAGGACAGGGTACTTAGCACAAACCAAATCTCTTTAGCAAATACTTTAAGTGCACAGTTAAAACAAGTGTCCGAGGACACGGAAAGGTTAAGGCAAGTCGGAAGCGAGGGACTCGGGACCCTAGAGTAAGGAGGCTATGCAGGCACTGAAATGCCGAGTTACCTAGCCACGAGGGCTGCGGCTGCACAAGTCTTACAGGCGTCGGGGTCTTCGCTGACGAGCCAGGAGCCGGAAGAAAAGGAGTTGCTGGCCGGCGACCAGTGCTGAATAGTTCGTAGAGATCCAAGCCTGGATCGGAGATTGATGAAACCTGAAAGCAGAGGGGACCAAGTTCGTACTACTAGCCAGTAGTCAGAGGGTACCAGGAAGGCACCGGTTGGCCGTCACCTCGACCAGGTGAGTGGGCGACGCTAGGCTCTGCAGTCTCACGGACCAGGAGGCGTTGTCGGCGACCACGGTGGAGGTGCGAGCTGTCCCACGACGGATGTCGCTGTCGGCGTCTTGAGTGGACCAGGAGGGTCCGGGGTGCTTCTCGAAAAGATGGAAGCAAGGGCCAGTCTGGAGCAACCAGACCGGCAGTGATGATTCTCGGATGTCGTCACAGAAGGACACAAGCCAGCGGCTAGTGACCAGACAACGTGCTGAGCAGCGAGCAGAAGGGCCCCACGCAGATCGTGGAGATGCTGGGAGACTGCACTTCGGTGCTGGAGCGGCTCAGGGTCGGGGCTTCTCGGACCCCAGAGCACTCACCAGAGAGTTACCTCGATGGTCGTGCTGGTTTTTAAGAGCGTGCAGGTTCTGATGATGGCCGGTCCCTCGAGGTCTCGTCGCACCCACAGATCACAGCTGAGCTGATGACGTGGGTAGAGGTCAGAGGTGCCAGGGAAGCCGGTTCTCGTCGAGCTGGGCCGTCGGATTCCTTGAGGAAGGACTTACAGCAAACCGCAGAGTTCTTAGATGGTGCCTGCTGATGCAGGGTGACTACTCCTTAGCCACAAGGGAGAAATCTTGAGAAGAGTCTTGAAGTCCTTTCGTAGAAAGTATTCTTGATTCAAAGATGATCTAATTTGGAAGGGTCCCCGCTCCGGCCTTTATCCTAAAGAAAGGGGTGGGTACATGACTAGGTCCTGCCCTAAGGGTGGGACCAGGAAGGGGGGTAGTTACACCCCTCTCCCCTGCCGGACTTTCCCCAGGCCAGGGCTGTCGCCCCTGGAACTGGTTCTAACCGGCAGATGCGTAGTGAGCACCGGGGTGCCACTCCGCAGTCACCTTCTCGCCAAAGCCCTACCTACCCAGAATACACAAACCCTGTCTGGGACGGTGCGAACACCGCCCTCGACAGGAAACCCTTTGTCCAAGTGCTCCTCGCTGGAAGGACTCCCAGCAGCAGGAGGTCAGACTCGTGTCTGTGGTGGCAGCGTCCATTTTGTGGAGCTGAGGCTTTCGTTAACGTTAACCGGGGTTCACAGTTACGTACATGTCGTGTCCCTCTAGAAGGGCGGAATGCTAACCTCGTCGCCAGAGTTGGTGAGAGGGCAGCATCCCGATTCGTATGACACCTTACTCGACATGTCTTGATAACGCGACACCGAAGTTACCGATGTGGCACGCGTTATCATGGAACAGCCATTGGATCTTTTCTCCGCAAGCTGCAACCGGCTCGGGCCAGAACACAGTTCACGCGAGCCCATGCACTCTGCCTTCAGGATTGTCAAGGCCTGCCATAGGAGTGACTGATAGGGACTCGGGTGTCCATTGTATGGTTAGATATAGAGCTACTATATCTAAAGCAAAGGGTGATTACACGACTTCGCCCCAGCTGTCATGCAGCCAGTTGTGTCAAATTTAGGAGGCCAGCCAGGGGTGGCATAATACATGCTGCAGCCCCTGGCGGCCCTGGGTACACCTATGCCCTGCGTTACGGGGTCTGATAAGGTGGCCCAGTACCAATTGGAAATGTACCTAGGGTACATGGAATCCATTTTAAAGAGAGAGCAGTAGGCCTGGGGTCCTGATTGGCAGGGTCCCAGGTCGACTATGTCCAAAACCAGCTAAAACACAGGGCAAAAAGTTGGGGGCAACCATAGTCAGGAGGTACCTTCCTACACAACCCCCCCCCAAACGAAAGGAGATAAGGCTATCCTTGTCCAGGTAAGCCTCTATTACCTAAGTGGCCATATAAGGAAGGACCAGCTCTGGCTTGGTTTCCCCCTGTGTCATGGTCCACTAGGCAACCCCTCACCCTAAGGGTATCTGAGGGTCTCCACCATAGGGAATCTCTGGTGTGTCTTGGGAAAGAAGAAGGCTGATGCTGGGATGGAGTACTGAAGTGAGGCTCCTCTACCTTTGGGCTCAACTTCCTCCAACCACCATTCATCATGTGTGCCTTTCTTTCTTTAGCTGAGATGCACTGAGCTCTCAGGGTCAGCCTCTGGCTACCTAAAGCTGGAGGCTGAGTCCCTCTGTTTGGCTTACTGGAGGGACAGGTCAGGTCTGGGGTTTTTAGGCCCCATGTTTGGCTGTGCCCAACAGTGTCCAGCTGTGGGAGTTCCCTAACTACTTTTAAGGGGGATCCCTCAGGAGCCTGTTCTATTTTCACTTGGCTAGGTTTACCAGCTTCAGTGATCCTAATCTGCTGATTAAGGGGTTCTTTTGGACAGGGGGCCCTTTTGGGTCCACCACTGGCCTCCCTGTCCTCTTCAGCCCTGGGCTGACTGAGGCAGGGTAGAGAGGTGCAGGTTACCTGCTCCAGACTGGGTCCCACCTGGGAAGGGTCCACTGCCATCAGGGGCTCTGCCAGGCTAGGCCTGACTACCTCTGGGGCAGTTCCTTCAACAGGGGTAGAGTCAGTTCCCTGAGGAGGCTGGCTCTCACCTAGTGTCTGGGAGGGGGAAGACTCTTCTTCCTCCTCAATGCTCTCGGTTTGAGTGGAGTGATCCATTGTTTCAGGCTTCACAACCTCACTATCTGTCTGAGTAGAGGCTGAGACCATTTCAACCTTGCCAACCTTTTCAGGAGGGCACTCAGTCTGTGTTTGGGCTGTGACTGTCACAGCCCTCCTATCCTGTCCTGGAAAGTCTGTCTGAGCCTGGGCAGTGGCTACCACTGCCCGTCCAACCTTTTCAGGGAGGAATGGTGCTTGGACTGGGGCTGTAGCTATTACTGCCCCACTAACCTGTCTGGATAGGCCTATCATTCTGGAATGAGTTTCTTGCTCCACCTCAGCCCATGCTGAGAGTTCCAGGTCATTCCCCAGTAAGCAATCTACGGGTAGGTTATCTGTCACTGCCACTCTCATGGGCCCTGTGACATTACCCCAGCTGAGCTTGACTACTGCCATGGGATGCCTTCTCTTCATTCCATGAATGTCCGTCACCTGATAAGTAAAACCAGGGGTCAGTTGAGCAGAGGGGACCAGATGGTCACTCACCATGGTGAGGCTGGCCCCTGTGTCTCTGAATGCCTCAACTCTCTGACCATTCACTAAAACTTCTTGTCTATACTTTCCCAAAATGTGGGGTCCAGTAGTGAAGTTGGCAAACCCCATGCCAGTCTCACAGACAAGAGTGTGGTCAGGGAACCTGGCTAAGCCATAGTCCTCCTGATTGCCCAAAGTAATGCCCACCACATTCTTGGGGGCACTCCCACCACCTGGGGGATTACCACTAGTGGTAACAGGAGGTTTAGGAGTATTACTTGGGGGTATGTTTTCCTTATTGCTATTTTTAGGGCACTTGGCATCACTTTTGTAATGGCCCACCTGTTTACAGGTATGGCAATAAGGTTTCTTCTGTTCTGAAGGAGTGTTCTGGGACCCACCACCCTTGTTGGAGTTTTGGGGCCCTTGGGAAGTCTTCTCTGTGGATTTATCCCCACCCTTCTCTTGAGGCTTGGTCGATTCCTTTTTCTGGTCACCACCCTGGTTTTTAGGCCTAACCCTGGTTCTGACCCATTTGTCTGCCCTCTTAATTAGATTATACAATCCTTTAAAATCAGTAACCTTACTACCCAGTAGCCAGCCTTCAAAAGCCTTAGTGGCACAATCAACAAAGTCAGACCAATCTTGAGCCTGCGTTTTCTGGGTATCCCTGAACAGCACCCTGTACTGCTCAGTGGTTAGGCCGAACCCTTCAACGAGTGTATTTTTCAAGATTTGGTAATCGTTAGCATCCTCCACCCTTGTGGTGAGGAGCTTGTCTCTTCCTTTTCCTTCGAAGGAGAGCCACAAGATAGCTGCCCACTGACTCTGGAGAACACCCTGCACAGTGCAGGCCCTCTCCAAAGCAGTAATCCATTTGTGGATGTCGTCCCCTTGTTTAAAGGGGGGCACTATCTTCCCAAGGTGTTTCGTATCGAAACTCTTTTCCCTATTACTAGGTACATTGCTGCCACCAGTGGGGATTGCCCCACTTAACTGTTGCTCTCTAGCGAAAGCAAGCTTTTCCTTGGCCAGGGCAAGTTCTTCCCTTTCGATCCTTAGATTAGCTGCCCTTTCTTTCGCTTCGTACACTCTCCTCTGAGGGGACGTCATCCCTCTTTGAGAAGAGTTGTGAGAGCCGTTGGTATGAAGGGATCTGCCAGAGTCTCTTGACAGAGATCGGGCTCGTCCATTCCCCAGGTTAAGCGGAACCGACAGTAGCGCCGGGGTTCCCCCAGTACCACTATCGTGTCTGCTTAAGTTGGACCGTGTTAGTCTGACGACTTCTACCTGTCCCTTATCTGCCTCGTCCCCAGAGAGATCCTCATCCTCATCCTCCTCCACATCCTCGTTCTCGGTTGCGAGGTGAATGAGGTCAGGATCGTCCCGGGTTCCCTCGAGGGGAGGCATGTCTCCTTCTGGATTAGAAGAGCTACGAAGTTTCTCCGCTCTTCTGGCATCATAAGTCTCCAAGAGACCAATCAGAAAGGACGTTGTGGGGTTAGACCCCTGCTGAATCTTCCGGGAGTGACACAATCGTCTTAACTCCTTGAAGCTCAGCACAGTATATCCTGAAGGGATGACCTGTGGAGGGTCAACTGACACAAGGGGAGACTCAGAGTTTCCTCCTTGGCCCGACATACTGTTTCTAGTGTGGTGTAAGTGATGCACCTACCTACACTATGTGTTTTCCTACTGATCCCTTGCTAAGAGTTGTAGCCAAGGTGTGCTAAGCCTTGAGGAGCTACAACAGCTGGTTCAGTAGAACTCAGAGTATTCTAAGCTTTAGTTATATGTACTAACAGTACTTGCGCGATCTTTCAACAAGATATTCTTAGGATACGTGTGGTAAAACAACAGCAAGCTCAAATCCCACCGCTGCCACCAATGTGAGAAGTTGGCCCGATATGCAACGTTCGCTATTCTAGCGACCGCTATGTATCGTTCCAACGACCCTTATGGTGTTTGGTTGTAAGTCAACCTATAGACCAGCTATCCTAGTAGCGTGGATACGAGCAGTCTAAGGCTAAAGACTCGAGAGGGCGTGTTAAGCCAGCTGTTTACCACACATGTACCCCTTGAACACCCAGTGAAAGGACACCACACAAGTGTTATGAAAATAAACAGTATATTTATTAAGAATCACAACAGCCCTGTACTCTTTATGAGGACAGGGTACTTAGCACAAACCAAATCTCTTTAGCAAATACTTTAAGTGCACAGTTAAAACAAGTGTCCGAGGACACGGAAAGGTTAAGGCAAGTCGGAAGCGAGGGACTCGGGACCCTAGAGTAAGGAGGCTATGCAGGCACTGAAATGCCGAGTTACCTAGCCACGAGGGCTGCGGCTGCACAAGTCTTACAGGCGTCGGGGTCTTCGCTGACGAGCCAGGAGCCGGAAGAAAAGGAGTTGCTGGCCGGCGACCAGTGCTGAATAGTTCGTAGAGATCCAAGCCTGGATCGGAGATTGATGAAACCTGAAAGCAGAGGGGACCAAGTTCGTACTACTAGCCAGTAGTCAGAGGGTACCAGGAAGGCACCGGTTGGCCGTCACCTCGACCAGGTGAGTGGGCGACGCTAGGCTCTGCAGTCTCACGGACCAGGAGGCGTTGTCGGCGACCACGGTGGAGGTGCGAGCTGTCCCACGACGGATGTCGCTGTCGGCGTCTTGAGTGGACCAGGAGGGTCCGGGGTGCTTCTCGAAAAGATGGAAGCAAGGGCCAGTCTGGAGCAACCAGACCGGCAGTGATGATTCTCCGATGTCGTCACAGAAGGACACAAGCCAGCGGCTAGTGACCAGACAACGTGCTGAGCAGCGAGCAGAAGGGCCCCACGCAGATCGTGGAGATGCTGGGAGACTGCACTTCGGTGCTGGAGCGGCTCAGGGTCGGGGCTTCTCGGACCCCAGAGCACTCACCAGAGAGTTACCTCGATGGTCGTGCTGGTTTTTAAGAGCGTGCAGGTTCTGATGATGGCCGGTCCCTCGAGGTCTCGTCGCACCCACAGATCACAGCTGAGCTGATGACGTGGGTAGAGGTCAGAGGTGCCAGGGAAGCCGGTTCTCGTCAAGCTGGGCCGTCGGATTCCTTGAGGAAGGACTTACAGCAAACCGCAGAGTTCTTAGATGGTGCCTGCTGATGCAGGGTGACTACTCCTTAGCCACAAGGGAGAAATCTTGAGAAGAGTCTTGAAGTCCTTTCGTAGAAAGTATTCTTGATTCAAAGATGATCTAATTTGGAAGGGTCCCCGCTCCGGCCTTTATCCTAAAGAAAGGGGTGGGTACATGACTAGGTCCTGCCCTAAGGGTGGGACCAGGAAGGGGGGTAGTTACACCCCTCTCCCCTGCCGGACTTTCCCCAGGCCAGGGCTGTCGCCCCTGGAACTGGTTCTAACCGGCAGATGCGTAGTGAGCACCGGGGTGCCACTCCGCAGTCACCTTCTCGCCAAAGCCCTACCTACCCAGAATACACAAACCCTGTCTGGGACGGTGCGAACACCGCCCTCGACAGGAAACCCTTTGTCCAAGTGCTCCTCGCTGGAAGGACTCCCAGCAGCAGGAGGTCAGACTCGTGTCTGTGGTGGCAGCGTCCATTTTGTGGAGCTGAGGCTTTCGTTAACGTTAACCGGGGTTCACAGTTACGTACATGTCGTGTCCCTCTAGAAGGGCGGAATGCTAACCTCGTCGCCAGAGTTGGTGAGAGGGCAGCATCCCGATTCGTATGACACCTTACTCGACATGTCTTGATAACGCGACACCGAAGTTACCGATGTGGCACGCGTTATCATGGAACAGCCATTGGATCTTTTCTCCGCAAGCTGCAACCGGCTCGGCTCGGGCCAGAACACAGTTCACGCGAGCCCATGCACTCTGCCTTCAGGATTGTCAAGGCCTGCCATAGGAGTGACTGATAGGGACTCGGGTGTCCATTGTATGGTTAGATATAGAGCTACTATATCTAAAGCAAAGGGTGATTACACGACTTCGCCCCAGCTGTCATGCAGCCAGTTGTGTCAAATTTAGGAGGCCAGCCAGGGGTGGCATAATACATGCTGCAGCCCCTGGCGGCCCTGGGTACACCTATGCCCTGCGTTACGGGGTCTGATAAGGTGGCCCAGTACCAATTGGAAATGCACCTAGGGTACATGGAATCCATTTTAAAGAGAGAGCAGTAGGCCTGGGGTCCTGATTGGCAGGGTCCCAGGTCGACTATGTCCAAAACCAGCTAAAACACAGGGCAAAAAGTTGGGGGCAACCATAGTCAGGAGGTACCTTCCTACAGTAGGCAGCAGGCAAACCAGGCTGGGTAAGCAGGCAGCAGCAGTAGGATTCGTGTGGCGATGAGGCTGCAGGTGTCCAGGGGCCCCCACAAGCGCCCGGGGGAGACCAGGCGGGCCGGCAGGCACTGAGGCTTGAGCAGACCAGCCCAGAAGCGACGCGGGACCCCACGGTCCGCTCCGGCTGCAGCAGGCAGTAGGCGTGGGGCAATCGCGGGAGGTAAGATTCACAGGTGAAGTGCCACTCAACGAGCTCGGGACCGCAGCGGCAGTCTCTGGCAGCCGTTAGTAGTGGGCCTCCGCTCCGCCAGGTCGAGCAGCTCCTCGGGGGTGTCCACCATCCAAGTGTCCGATGCAGGCACACCCAGCACCCGTCCGCAGTAGGGAACTAGCGGCCAGGCAGCGGGCCCCCAGGTCGCACAGCAGACCAAGGATCAGATGGGGTGCACACAGGGATCGCGAGCACCAGTGTAGGCGAGGCCTAGGGCCGCATGGCGAGCACAGACCTCTCGTGGGACCTCACAGCCGGTCTCCTCGCCCAGCAGCAACCAGGGCTCCTGCCGGTCAGATTTCACCCGTCCAGATCTCCGCCTCCGGTGACGATAATTAAACGGGCTCCGGGACGAGTGCAGAGAACGGTGTTATGCTGCAAGTGGCGGGGTCAGGGGCGATGTCGGACATCTGTGGCAAAGGATAATTAAGGATCGATGGCCAAGGTGCGGGAGCTGCAGTGTTAAGCAGCCATTCCGCGTGTGCGCCCTCTAGCGCCCCTAAGTGGGGTTACCTTAATGTTGATTTCTAACACTTTTTCAATAATCTTACCCACTTCATTACAAAACATTCCCAGTTGAGGACACTGGTAAAATATGTGGATGTCATTCGTCTTTGGTTTCCCGCATTTAGGACAGTTCTTTTTAAAAACTCTTTTTATTAACAGTGCACAGCGTAAAGAATAGTCACAATTAACCAGAATCTGGACATTCAAAGTAAACCCATTATCCAAGGCCTCCCCCTATTCCCCTGTATCTTCTCCAAGGCCCCCAGATCATCTTCCATTTTTTGGGGCACCCCGTACTTTTGTAAATGGTCTCCTCTGCCCTCTGACACCAATCGAGGTCCCGCTCCCATTGGTCCCACTGTGGAGGAGCCGTCACCCCCCCCAGGCCCTGGCAATATTCCTTTTTGCCACGCCCGCCGCCATGGCCAACCAGAGTTCTGCATATCTGCTCCAATCAGTGGGTCCCTTTATCATTAAAAGTAACCATTTGGGCTCCCTCGGGACCGGAGAGCCCACCACCTCCGCCATTATGTCTTTGACCTTGTCCAAAAGGGAACAATCTCCGGGCACTCCCATAGTATGTGGTAGAAGGACCCTTTACCCCCGCACACACAAAGTAGACTGGCACCCACCCCAGGTGTATAGAAGGGTACGGGGGTAGTAATCCCGGTGTAGAATTTTGAGCTGCACCAGCCGGAAGCGGACCCGGATCGCGATTTCCCGTGGACTTTGCAAGGCGTCCTGCCAGTCGCCATCCTCCAAGGGGCCCAAGTCCCGCTCCCAAGTCGCCCTTAGTAACACTAAAGGATCGGGCATGTTGTTTATTAACTTGTAATAGATCGTGGACGTGGGCTTGTCAAGGATGGAATCAAGAAGTAATCAATCCTCCATGGGGGAATATTTCGGGGCATATAGTTTTTCCCCACTCGGATATTCATTTTGGATAATTTTTCCGGTGTCCAATATGACCTATGCAAAGTAAAAAGATGATTTCTCCTAAGAGGTGCAGAAACTATATTTTGCCATAATAAGGTGCAGGATACTTGCCAAAGCTGTTGCAAATCTTGTGCTGGGAAGATCTCCTTCCATAGTTTGTCTGGGGTTTAAAATCATCATCTATTTGTATCAGATGCCAATACCACTTTGATATTTCCTTTGATGGATAATCACGTTGCAGTTCATTCTCACATTTTTCAGTAGATTCTAGAATTTTTTCCTGATCCTTTGACCAGCTCAACAATTGGTAATATTTAAACCTGGATATTTCCCCCTGAGTTTCCTCCAGCAGTGAATTCCAACTTTTTAAAGCTCTAGGTTCCAACAATTGTCCCCATCTTGTTACTCCTATTTACATCAGTGACAATGCCAAAGAGTCTTTTAAGCACTCAGGTGTTCCAGGGGACCTCCAAATAGGGCTGTAGTATGGAATCTTCACTTTTCTTTTTATTTCATACCATGTTCTGTATGCTGAGTAAAGTACTTGTAATTTGATCTTTATAAAGTATTTGGGGTGCCCAAACTTAAATAAACAGAAGTCCTCTTCCGTCAAAGCTTTCCAATAGCAGGCATATTCAGCATGAGGTCTAAAAAGGATTCTTATGTGTTTAAACTGGAAAGCTCTATACAATCAAGCACGGACAAATCGACCAACGCGCTCAGTCCTCCAAGGTGCTAGGGGTGCAGAAGCAGCTGAGTATGAGCACATATGGCCGCAATCGTCATCCTCTAACTGAACCTCCCGCAAGTCAACCAACACTGAAAGACATGTCATAAAAGTACTCTCTTGGAACATAGCGGGAGCAAAAGACATTGTAAATAAAAACGGCAAAGCTGCCACCTGGGCCCCATACACAATAATAGCCCTACAGGGAACGTGGCTAACCGAACTAATTGACATACCAGGCCATGTATGCTATCATGTAAGTGCGACTCGCCCACAGCGCTTCGGGCGAGCCAGTGGGGGCCTCTCCGTCTATATTTCAACAGCCTTAAAAATTAAAGTATTACAACTGGATGCAACAACGGCGGACATGCACATTTTAAAACTGGAAAGCATGACAAAGGCCTTAACCAGTACTTTAATTTTAATAAATACATATGCCAATCCAAAAAACCTCCTCAAAAAAGCACTCTTTCAACGCATAATCACAGCGGTCTCCAATATCCGCTTGGAACACCCTAACTGGGCGATAATCCTCACTGGTGATTTTAATTCTAATCTGCTGCATGACCCAGAAGACGAAGCTAACATCAATGCTGCAAACGACATTTGGAATGTCTTGCCGCAGGCGATTCCTCAATTTAGGAAGAGTGACAAGGAGGGTAAACAATTCATGTGGGATCTAGAAAATCTTGGCCTAAGGGCACTAAATGGAAGATCTAACCAAGACAACCCTCCATCCATGACCTATACAGGCCACAACGCAAGTTCCATTCTGGACTATACGTTAGTCACATTACCCCTGCTAAATCAAGTACAAGACTTCCATATCATTTTTTCCTTGGACAGCGACCACTCAATGCAACACATTGAGATTAGGATGGACATAACTAAACATGCACCAGCGCCCATGTTACCAGGCAAAACCACAACCATTAACCTGAAGCCGCTTAAGTGGACAAGCGAATCCCTCCCTCAAATAGCCAATGACGCTAAGAATTTATTACAAGCATTTCTCACAAAGAATGCTCTGAGCCCAGAAATTTGGAGTGATTATCTGAAACGAACCTCCTTTGAACTGCTTCCTGCCCCAGCTGCTGCCTCGGTAATCTGTGGCCAAAATTCTGTTGCTGAATCCTCGTTTCTGCCTGGTCCCGACCGCCAGTCTCCTGCTGCCCGGCCGCTCGTTATTCCATCAAGAGCAGGGCCGCCAAGAGGAGACCGGCGAGGGGCAAAACTACAACACCCACAAGTCCTTGCGGGGTCCAGTGTCACCGGGGAGCGCCAGGTGGCGCTTAAAACCAGCATCGGCCCCGTCTCGCGGGACGCCGGGCGAAGCCAGGGCCAAGGGCGGACCCGTTTTAGCCCGTTCTAGACTGTTCAAGGCTGGGCTGGGCCATCCCCCTTGGCTCCTGCATCTGCATCTGGTAAGGTGATCCTCGACTAACAGGCAATTTAACTAGTTGCACTTTCTGTTGTTTACGCCAGAAGACTCACTATCCTACAAAGTCGATCCCCAGGTCTACGTATTATGACCCGGGGGAGCAGAAGCAAGACGGCCATGGCTAATGCTCTGGTTACTGGCCCAATCGACCAATTCATTTCTAGAACAAATGAAACAATCAACCTGAGTATATCCTTACTTGAGCGAAGGGTATCGCAAGAACTCGCAATAGCTAGAAGGTCATCCATGGGCCCCCTAGCTTCCGCCCAAACCCCGTCAAAACCATCTTCAGACATTCCAACGATAATACCATCATTACAACCCCAGCTAAATGTTTTGGCAGATATTCACTCAATACCGAAATCAATTGACCTCTCTGTCTCAAATCTTACCTCTGACGCGGAAACCATAGGCGATCTGGAAAACACTCCAGACCTTCAGCTATTGCATTCCCAGGATCCGGGCACTCAAATACAGCAAATAGGGGAAAAAGAGGGTGCCGTCCCTAAGCAAGGAAAAGACAAGAACTTAGCAAACCCCAAATTTCCTAAAGCTGTCACAACCCACAAAGACAGATCAATTCACAGAAAATTATGTGAACCTCCAAACGACTCAAACATCAAACCTATCAACCTAACAGACTCATCTGTTAATTTACCTATCCCGTCCACAGCCGGGAAGGCCTGTACTCTATGTAGTGAAAATACTCAGCTCCTGGCAAGTTTTAGGGAAATTCTTAAGCATCATCTTCAACCCCTTGAACGCAGCATAATGACCATCGAAAAACAGCTAGCAAAACTGACCCAAAAACCACCTAGTCTCCCTAGTGGTGTTGTAAATTAGCATAAATGGGTTAGCGTTAGCAGAAGCCATTTTGCATTTAGAAGTTATCTTATCCGCTTTTTAGAAGCCATTTTAGTTTCTGGAGGCCATCTTGGCTACCATGTGCTGCCATGTGCTCACTATCTGTATTGTCCTACCTTCCTTTTAGCTGTGCCTGAAGTCTGCCTAGTAACAAGATATATTTAGCCTCCTCCACTTCCACGCATGCTCTGCATCTGTTACTGATTAAGTTTTACATAGGAATGTGTTCACTACGTTCTGAAACTGTTAGTTCCTCCCCCTTGGTTCTACATGTCTATATTAGGTATTCCTTGTGTGCTCACAGGAACTAAGACTGCCCCTTTTCATGTATGCTTACTGTGTAAGTCTGAAATGTATATAAGGCATCAGCCTTCTGACTTCCTCAGACTGCCTCATTCATTTGCCATGGCCTTTGGACGACGCAGCCTCACTTCATTTAATAAACTGTCCTTTGATATTTCAGAGTTCTGTGTCAGCCTCTTATTGCTTTTAAAGGACTCCAAGGGTTTTGAATTCCACAATTGGCAACCACGAAGGGACTCATCAGAGAGGTGACAATCTGGAGGAGTGATCAACTTGCCAGGAGGCAGAAAACTGCTGAGCAGCATGGGACTGGTTTCTGCAAGGAGGTATGCTGTGCACGAGGCGCTTCTGCTGATTTCTTGTGTCTGCAGCTCGGTGTGTTTTCTGACCTTCCTGACCTCTGGTCCTCCCAAGGATGTCACCCCCCTGACTGAGAACACTTTTGGCGTGAGTATTAAAATGTAACATAAAAAGATAGACTGTTAGATGAGACTTGGCAGTTAGAATTTGGACAGCTTATGTTTGGTAAAAGTAATTTTGCGGCGCCTGTTCTAAGTTTTGAATGCCTTTGTAACGCTTACTGTGGCATATTTGAGTTTGAGATAGACTTGTCTACTTTGAATTGTGTGTGATCTTCGAAGAATATGATATGAATATGATTTGATGTGATTTGATTTGATATGTATGTGTTGCAACTCATATAGGCAGGTAATGCGAGGATATTTCCTCCACCTTTGATAGTAGTGTATACTCTGCACTATTTTTTGGCATGCCTGTTGTCCTTGGTTAAGCTCACATGTTAAAATGTGTTGCTTTTGTGAACGGTACCATAATGTGATGTGAAGTAAATGAGCCGGCTTCCCTTAGA
Organism: Lissotriton vulgaris; assembly: GCF_964263255.1. Taxonomy (NCBI): domain Eukaryota; kingdom Metazoa; phylum Chordata; class Amphibia; order Caudata; family Salamandridae; genus Lissotriton; species Lissotriton vulgaris. The sequence continues at coordinate 2,007,653,751 of NC_141685.1, read as the reverse complement.
AGGGATACCTAAATAGGTTTAGGTGTGAAAACATATTTCTTCCTTGGTGATATTGTATCCTCAGGGAACTAAAATATGGCCATAATACATGTAAGGATCCTTTTGTTCTGTGCACCTTTATGAATGGGGAATGCAGAGCGATTCTTTGGTGCTCTGCCAGTTAAAACTTGTGAATTGAAACATCATTGCCAAACATTCCTTGTAAATATGACGTACAACTAGCATTTACAATTGGTTTGGTTTAAGATCTGTTTGTGGCTTGTTTTTGTTTCAGTCCTATGTGTTGATCTGTGGGTTCAATGTGCGTTTAAATGTAGGGTTTTTGTTCCTGTTAGTGTAATTTCTGCTTGTGAATAGCGTTGGCGCGAATTTATGAAACACATGCCTTAAGCACTGTATTGTGTGTCCTGTATGTTTGAAATATTTCTGTTTCTGTGTGAAATGAGCTCAATGCGTGAATGTGGATTTCTTGATGTTTTCAGTCTGTTAAGGAAAATGTTGCATTAATTGATATTAGGTGAAAATTAAATAAGAATGCAGTAATTTGCCATGTTACCTGCAAAAATCGCGATATGTTGCTTTTTAAATTATAGACTAAACAAAGGCACATATTTGCAAACTGTTGAAATGCTTAAATTAGATAAAGTTAAAATTTACATTCACTAGGAACATGAAAAGGCCTCAAAATTAAATTGTGTGTTCTGTAGGGAAAAACGAATTTGAAGCCCTCCTTTGCTTACATGCTTTTTCATACATGTAAAAAGTTAACGTTTCAGCTAAAAGTAAAACGTACCTGTTATGTACTGGCAACCTCTGACAGTGTACAGCCCCTTGAGCCCTTGGCCTAAGTTTTGGCCTGAACCCCTTGAGTCCTTTGGTCTGCGTCTTGGCCTGAGCCTTGGTCTAAGTTGGCCACACCGTTCTCTTTTTCACCTTTGCTCCAACGAAAAAGAAATGAAAGGGAGAATTCGAGATTGGCGAGAGGCACTATCTTATGGTGCCCATGAACGAGCAGCTTGAGCGTCCTCTGACACCGAACAAGGAGTGTTGGAGTTTGAAAGTGCTGCTGATTTGCTAAAGGAGTTTTCTTGACAGTGCTTGGATCTGCACGAGATGCTTTGTGCCCTTGATCACGAAGAGCACGTCATTTGTAGTGTCTGCCGTAGTGTCTGCCGCAGATGAGAGACACTGGTGCACTGCCCTTGTGAACTTGAGACTTTTGACTGAACTATGAGTGTTTGCCAAAAAGGGCACTCCAACGGATGCTGAGATACATTTCTATGGAAGGCCTGAAATGATGAGGCCCTTGCAGCGATGGATGAAGAGATTCGATGAGCAATAAAAGTCTGCCAGAGAGACTTGGAATTGGACTCTGGGCATAAGTCGTGGTTATAGAAGTGATTCCTGAAATGTTGAGATACTGGGTGTTGTGGAATTAATTTTTATTGTTTTGCCTGCAGTATTTTAGAGTAGTATTCTTTTTAGCACAGGTAGAATAGAAGTTCATTCTCTGTGAAGAATATCCTTATCCCATTTGAGAGCATTGAAGGATTGCATTGCCACCATTTTACATGAGTATATAGTGTTTTCTGAAAGATTTTAGGATTTGCTATTGCTTAGGGTTGTGAAAATGCTAATTTTCTCTGTAATACTGGTCATTATTTCCTCCTACTGTTTGTATGTATGCTTATGACCTAATGTCCCGTTCTTTAGTGTTCCTGGTCATACCCTTGCTGAAATGTTTAGGATGGAAATGGTTCTCTAGCAATGAATTAGAAAATTGACGAAATTATGTTCAAATTAATGAGCACCTGTTTTCCATGTTCCTACTGAATAATACGAATGTCTTCAGCAAACGCTAAAAGGGCCATCTGTTGTAAATTAGCATAAATGGGTTAGCGTTAGCAGAAGCCATTTTGCATTTAGAAGTTATCTTATCCGCTTTTTAGAAGCCATTTTAGTTTCTGGAGGCCATCTTGGCTACCATGTGCTGCCATGTGCTCACTATCTGTATTGTCCTACCTTCCTTTTAGCTGTGCCTGAAGTCTGCCTAGTAACAAGATATATTTAGCCTCCTCCACTTCCACGCATGCTCTGCATCTGTTACTGATTAAGTTTTGCATAGGAATGTGTTCACTACGTTCTGAAACTGTTAGTTCCTCCCCCTTGGTTCTACATGTCTATATTAGGTATTCCTTGTGTGCTCACAGGAACTAAGACTGCCCCTTTTCATGTATGCGTACTGTGTAAGTCTGAAATGTATATAAGGCATCAGCCTTCTGACTTCCTCAGACTGCCTCATTCATTTGCCATGGCCTTTGGACGACGCAGCCTCACTTCATGTAATAAACTGTCCTTTGATATTTCAGAGTTCTGTGTCAGCCTCTTATTGCTTTTAAAGGACTCCAAGGGTTTTGAATTAGACAGTGGGGGCCAACCAATTACTCCCTAGTGGGGGCCAAGGGATTACTAAGGACACCTCTTTAACTGCTGGTACCCAAGGGGCCCATAAAACTTGTGAAACCAATTTATTAAAAGTAACTAAATCCCAAATCACTCAACCCAACCCTAAGAAACCACAAACCCCCGTTCCCCCAATCTCTGGAAGTGGGATTGAGGATAAGGATAGGACTAAGTGCACTACTTCTATTCAGCCTGCACCACCTCAATCCTGTCCAACCCAGCATCTCCCTGAAAAGGGTCCTCCTCACCTGCCAATCCAGAGACTAGCCCCATCCTTAGTACCTCAGCACCCCCTGTCAAACGCACTAGGTGACGGTAAAAAGGGGCGTAGGCCAAGACGTCCGATCCATCTTCCGCGAGAAGCATCCCCCTACACCATTATTCTCATGGGAGTCCCTGAGCTACCGGAATCTGCAAAGGAACCATCTTGGTCCCTTCAAAATAAGGTTTTACAGTGGCTTAACATCAATAGACCAACTCAATCTGCATACACCAGCAGAATCTCCACTGTACGCAGAGTCCCGTGGGTAGGGTCAGAACTTAAAACCATCCAAGGTGACTGTATTATAGTCAACTGCGAAGATCCAGCCACAGTTGACTATATCTGTTCTTGGCCAGCCCTAGCTAAGAGTGGGGGGATAGACGCCTACCGTCTTTCCTTTTTTTACCCCCCGACATACAACAATCAGTATTCGATGGCCCAAAATTGGGAACAACCTCTAGAGAGGACCTGGAATTACGAGGAACCTTGGCATACCCATAGGATTTCAGCAGGGAGTGGGAACCTCGGTCCTGGCTTCCAATTAGAGAACAGGCCCCCATGGCAGGATGGCGAGGAATACCAACTAGAAACAGGTACGACTGCTTGGAAATGGTCGACTGACCGTTAGCCAGTCCACATAGTAACAACCAGGCCCAGATGACCCCCAGATTATCTGAGGCATTAAAGAAAACCTTGAAGATCACCTTGGAGATTTCTCCTGTAAATTCTAATCCCATACTTACTCTTGTCACCTGTGCCCAAACCTTTCCACCCCCTCCCTCTCCTCATATTTCTATGGGAATTGCAGCAGAGGAACCCATAACTCCTCCCGACCTGCCAGCCTCCCTGACAATGGGTCTAAATTCCCCTTCTCAAATCCTAGGACAGACTAGCACCTTGCAAACAATTGATACAGGTAATACTATCAAAGCTACATCACACGATCAAATATGTCACCTCACCACATCCAAAGAGATGACACTATCTGTCCTATTTTGGAACATTGCGGGTCTCCGTTCCAAAATGAATTTGCAAACATGGGTGGATACAATAACTGAGAACCCTATAGTATGTTTTCAGGAGACCTGGTCAACTGTTCCTATCCACTTGGCGGGCTACAAAACCTTTACCATCTTAGCCACGCAGGGCATGTTCGGGAGATCCGAGGGAGGGCTAGCGGTCTACGTAACAAACACTCTTCTTTCTACAACAATTACAAGCTTGAAAGAAGAAGCCTGCTACCAAATCCTAAGAATCCACTTCAATAACAGTTTTGTTTACCTTTTGGTTAATTTGTATAACCATCTCTTGCCATCAGACTGCTCGCAGATGGTACATGAAATTACCACTTTTTAGGTCTCGGCGTCAACGCGCGGAAGCGCGTCTCCGCCGAGATCTTTTGTCAGCGACTATGCTTCCCAGGAGACAGTCCCGGCCACGCGCATCCTTTGAGGCGATTTGTAACTGGAACACGCGCGTGGCCAGGCGCTGTCTCCTGGGATGCGCAAGCACCACACACGCATGCGCATACACACACACAAGCGCCCATGCACGCACGCACATACATACATATAGAGACACCCCCCCTGACACATACACACACGCGCGCACACACACAAGTGCACCGAGTCCCCCCTCCCCCGCCGTCACCGTCGCACACATACATACACACACACACACACGAGCATACACACACACACACGTGCACCAATCCCGCTCCAGCCTTTTGGAACTTACCTTACCTCAGCACGCGGCGCCCAACCTCCTGATGGCGCGGCCCCGGGGCTCTACACCGCTCACAGGAGCCCCGGGCCGCGAGACGCAACGACTCCGCCTGCCTCCTCTTCCGGTCTGAACGTGGCCCCGCCCCCGTCACAGGCAACCGTGCCTGACTTCCGGGGCGTACGCGATACTAAGAGACTGCTGGGGACAAAGTGTGGTCTGTGGAGTTACAATGGCTGCATGCAAGGGGTGAGTGTGAAAATGCCGACCTTATTTATGTTGGCGTCGTGCGGCGCAGCCAGCTGTAGCATTTGATTAGTGCCTAAACAATAGCGATGCGGGGCACGAGCGGTTATTTCGCAGAACAAAGATGCATTGCAGATTGCTTTATGTCGCGTCCATTGGCGCTTATTATGAGAAGTGTACGGGCCTGACGGAAAGTAATTGCTTTCCGCCTGTGTTTTGGTTGGCTGCCGTACATCAGGTAGCCTGTGTTCTCTTTGTATTCACGGGCGGCTTGTACAAGAGAATGGGCTGATTTCCCACAAGGGCATTCACGCTAATCAATTTAGTTATCTCAAGAGCTTAACAAGTTGGAGCCCATGCTGGCCGAGTAGCGGCGTTCTTCCACAGTACAATCACTTCATGGTATTTAAGATTAAGCGATGTTCCTTCCCCATGCGAACGAGCTCACGTGGTCATCTCTGGGCGCGTCTTCGCTTCCCTAGGATTCTAACAGGGAGGTGTCCGCTTTCTGTATTTTTAGTGGTGAGTGGTGAGGGCAGAGTGGTGAGTGGTGAGTGCAGAGTGGTGAGTGCAGAGTGGTGAGTGCAGAGTGGTGAGTGCAGAGTGGTGAGTGCAGAGTGGTGAGTGCAGAGTGGTGAGTGCAGAGTGGTGAGTGTGCAGAGTGGTGAGTGTGCAGAGTGGTGAGTGTGCAGAGTGGTGAGTGTGCAGAGTGGTGAGTGTGCAGAGTGGTGAGTGTGCAGAGTGGTGAGTGTGCAGAGTGGTGAGTGTGCAGAGTGGTGAGTGTGCAGAGTGGTGAGTGTGCAGAGTGGTGAGTGTGCAGAGTGGTGAGTGTGCAGAGTGGTGAGTGTGCAGAGTGGTGAGTGTGCAGAGTGGTGAGTGTGCAGAGTGGTGAGTGTGCAGAGTGGTGAGTGTGCAGAGTGGTGAGTGTGCAGAGTGGTGAGTGTGCAGAGTAGTGAGTGTGCAGAGTAGTGAGTGTGCAGAGTAGTGAGTGTGCAGAGTAGTGAGTGTGCAGAGTAGTGAGTGTGCAGAGTAGTGAGTGTGCAGAGTAGTGAGTGTGCAGAGTAGTGAGTGTGCAGAGTAGTGAGTGTGCAGAGTAAGTGTGCTGTTGAGTGCAGAGTGCTGTGTATTGGCAATGTTAATGGCAATGCCCATTTATTTTTGATTTAAAGAAAAAAAATGTCATGAGCAATGCCAATAGCTCTACCTTTAATGATGCCGAGACCATTGCATTGCAAATGCTTGTTTAAAGTTACAGCTGAACAAATCAACATCTCACACTGTGTACATCATTTGGGGAGGTGACTTTAATATCCCAATATGTTCTAATTACAGAAATGGGAACTGTGGATTGCTTGATGAGACCTACAGCCCTCTGGCTCATTTCGCACACTCTACAAACGAGAAACTTTTTAATGAGAGCTTTTTTTCCTTAGAGCTGGATTATGCCAATCAGTTAGTACACCCACAACTTGACTTTTCCCCAAAATTTCATGGCAGGGGTCTATCAAGCACAATCTATTTTATTCTCTGTTCACAGAGTTTAAGGGGCCAATTTCAAAAAATTTCCACAGGCACAGACATTAGTAGTGACCACTTCCCAAATAGAATTTTAATACAGCCAAAAGTCGTTTCATTATATACAAACGCTAGAAGCCTTTTAACACAGGAATCCCTAAAAATGGACAAAGTGAATGGGTTCTCAGTAAAGGGGGCTAAAATAGACCCTGACGCAGTGACAGAACAGGTTCTTAAAAAAGCCAACCTCTCGGTAATTGATTGTCTAAATCCGAGCTCTTCGCGCCAATCAGTGCTGATTAGCTTTGGCAGGATCCCGAGAACAATAAAAGAGGAACTAACGCGCACAAATCAACGTAAACCATCGGCTGAGGGTTGGTTTAAACCTAGGTGCCGCAAAGCACTTTCAAACCTCAAGGCAGCTCTGCGGATAACGGGCAAAACGCACCAAAGAAATCAAGGCGAACCTGTGGCTACAACTCCATGATAGCTGCAGAGCAAGGGATAGTGGTCACTTCTGGCCAGTTGTAAAATCCCCCTTTCTGTCAGACTCGCCGTCTGTTCAACATCTTGACGTCGCAGTGACAGCAGAAGAATGGGTTGCTCACTTTTCGAGAATCTTTGGCGGTTCCCAAACAAATCAAACAGAGGGGGATTCCACTCCACCCCTGTGAGAAGTTGGCCTGATATATAATGTTCACTATTCTAGTGAGCACTTTGTATCAGTCCAAACAACCCTTATTGATGATTGGTTGTAAGTCAACCTTATATACCAGCTATCCTAGTAGCATATACTCTGAAAGTGGAATGCGAAATTACTAGCAGGTAAGTACAGTACTAATAGGCTTTGGAATCGCTAGGTCTTGACTATAGTATCTTCAGATTACTTCTAGGAGGCCTAGGGGACTCGGGTGCAGAATGTGCACTCTCACGCGGGATGCGGGACAAAGTCTATGGTAGCTCGATTTCAGAAAGTTAGTGTTCTCGGGCGAACCCGACCTGGTAGGAGGAAAACGAAAGTGGATTCTGACACTTGGATAGTGAAGCTATGCTGGGGCACCGAAATGCCGAAGTTACCTAGCCCAGGGGCTGCAGCTGCATATGTCTCAAAAGACGTCGGGAATCCTCGTAGACGGACCAGGAGCCTGGAAGAAAGAAGTTGCTGGCAGGCGACCAGTGAAGAAAGTTCGATGGATCCAAGCCTGGATCGATGATAGAAGACACCTGAAAGCAGAGGGGACCAAGTTCGTGACTACTAGCCAGTAGTCAGGTGGCACCAGGAGAGCACCGGATGGTAGTCACCTCGACTAGGTGAGTGGGTGATGCTGTGCTCTGCAGATCTCACGGACCAGGAGGCGTTGTCGGCGACCAGGATGGAGGAGCGAGCTGTCCCACGATGGATGAAGCTGTCGGCGTCGCTGGACCCAGGATTGGGCAACAAAGCCTTGGCAAATTCAAGCCCACGCGGTGGACTCAAAATGGCGTCTGGAGTGGACCAGGAGGGTCCGGGGTGCTTCTCTCGTGGAAGGAAGCAAGGGCCAGTCTGAAGCAACCAGACCAGCAGCAGTGATGTCGTCGGGCGTCGTTAAGAAGGCCACAAGCCAGCCGGCTAGTAGCCAAACAACGCGGTGAACAGCAAAAAGCAGAAGGGCCCCACGCAGATCGTGGAGATGCTGGAGGGCTGATCTTCGGTGCTGGAGCTGCTCAGGGTTGGAGCTTCTCGGACCCCAAAGCACTCACCAGTGGAAGACTCGGTGGGCTTGTTGCAAAGAAGTCGTGCAGTCTTGGCGATCGTCGGTCCCTCGAGGTCTCGTCGCACCCACGGTTCTCAGCTTGGCTGTAGAGGTGAGTAGAGGTCAGAGGTGCCAGGGAAGCCGGGTCTCGTCGAGCTGTGTCGTCGGATTCCTGAGGAAGGACTTGCAGCAGACCGCAGTGTTCTTAGGATGGTGCCTGCGGATGCAGGGTGACTACTCCTTAGGAACAAGGGAGAATCTTGAAGAAGAAATCTTGATGTCCTTTCGCAGAAAGTCGTGTCTTGATTCCAAAGATGATCTAATTTGAACAGGGGGCCCGCTCCTATCTTTATACTAAAAAAGGGGGCTGACCCGGTGACTAGGTCCTGCCTATGGGTGGGACTAGGAGGGGGGTGGTTACACCCCTCTCTCATGCCGGACTTTCCCCAGGCCAGGGGCTGGTGTGCCCCTGGAACTGGTTCTGACCGGCCTATGCGTAGTGAGCACAGGGGTGCCACTCAGCAGTCACCTTCCTGTAAAGCCCTGCCTACCCAGGATACACAAAACCCTGTCTGGGACGGTGCTAGCACCGCCCTCGACAGGAAACCCTTTGTCCAGGCTCCCCTCGCTGGAAGGACTCCCAGCTGCAGGGGGTCAGACTCGTGTCTGTGGTGGCAGCATCCATTTTGTGGAGCTGAGGCTTCAGTTAACTTTAACCGGGGTTCACAGTTACATACATGTCGTGTCCCTCTAGAAGGGTGGAATGCTAACCCCGTCGCCAGAATTGGCGAGGGGTTAGTATTCCAATTCGTATGACACCTTACTCGACATGTTTTGATAAAGCAATACCAAAGATAGCATTTAACTGCGAGGATTATAATGCACATAAGAGTATATGGTATGCGATATCATGGAACAGCTATTAGGACTTGGTTCCGCAAGCTGCAAACAGGCTCAGCTCATGCCAGAGCACCATCTCATACGATTCCAAGCAACCTGCCTTCAGGATTGTTAAGGCCTGCCATAGGAGTGACTGATAGGAATCTGTGTGTCCATTTTAGGGTTAGATATAGGTATACTATATCTACAGCAAAGGGTGATTACACGACTTTGCCCCAGCTGTCATGCAGCCAGTTGTGTCGAATTTAGGAGGCCAGCCAGGGGTGGCATAATGCATGCTTCAGCCCCTGGTAGGCCCTGGGTACACCTATGCCCTGAGTTACAGGGTCTGATAAGGTGGCCCAGTACCAATTGGAAATGTACCTAGGGTACATGGAATCCATTTTAGAGAGAGAGCAGTAGGCCTGGGGTCCTGATTGGCAGGGTCCCAGGTCGACTATTTCAAAAACCAGCAAAAAACACAGGGCAAAAAGTTGGGGGCAACCATAGTCAGGAGGTACCTTCCCACACAACCCCCCCCCCCCAAACGAAAGGAGATAAGGCTATCCTTGTCCAGGTAAGCCTCTATTACCTAAGTGGCCATATAAGGAAGGACCAGCTCTGGCTTGGTTTCCCCCTGTGTCATGGTCCACTAGGCAACCCCTCACCCTAAGGGTATCTGAGGGTCTCCACCATAGGGAATCTCTGTCTCTGGTGTGTCTTGGGAAAGAAAAAGGCTGATCTGATGCTGGGATGGAGTACTGAAGTGAGGCTCCTCTACCTTTGGGCTCAACTTCCTCCAATCACCATCCATCATGTGTGCCTTCCTTTCTTTAGCTGAGATGCACTGAGCTCTCAGGGTCAGCCTCTGGCTACCTAAAGCTGGAGGCTGAGTCCCTCTGTTTGGCGTACTGGAGGGACAGGTCAGGTCTGGGGTTTTTAGGCCCCATGTTTGGCTGTGCCCAACAGTGTCCAGCTGTGGGAGGTCCCTAACTACTTTTAAGGGGGATCCCTCAGGAGTCTGATTTCTTTTCACTTGGCTAGGTTTACCAGCTTCAGTGATCCTAATCTGCTGATTAAGGAGTTCTTTTGGACAGGGGGCCCTTTGGGGTCCACCACTGGCCTCCCTGACCTCCACAGCCCTGGGCTGACTGAGGCAGGGTAAAGAGGGGCAGGTTACCTGCTCCAGACAGGGTCCCACCTTGGAAGGGTCCACTGACATCAGGGGCTCTGCCAGGCTAGGCCTGACTACCTCTGGGGCAGTTCCTTCACAAGGGGTCAGATCAGTTCCCTGAGGAGGCTGATCCTTTCCTAGAGTCTGGTAGGAGGGAGATTTCTCTTCCTCCTCAATGCTCTCTGTCTGAGTGGAGTGATCCATTGTTTCAGGCTTCACAACACTATCTGTTTGAGTAGAGGCTGAGACCATTACAGCCTTGCCAACCTTTTCAGGAGGGCACTCAGTTTGTGTTTGGGCTGTGACTGTCACAGCCCTCCTATCCTGTTCAGGAAAGTCTGTCGGAGCCTGGGCAGTGGCTACCACTGCTCTTCCAACCTTTTCAGGGAGGAATGGTGCTTGGACTGGGGCTGTAGCTATTACTGCCCCACTAACTTGTCTGGATAGGCCTATCATTCTGGAGTGAGTTTCTTGCTCCACCTCAGCCCATGCTGAGAGTTCCAGGTCATTCCCCAGTAAGCAATCTACAGGTAGGTTATCTGTCACTGCCACTCTCATGGGCCCTGTGACATTACCCCAGCTGAGCTTGACTACTGCCATGGGATGCCTTCTTTTCACTCCATGAATGTCTGTCACCTGATAACTGAAACCAGGGGTCAGTTGAGCAGAGGGGACCAGATGGTCAATCACCATGGTGATGCTGGCCCCTGTGTCTCTGAATGCCTCAACTTTCTGACCATTGACTAGGAGCTCTTGTCTATACTTGTCTATACTTTCCCAAAATGTGGGGTCCAGTAGTGAAGTTGGCAAACCCCATGCCAGTCTCACAGACAAGAGTGTTGTTAGGGGACCTGGCTAAGCCATAGTCCTCCTGATTGCCCAAAGTAATGCCCACCACATTCTTGGGGGCACTCCCACCACCTGGGGGATTACCACTAGTGGTAACAGGAGGTTTGGGAGTATTACCTGGGGGTATATTTCCCTTATTGCCATTTTTAGGGCAACTGGCATCACTTTTGTAATGGCCCACCTGTTTACAGGTATGGCAATAAGGTTTCTTCTGTTCTGAAGGAGTGTTCTGGGACCCACCACCCTTGTTGGAGTTTTGGGGCCCTTGGGAAGTCTTCTCTGTGGATTTATCCCCACCCTTCTCTTGAGGCTTGGTTGATTCCTTCTTTTGGTCACCACCCTGGTTCTTAGGCCTGACCCTGGTTCTGACGCATTTGTCTGCCCTCTTACCCAATTCCTGTGGAGAGGTCAGATCAGAGTCTACCAGGTGCTGGTGTAATAACTGGTTCTGACAATTACTTAAGATTTGCTCCCTCATAATTAGATTGTACAATCCTTTAAAATCAGTAACCTTACTACCCAGTAGCCAGCCTTCAAAAGCCTTAGTGGCACAATCAACAAAGTCAGTCCAATCCTGAGACTGAGTTTTCTGGGTGTCTCTGAACAGCATCCTGTACTGTTCAGTGGTTAAACCAAACCCATCAACCAGTGTATTCTTCAGGACTTGGTAATTGTTAGCATCCTCAACTCTAGTAGTGAGGAGCTTATCTCTACCTTTACCTTCAAAGGAGAGCCACAAGATAGCTGCCCACTGACTTTGGGGAACACCCTGCACAGTGCAGGCCCTCTCCAAAGCAGTTATCCATTTGTGGATGTCATCCCCTTGTTTAATGGGGGGCACTATCTTATTCAGGTGTTTTGTATCAAAACTCCTTTCCCTATTGCTAGGTATAATGCTGCCACCAGTGGGTTTTGACCCACTCAATTCCTGCTCTCTAGCAAAGGCAAGTCTCTCTTTGGCCAGGGCAAGTTCTTCCCTGGCAATCCTCAGATTGACTTCCCTTTCCTTGGCTTCATAAACTCTCCTCTGAGGGGAGGTCATCCTCCTCAGAGCAGAGGCCTGAGAGCCATTGGTTCGAATGGATCTGTTAGAGCCTCTTGAGAGAGACCTAACTCGTCCATTCCCAATGTTAAGCTGGCCTGAGAGAGGTCCTAGGGCTCTCCTAGTGTCACTCTCTGCTTAAGTTGTCCCTAGTTAGCTGACTAACTACTTCTGGACCTTTGTCTGCCTCATCCCCAGATGTCTCCTGATCATCATCCTCCTCACCTGAGAGGTGGATGAGATCTGGGTCACCCCTGGTTCCTTCTAGGGCTGGCATGTCCCCTTCTGGATGAGAAGAGCTAAGAGGTTTCTCAGCCTTTCTAGCATCATAAGTCTCTAAGAGACCTATCAGAAATGGGATTGTGGGGTTAGACCCCTGTTTTAGCTTCCTGGAGGTACACACTTGTCTCATCTCCTGGAAACTAAGAGCTGCATATCTAGAAGAGGCCTGTGGAGGGTCCTCAACCATCAGAGGGGTCTCAGTAGACTCTCCGTGGTTAGACATGCTTCTAGTGTGGTGTAAGTGATGCACCTATCTACACTATGTGTTTACCTACTGATCCCTTGCTAAGAGTTGCAGCCAAGGTGTGCTAAGCCTTGAGGAGCTGCAACAGCTGGTTCAGTAGAACTCAGAGTATTCTAAGCTAAGTTATATGTACCTAACAGTACTTATGTGATCTTTCAACAAGATATTCTTAGGATACGTGTGGTAGAACAACAGCAAGGTCAAATCCCACCGCTGCCACCAATGTGAGAAGTTAGCCTGATATATAATGTTCACTATTCTAGTGAGCACTTTGTATCAGTCCAAACAACCCTTATTGATGATTGGTTGTAAGTCAACCTTATAGACCAGCTATCCTAGTAGCATGGATACGAGCAGTCTAAGGCTAAAGACTCGAGAGGGCGTGTTAAGCCAGCTGTTATACCACACATGTACCCCTTGAACACCAAGTGAAAGGACACCACACAAGTGTTATGAAAATAAACAGTGTATTTATTAAAATCACAACAGCCCTGTACTCTTTATGAGGACAGGGTACTAAGCACAAAACAAAACTTACGAAAATACTTAAGTTAGCACAGTATATACAAATGCCCGAGGGGCACGGAAAACCATATACTCTGGAAGTGGAATGCAAAATTACTAGCAGGTATGTGGTAAATATTTTACCGTATACAGGTTTGCCATATAATTAATTACAAGTAAAAGAATAGCTCAATAAAAATGAAAGGCAGAGTCCGGGGTGTCTGAGTCTGAAAGGGCTTTAATTCAGAAAATGACTCGAGTCAATGGAGATCTATTCCATCAATACAAGGGTTCGGATATGCAAGGGAAGATGTCAGGAAAGATGTCAACGATTTATTCACAGTACATGGCATATATAGTAAAATGACACAATAGCATTGCATACAGTAGGCGTGACTAGTGAAATGTATATGATAAGAACACATGTGCGTAGCAAAAAGGCGTGAACATGGGTGTGCACAGAGGCGAGAACTAGAAACGTCACAGAAAAGTGTCACAAGTGGGTGGATGCTTAGAGAATTCTTGCAGAGTCAGCTGAAACCTGTGGCCTGAATGCGCGCGCAGCTAATATGACGTGTGATTGACGTGCATCTGGAGGAAGCTAAGGGTCTGACTTTTAATACTAGTAGAAGAGACATAAGTCTGGCATGTCAGATCGACCTGTTCCTAAAACATATCTGATATCTTGTGTTTGGAGGATGTTTAATCTGGAGTAAAAGGTCTTTCGGGCAGAGGCTATTCTATACTGAATGTATGCGTGTCTAGGTGCAAATGCGCTGGGCCAGGGCCTACCATGGTAACGGGAGCAATGAATTACATGAGGAGGACAGGAAGGCTTTGCCCTTTACTCTGCAGCCGGGGAGCTGTTTACTTATTTTACTAGACAGGAATGTGTTTTCGAGGAGGCTGAGCTGGCTACGCTGATAACTTGAAGGCAAAATACTGTTTTTGGCAGGCAAACCAGGCCGAGCCGGGCACCGCTCGCTTGGCAGGAATTAAGGCAGAGGTCAGGGTTGCATTTCATCTCCACGTTGCAGTTGTCGGAGACAGAGACGGAAAAAGTGGTTCAATGGCAGGAATCAGGGCCTAACTCAGCAGAGCCTGGAAAACGTGAAAGTGCACCATGTAAAGACGGTGGCACGGCATACTTAGGAACTGAATTATCAATCCATTCATGGTGGATCTGAAAGAGGATATGTTAACGTTGGACGCAAATGTATTTGCGTCTTCAAATTCGGTTGCGGAGGGAAGTTACATGCACTTTAACTCGTACATGGAGACGATGTGGTACTCGTTAGGGGACATACCTGACCATAGAAATTTCAATTACCTCATTCCCTCCTTGTCCCCTACGGACCCATTAGGATATATCTATTTTCATGAGACCATCTATTTGTTCGTATAACATCATCTGTTCTTCTTTCTTTAATCGGGAATGGGAACGTGAACTTGAGCGGGGAATACAAGCTGTGGCGCACAAGCCGCAAATCGCTGGCCCACATTGAAGACATAAACAGCAGCTGAATACAATGGCCAATATAATCCCTAGGAATGACAATAGCTTCCATCCCCAGGCGGTTATTACACTCCAGAGCCAACCGGACCAAGTCCAGGAGCCTGGGTTCTGGTGTATCTGATGGGCAATTTCGTGAAGTCTGGTGATGGCCTTATAGACTGAAGGCGCGTTATTAGGAATAAACACGCAACAACTGGATCCGATGACTCTACAAGCCCCGCCCCTATCGGCCAGGATGACGTCAAGGACAAGGCGGTTCTGAAGAACAACAAGTCTCATAGCAGACTGCTCCTCTGTTAAGTTGCCCAAAGCTGAAGTAGTCTCATTCACTACTGCTTCGAGAATTCTGGTTAATTTGCGTATCAATTTACTATTGGAGACCGTGCCTAAATAGGGAAAGAATCCTTTATTGAAATCTGTATATTGTTCCCATGCGGTTTCAGTAAAATCAACTAATGGAAGATCTCTTTTGTGCCTAACAAGATTGAGGCGGGAATTTCTGTGATAAACAGATGGGGCTAGAAAAACTGGTGGCAATAAGAATGCAATGAAACAAGTACCATCCCAGTCTAGAGGTAAACGTACATAAGCTGTATGACCACAAATGATATAGGAATGTCGGGAAGCTTTGAATGTAGACTTGCCTTCATCACTGAATTCGACCACAGTAGTGCAATCACTATGGCCTAGATGTACTGAACCATTCTTTCTGACGCATAATACACCTTTAGCAGGTAAAACTGATATGGATGGCAAGTCTGGACTAGTTTCTGACTGAACATTTAGAATCATGAGGTTGAGTGTAAAATTACCTAATCCATACACTTCATTTTCTAGATCGGTCCCTGTCATTTGTGGAAGACCTTCTTCATCTGGGAAACATGCTTTGTTCATGACTGTGTTCAGGTTCCCCCATATCCATTTGCCTTGGGAAACCCTTGATTCAGTGTCTAAAGAGGATATTAAACTAAACCATGCACCACAGGAACCATTATGTGTAAACGGGTAAGGAAAGAGGGGCAGAGCTCCCTTGTAGTTCTGATAGGGAGGGAGTCGGCCACATATCCAACAGTTAGTAGCATTGTTGATCTGGTGAGAATGGTGTAACATACGAATTAATGTATTGTTGCGCAGCGCAAGTCGATAAGACCATTCGTGTGGAGGTAGTTCACTAAACGTGTGCTCTGCAGTGTCATTAGAAAAAGAATGTGCAATCGGAAAATACATGTACAACATCAAACTGATGCCAATTAACGTAAGACTCAGAAAAAACATAATAATCAGGGTGCAGATGCACCTACTACGGAGATTTTTACAGTAATGATTTCTTTTCAGGATCTCCTGTCTATCTCTCTCTCTATTTGGGTCTAACTTGTACATTGTCAGAAACTGCCTAACCGCTTCACCCAGGAGGGGAGTTAAACAATTAAACTGTCTGACTTACTAGACCTCAATTTCTGTCTGTACTCCTCTTGGGGAGTTTTCTCTCGGAGGGGGAGTTTTGTATCTGTCTCTGGTACGTGAGAGTTCTGGGAATCAGGGTTTGGCAGAAGTCCATGGAATTTTTTCACATGACTGGAGTGCACCCAGTCTTTCCTCCCCTCCAGTTTCACAGCAGTCCGGGTTGTTAACAAAACAATCTTCGGCTCCTTCCAGCGGGGCTCCAAAGGGCTCGTCCTATCAAAGTTCCGGACCACTACAATATCACCCGGGACCAGTTCATGTGGCTTCACCTCGGTGTTGTCTGGGAAGGCTGCAGCAACCTGTGAACGACATGATTGTAGTGCAGACATCAAGGAAGCAAGGTAATCTGTCAGCATAGTACTTTCAACATCAGTGATTTTTCTTGGCAGAGGCGTCCCCCACATATTAGGAGGTCTACCGAAGACCACCTCATACGGGGATAGCCCTGTCCTAGAATGGGCTACCATTCTCATATAAAACAGAGCAACTGGCAATGCTACTATCCAATCTACGCCTTTCTCTTTACACACTTTTGCAAGGCGAGTTTTCAGAGTCTGATTGTGACGCTCCACGAGGCCTGCTGCCTCTGGATGCCGGACACAGTGAAACTTCCACTGGTACCCCAATAGAAGCGAGATCTGCTTCATCAGTTCAGACGAGAATGGCTGACCGTTGTCCGAATACACGACACGGGGCAAACCGTATCGAGGGAAAAACTCACGAACCAGCTGCCTGGCAGTGGTCGGGCAGTGTAATCTGGGACGGTATATGCTTCTGTCCATCGGGATAGGGCACATACAACTACGAGGACATACTTAAATCCTCGGCATCTGTCCATCTGGATATAATCCATCTGGAGGACTTCAAAAGGATAGTCAGGAGGATGAAATCCACCTTGCTCTACGGGAATCCCTTTTCCTGGATTGAACTGACAACAGATCATGCAGGTTCGCACTTTCTGTTTTGCTGCTGCTCGTAAATGCTTGTTGAACCAGAGATTCTGTAAACTGTCTAACATGGCTTTTTCACCTAAATGTGCTGGACTATGTGCAGTGTTGATGGTAACTTGAACCATAGAGTCGGGGAGGAACCATGTGGTCTTTCCCCTCGTCATCCAACCCTGTTCGGTCTGGACCCCTCCTTGTTCAGCCCATTTCTTGATTTCGTCTGGAGTAGCATGTGTCTGTATGTCAATGACATCTAGTGCGGGGTCCCTGACTGTCATGTTGTGTGTCAGTGATGATACGTCAGACTTTGTCATATCAGTCGTATGAGTATGAGTCTGTGCTGTATATTTCGCTGCCTGATCTGCAAAGTCGTTACCCTGTGAAATCTTGTCTGTTACTTTTGTATGTGCTTTACACTTCATGATGGCTATGGCTGTAGGCAAATGTATTGCTTCTAACAGGGCTTGGATGAGGGGACCATGCTGGATTTTGGCTCCGTGAGAGGTCAGAAAACCTCTCTCTTGCCAGAGGACACTGAAGTCGTGAACGACTCCGAATGCATAACGTGAATCTGTGTATATGTTTACTTTAAGGTTCTTGGCTCGTAGACAGGCTTGGGTCAGAGCAATGAGCTCTGCTGCTTGGGCTGACAGGGTGTCAATGCGATGTGTTTCTATGACTTCAGTCTCAGTGGTCACTGCATATGCGGCCACTAGCTCTCCTGTACTTGTTCTCATGCATGAACCATCCACATAAAGTGTCAGGTCTGGATCGGGTAATGCGACATCTGTCAAGTCTTGTCTGGGTTTCGTGATTGCATCAATGACCTCCATGCAGTCATGTGGAGTAGGATCTGTTGTGCTTGATGGTAAAAGTGTAGCAGGATTCAGTGTATTACAACGTCTGATTTCTATGTGTGGTTGGAATAACGTCAATTCATAACCTGTTAGTCGTGCTATGGTCAAGTGCTGGGTCTGTGTTCTGTTTAGGAGAACTTCCACAGAGTGTGGAACCTGTACTGTCATTTGGTGTCCCAATACAATAGAATCACTTTGTCTGATTGCTAGAGCTGTCGCTGCAACTGATTTTAAGCACGCAGGCAAGGCCTGGGCTACTGGATCTAATGTGCTTGAAAAATAAGCACACGGTCTGTGTTTGTCTGCTTGAAGCTGAGTGAGAACCGACAACGCTGTGCCATCGCGTTCTGTGACAAAAAGTGTAAAAGGTTTGCTGTAACATGGTGTTGCTAACACTGGTGCTTGACATAAGGCTTTCTTTAATTCGTCAAAAGCTTGTGTATGTTCCTGAGTCCATGGGAGGACAGACGAAGACGCTGCCTCCTGTGTTGTCAACTGTATGAGTGGTTTAGCTAGAAATGCATATTGTGGAATCCATTGTCTGCAATAAGAAGTGAGTCCAATAAAAGCTCGTACTTCTTTCTGTGTCTTGGGTTGTGGAAGATGTGCAATTAACTGTATACGATCTGGTGTCAGCTGTCTCCCCTCTTTGGACAGCAAGTGCCCAAGATACACTACTTGCTGGGCGCAGAATTGCAGCTTCGAAGGAGACACCTTGTGTCCCTTGTCCGCCAAGAAAAACAAAACTGTCAGTGATGCTTGTTCACATTCTGGTTCACTTCGGGCGGTGATCAATAGATCATCGACGTACTGCAATAGGGCAGTATTGGGAGGCATGTGAATGTTGTCAAGTTGTCGTTTCAATGCTTGGCTGTAGATGCTGCGGCTTTCTGTGAATCCTTGAGGTGCGCGTGCAAATTTGAAGCTTCGGCCATTTAAACAGAATCCGAAAAGATACTGGCTTTCCGGATCAATGGGGACACTAAAGAAGGCGTTCTTAAGATTGATTACAGTAAAGAACGTCGCCTCTGAATCAATGGCTGTCAATAATGAAGAGATATCTGGGACCACAGGATACTGTGGTACCACGCATTTATTCAATTCACGTAAATCAATAACCAGTCGATAAACTGGAGGTGCGTTTGGATCAGTACGTTTAAGAATCGGAATGATAGGAGAATTACAAACATTGGAGTCGGTTTCTACAACCACTCCTTGTGCAATGAGCTCGTCAATGATTTTCAGTAAAGCCACTACAGCATCTGGTGGTAACTTGTATTGTCGGATACGTGGTAGTATAACTCCTGGCTTGAGTGTGACACGGTATGGTGTAATGTGCATACAACCTACATCAGTGGGGCCTTTAGCCCATAAATGTGCAGGAACATTCTGTAACCTGGGGTCAAAATCTCTCAATACATAATGGCCCTTGAAGTCACGAAGGAACAGCCTGACTCCTTCCGGAGAACAACAAATCACAGCTCCTAGAGCTTTCAGAGTTTTTATACCAAGCAAGTTTTCTGGACATGATTTCGTGAGCAATAAATCTGTAGTTCGGGACAATGGACCAACTGCAAGGGGCACTGGTTTCGATACTTCATTAACAATAGGCTTTCCTGAAAATCCAAGGGAAACATTCTGTGAGCCTGAGAGGGGTTCCCCTGGAACCTCTTCATGACTGATGGTTGTTCTGCTTGCCCCTGTGTCAATCAAAAACTTTCTGTCTTTCCCTAATACCTGACTATGTACATAAGGACCCTCTTGATCTACAGGAACCTCAATAAGGGGCAAGCCAACCTCCCTCTCTAGGCTGTTTCATGTGTATTGCTGATAATCGGGGTAATCAGATTGGGCATACTGGTACATCTGCTGTGTAACATGCTGAGTAGCGGCAATGGGTTGGGGCTGTGGTACCGCTACGGCCTGCTGTGGGACATGCATAGGTTGTATATTTTGTGGAACATGTTGTTGGACCTGATCCTGTCTGGGCGGGCGTGGTCTCTCTTTGGTTTTACCTGTAGCGATATTGTGTTTCAGAACGTTACATTCGTTTACATAGTGACCTGGCTGTTTACAATAGTTGAATACCCCTTTAACGGGAGCCGCTGAATTATTTGACTGTGTCGCGCCCTTCTTCTGACCATCTGCTGGAACTGACTGAGCAACTAACATTTTCATTTTCGTGTCTTTCATACATCTCTGTTCGTGATCATGTTCCTCTCTAATTCTGTTCTGATGGTATTGTAACATTTGTAACATTTGGGATGGCGTATTGGCTTGCCATGTACTCTCAACTTTCAATACACGGTTCTTAACCTGAGGCAAAGAATTCTCAACTAATTTTGACACAAAAAGGTGTGGGTATGACTCGCTACTTGTTTTCAGGCCACTATTAATAATAAAACATTTCTCGAATCTGGAATAAAAATCACTAGTGTCTTCGTCGTGTTTCTGTTTGCAGGGTGAGATTGCATCCCAATCCTCATTTTTAGTTGCTAACAGTCTAGGCAAAACCTGTACTAATAAACCTGGTAATGCTTTAGTTTTCTCCCCGAGTCCTATACCCGGGGTTTGACCAGTTTCCTCGGCTTCTAATGCTTCCCAATTAATCTTTTTGTCTCCCACCTCCCATTCTTTTTCTTTTAGTTTCTCGTAAATACCGGCAGGCAGTAATACTTTCAATATTTTCATAATGTCAAGATAGGTGTAGTCACCCATGAGTAACATGTCCTTTATTTCACGGTGGAAACCTGCGGGGTCTTTATCATGACTGGGCACTATTTTCTTCATTTCCAATAATTCCATTTTAGTTATGGGTGTGTAAACAAACACACGTTCAAGGGTATTATCAGGTTTTCGAATTGGATGTACTTCTCGTAAAGGATTCTGTTTGTCTAAGTGATATGGTTGCCTGACTGGGGGTGGAACGGAAACAAGATGTGGAGTCAAGAAAGTTCTATATTTGTGACGTTGTTCTAAAATTGTTTCATTTAAATCGGTACCTAGGCCTCTCCATCGTCTCAGGAGTAAGTCTTGCAATAAATTGTATAACGGACCTGGATCAGATGCTTGGTTTTCATACTGTATAATAAGGTGTTGGGTCATGTATATACCAGCTAGTCGCTGTTCTTCTGGAGTGAGACTTAAAAATGTGTGTACTACTGAATCGTCTTAGTATATGCTGTCATCCCCGGCCCACTGTACTGCGGACCGGGCTAGTTCCTGATCACGTATGGTATTGAGTTTGTGATAACCTACTCTGTCTTTCAGTACTTTGTCGGTATTTTGGAATATATGCTCAAGGGAATATCGCTCTGGTATCGGACATAGGTAACGTTTCTTGTTTTCTAAACGAATGGGTCTGTCAAAGGGCCGATCAAGAGGAGATGGTCTAGGGAGTTTCTCTCTACCTACATATGCTATCATGTCTCTATTTGCTAGTTGCGAGGTTTCTGCTGTAGTCTCTGGTTCTTCCTCATCTGAGGTTTCCTTGTCGTCTGACTCGAGTTGCCTATCAGATTCTCGACGGGCATGTATTGCTATTATTTCTTTACGGATTTTTCTAACCATAGCATGTACACATCTCTCTCTATCATGTTTACCCTCTGCAATATTCTGACTCCATCTGGTCAATCTATCCATCTCTCCTTGTGGAAAACTGGGCTGATCTTGTTCCCTTATCAAACAATTAACCAAAAATCGCATTATTATACCTTGAGTCTCAACTTTCTGACGTGACATGGCTTCACCAACACACTCCGGTCTTTCTCCTGTTCTAATAAAATGATACATATTGTCTAGATGGTCTGGCATTTCTGGTAGTAATTTCAAATAATCTGTAACACGTCTTAAACGTAGGGATGCTAACAACATGGGTCCTGTTTTTCCTGGCACTGTATCATATCTGCAATCAGTAAGCTGTTCTTTAAGCTTTTCGGCTGGAGCTCCTTTAGGTGTTCGCGACATTGCGAATTCTCTCATTGTCACACGTTGTAACTGTGGCGGGGTGCGGTAGCCTCCTGTAGCACCTCCTGAGGCGGAAGCTTGAGCATAACCTGGTTGTAGTGTCGGTATTTGTAACAGGGTTGGGCCCTGAACAGCGCCAGGCCCAAAAGGATTAAGCGGATGAATACCAGGGAGAACAATAGGGGAAGTGACAACAGGTGCGGGAAGTGGTGCGGGAAGTGGTGCGGGAGGGGTTTGCTGTTGCGGACCTGGGGGCAGATGATCGTGGGGTAGGTTATTGTCAGCAGGTGGTACGGGTACATGGGCAGGTGCATTGGTATATGCGGGAGCTACGTCGTCTAAATAGGAAGAAAGGAAAATGTCTGCTGTGGTCTTATGACGTAATTTACTCGGAACCAATGGAGGGGGCAGATCTTTCGGTATTTCCGGGGTTGCCTTGGGCAGGCCCTCGGCCAAGACTGGATACAGTCCTGTCATAATGGCATTACTCTGTCTGTCGTGTTGTTCCATTCTAACTCGTTCTCCTTCTTCTATTAGTTCTTTTTCTTTGGCTTTTTCGGAATCCTCTCTACTTTTCTCTGCTTTTCTGAGTGCTTTTTCTGTCCGTCTATGTGATTCTTTACGCCACAATTCAATGGCATCTTTCTGTGATTGTCTAGCTTTCTTTTTCCATAAAGCTTCTTGTACTCTCATGATGCACTCGGCATCCCATGTCCCTGTAACGGGCCATCTCAGATTCTCTGCCAATTCCTTCGTGTAATCCACCCACAAATCTAGATATAATATGGCATCTAAGCCGTGCTTGTGGTACATAAAATGCCCAGGAGTGTCCCTGGGTGGGATGGGAACTGCTTCTTCAAGAATCCCTTTCCTAGTCCCTATCTGTCGCAACTTCGAGAACAAAGGCATTGCTGCCTCTGAATTGGACACGAAAACAATAAACACAGTAAAATATGCAAACAGTCACTCATACCACGACATCAAATACATTGAAACATTTCGAACATATATTGACTACCCACTAATTCTATAACGAGAACAAAATTGAACCGTTGAATACAAGAATTACTTGATATACTGCTAAACAGTACAGATACACTGCTAAAACAGTGCAGACCGGATCTGTGTACCCAAATCCGTCTTGACCGGATACAAATTAATGCACCCGTCTTGATGCGTCCCCAGCAACGGTACTCACCGGGAAGCACGGAACGGAAGGCCTCGGAAACTCGACTGGACTGGACTGACGTCACTGCCTCTGCTGCGCACTACGCATGCGCCTCGGCACTACAGGTGGGCCTCTCGACACCTCGGACACTGCTCTCTCGGCTGGGCTCTGGTCGGGATCCTCCGCACTCCTCACCGCCTCGTCTGGATGTCGACCGCAGTCTCCGTCACCTCCGTGGGCCTGAGGGAGATACAGGAAATCCTGCAGATGCGCATGGGGTCCGTCACGGCCGTGGCAGGGGGCAAGGCCTGCGACGCATCACCGGCGCGTGGGGTGGGGGAGGGGTTCCCTGTTCGGGCGCCAAATTATGTGGTAAATATTTTACCGTATACAGGTTTGCCATATAATTAATTACAAGTAAAAGAATAGCTCAATAAAAATGAAAGGCAGAGTCCGGGGTGTCTGAGTCTTAAAGGGCTTTAATTCAGAAAATGACTCGAGTCAATGGAGATCTATTCCATCAATACAAGGGTTCGGATATGCAAGGGAAGATGTCAGGAAAGATGTCAACGATTTATTCACAGTACATGGCATATATAGTAAAATGACACAATAGCATTGCATACAGTAGGCGTGACTAGTGAAATGTATATGATAAGAACACATGTGCGTAGCAAAAAGGCGTGAACATGGGTGTGCACAGAGGCGAGAACTAGAAACGTCACAGAAAAGTGTCACAAGTGGGTGGATGCTTAGAGAATTCTTGCAGAGTTAGCTGAAACCTGTGGCCTGAATGCGCGCGCAGCTAATATGACGTGTAATTGACGTGCATCTGGAGGAAGCTAAGGGTCTGACTTTTAATACTAGTAGAAGAGACATAAGTCTGGCATGTCAGATCGACCTGTTCCTAAAACATATCTGATATCTTGTGTTTGGAGGATGTTTAATCTGGAGTAAAAGGTCTTTCGGGCAGAGGCTATTCTATACTGAATGTATGCGTGTCTAGGTGCAAATGCGCGGGGCCAGGGCCTACCATGGTAACGGGAGCAATGAATTACATGAGGAGGACAGGAAGGCTTTGCCCTTTACTCTGCAGCCGGGGAGCTGTTTACTTATTTTACTAGACAGGAATGTGTTTTCGAGGAGGCTGAGCTGGCTACGCTGATAACTTGAAGGCAAAATACTGTTTTTGGCAGGCAAACCAGGCCGAGCCGGGCACCGCTCGCTTGGCAGGAAGTAAGGCAGAGGTCAGGGATGCATTTCATCTCCACGTTGCAGTTGTCGGAGACAGAGACGGAAAAAGTGGTTCAATGGCAGGAATCAGGGCCTAACTCAGCAGAGCCTTGAAAACGTGAAAGTGCACCATGTAAAGACGGTGGCACGGCATACTTAGGAACTGAATTATCAATCCATTCATGGTGGATCTGAAAGAGGATATGTTAACGTTGGACGCAAATGTATTTGCGTCTTCAAATTCGGTTGCGGAGGAAAGTTACATGCACTTTAACTCGTACATGGAGACGATGGGGTACTCGTTAGGGGACATACCTGACCATAGAAATTTCAATTACCTCAGGTAAGTACAGTACTAATAGGCTTTGGAATCGCTAGGTCTTGACTATAGTATCTTCAGATTACTTCTAGGAGGCCTAGGGGACTCGGGTGCAGAATGTGCACTCCCACGCGGGATGCGGGACAAAGTCTATGGTAGCTAGATTTCAGAAAGTTAGTGTTCTCGGGCGAACCCGACCTGGTAGGAGGAAAACGAAAGTGGATTCTGACCCTTGGATAGTGAAGCTATGCTGGGGCACCGAAATGCCGAAGTTACCTAGCCCAGGGGCTGCAGCTGCATATGTCTCAAAAGACGTCGGGAATCCTCGTAGACGGACCAGGAGCCTGGAAGAAAGAAGTTGCTGGCAGGCGACCAGTGAAGAAAGTTCGATGGATCCAAGCCTGGATCGATGATAGAAGACACCTGAAAGCAGAGGGGACCAAGTTCGTGACTACTAGCCAGTAGTCAGGTGGCACCAGGAGGGCACCGGATGGTAGTCACCTCGACTAGGTGAGTGGGTGACGCTGTGCTCTGCAGATCTCACGGACCAGGAGGCGTTGTCGGCGACCAGGATGGAGGAGCGAGCTGTCCCACGATGGATGAAGCTGTCGGCGTCGCTGGACCCAGGATTGGGCAACAAAGCCTTGGCAAATTCAAGCCCACGCGGTGGACTCAAAATGGCGTCTGGAGTGGACCATGAGGGTCCGGGGTGCTTCTCTCGTGGAAGGAAGCAAGGGCCAGTCTGGAGCAACCAGACCAGCAGCAGTGATGTCGTCGGGCGTCGTTAAGAAGGCCACAAGCCAGCCGGCTAGTAGCCAAACAACGCGGTGAACAGCAAAAAGCAGAAGGGCCCCACGCAGATCGTGGAGATGCTGGAGGGCTGATCTTCGGTGCTGGAGCTGCTCGGGGTTGGGGCTTCTCGGACCCCAAAGCACTCACCAGTGGAAGACTCGGTGGGCTTGTTGCAAAGAAGTCGTGCAGTCTTGGCGATCGTCGGTCCCTCGAGGTCTCGTCGCACCCACGGTTCTCAGCTTGGCTGTAGAGGTGAGTAGAGGTCAGAGGTGCCAGGGAAGCCGGGTCTCGTCGAGCTGTGTCGTCGGATTCCTGAGGAAGGACTTGCAGCAGACCGCAGTGTTCTTAGGATGGTGCCTGCGGATGCAGGGTGACTACTCCTTAGCCACAAGGCAGAATCTTGAAGAAGAAATCTTGATGTCCTTTTGCAGAAAGTCGTGTCTTGATTCCAAAGATGATCTAATTTGAACAGGGGGCCCGCTCCTATCTTTATACTAAAAAAGGGGGCTGACCCGGTGACTAGGTCCTGCCTATGGGTGGGACTAGGAGGGGGGTGGTTACACCCCTCTCCCATGCCGGACTTTCCCCAGGCCAGGGGCTGGTGTGCCCCTGGAACTGGTTCTGACCGGCCTATGCGTAGTGAGCACCGGGGTGCCACTCAGCAGTCACCTTCCTGTAAAGCCCTGCCTACCCAGGATACACAAAACCCTGTCTGGGACGGCGCTAGCACCGCCCTCGACAGGAAACCCTTTGTCCAGGCTCCCCTCGCTGGAAGGACTCCCAGCTGCAGGGGGTCAGACTCGTGTCTGTGGTGGCAGCATCCATTTTGTGGAGCTGAGGCTTCAGTTAACTTTAACCGGGGTTCACAGTTACATACATGTCGTGTCCCTCTAGAAGGGTGGAATGCTAACCCCGTCGCCAGAATTGGCGAGGGGTTAGTATTCCAATTCGTATGACACCTTACTCGACATGTTTTGATAAAGCAATACCAAAGATAGCATTTAACCGCGAGGATTATAATGCACTTAAGAGTATATGGTATGCGATATCATGGAACAGCTATTAGGACTTGGTTCCGCAAGCTGCAGACAGGCTCAGCTCATGCCAGAGCACCATCTCACACGATTCCAAGCACTCTGCCTTCAGGATTGTTAAGGCCTGCCATAGGAGTGACTGATAGGAATCTGTGTGTCCATTTTAGGTTTAGATATAGGTATACTATATCTACAGCAAAGGGTGATTACACGACTTTGCCCCAGCTGTCATGCAGCCAGTTGTGTCGAATTTAGGAGGCCAGCCAGGGGTGGCATAATACATGCTTCAGCCCCTGGTAGGCCCTGGGTACACCTATGCCCTGAGTTACAGGGTCTGATAAGGTGGCCCAGTACCAATTGGAAATGTACCTAGGGTACATGGAATCCATTTTAGAGAGAGAGCAGTAGGCCTGGGGTCCTGATTGGCTGGGTCCCAGGTCGACTATGTCAAAAACCAGCTAAAACACAGGGCAAAATGTTGGGGGCAACCATAGTCAGGAGGTACCTTCCTACAACCCCCCACATTTGTTTCAAAGACCTATCCGTTAAACATCTGTTTTGAGCATGGTGAAGTAGTCAGAGCCCTAAAGGCGTCCAAATCAGGTAAGGCCCCCGGCCCGAACGGGGTGCGGTGGACATTTTTACTCACAACATCGAGCTCTTGTCCCCACTTCTCACCCAGGTCTTGGCCGCAGTAACATCAGTAGGCCTTATTGAATCATGGTCCTCATCTATTCTCCTCCCTATCTTCAAAAAGGGCGACCGGAACGACCCGGTCTGCTACAGACCCATCTTCCTCCTGGACTCCATTGGAAAGGTAGCAGGTCGAATACTATTGGTACGTCTTCAAGATTGGGCAACATCCAAGAAAATCATGACGGACCTTCAATCCGGGTTCCAGGCGGGTCTTTGGACTGTGGAGCAGACCCTAAACCTTGTTCTTCTGACCGGAAAGTATGTGAATGCCAAAAAGGGCCATCTATTTGCCGTCTACGTTGACCTCAGAGCAGCGTTTGACTGTGTACAGCATTCCAAACTCTGGGCCTTGCTCGAGGAAATGGGAGTCGATCCCGCCCTTATTGTATTCCTGCGCGAACTGTACTCAAATGCAACGGCGAGAGTAAGGTACGGGACCAACGGAGAACTCACTTCCCACTTTCAAATTAGACAGGGGGTCAGGCAGGGTTGCGTACTGGCTCCCTTCCTGTATAATTTGTATACCAACGGGTTGGAGGCAGCGCTACTAGAAGGGAGCCAGGATCTTCCACAAATCAACCATCGTCCCATACCAACACTTTTATATGCGACGATTCTGTCATCTTCGCCAGGACATTGACCCAACTCCAAGTACAACTCAATAAGTACTGTTCCTATATGGATGCTTTGGGCCTCAAAGTCCATATTAAAAAGACATTTGTAATGCATCTTGGCCCAAGATTAAAGAACCCTAAACCCATCTTTGTCAATAAAACTAAGCTGGAACGAATTGGTGCTTATCCGTATCTAGGAATCCTGGTGGACGATGCTATGAGTTGGCGGCAGACAGTGGCAAGCAAAAAATTGCTCTTCCAGAGAACTACATCAGCCCTAGTTTCTTTCTCAAGGAAACTGGGAAAACCAGCTCCTCCGGAACTACTCAAAATATACTATGCTAAGTGCCACAGTGTGGCCACGTATGGTGCAGGTGTTTGGGGCTACGGTCCAATTGACCCACTACAAATAGTAGAAAATGGGTTTGCCAAATATCTGTTGTCCCTACCAACTAGTGCCCCAACCTATGCTTCGCTAGCAGAACTAGGTATGGATTTTATTATGGACACCATTCGCTGCCATCCAATGCTTCTGTGGCACCGTATATGGTCCAAAGAGGAGTGCCAACTAACACGCACTTTAATTCTGGATTGTACTGCCCTTGATAATTGGGAAAAAATACCCTGGCTAGTATACATAAGGGATTTTAGCCGGGATATGGATCGCAGCAACTTTTTTCTGGACCCCCCCTGCATGGGAGACATTTCAAGGAAAGAACTTAAAAAGCTGTGTCTGAGCCATCTTAGAGCTCTTCGAAGCGTAACAGAACTGGCAAAACCTACAAACTCTCAAATCATTGCTGTCCAGACCCATTTGGGTATACAACCATATCTGACATTTCATTTAAACAATTATGAAAAGTACCTCCTCACGAGGTTTCGCTTCAATCTCTTTTTCAGGCTAGTCACTTTCCCAAACATTCAAGACTGGTCTCCTACACTTATTCCCTGTCCCTGTGATGACTCTTCATCCCAATCAACAATACATATCTTATTTTTCTGCAAATGTTATTCTTTTCCCAGAAAGGTTTGGATTTTGCCTCTTCTCGGACTAATAAGCCTCAGATCATGTCACCCTGCATACCTGTCCTTGCAATCCTTGGAGTCAAGCTTTATTGCAAAGTTCATAGCTAACTTCCTAAAAACTTGTATTAAATATCGACGTAACAATGAGTAATCAACTTTTTTAGATAATGTTAATATTTTTTCTTTTTCTACTTTTTCATACCCTCTATATATTATGATTGATTTACTCTGAAAACGTTTTATAATGTATACATTTTTAACTGTTCTTGTACTTTTGATGGTTGCAAAAACAAATGGCAATCGAATAAAAGTTTATGAAACGAAACGAATTCCCGAGGACCAGTTCAAATAACAAAACCAGAACCCCTTTCAAATTTAACATCAGATTCGACAGATCAGCACGATCATTAAGGAGGCACTTGAAAAAATGAACGCATCGAGCACATGGTCAAACCCAAAATTCCAGCATTTGGGTAGCAGTACGTAAGGCCAGGAAACAATATTAGAAATTAATATGGACTGAAAAGCAAAATCTTGTAAATGAATTCTGGTCTAAACTACTGCATAATATAAAGAGAGCAGACTCAAGGGCCTTCTGGTTACAAGTCAACTCCGTAAACCGGGACAGCTCAACCAATAAGTATGACCTGCATAACCGAATCGGAATGGACCCAACACATAACGGACACATTCTCATTAAATAATTTGAAGACAGCAACAACTTTGCCAAGCAAAGTAAAAGACAAATCAGAGGGGGAAAACACCATGCCCATCAAGGGAACCGATCAAAAGTCCACGAAAGCATGGTATTAAGCTCCAGGCAAGACGACGAACAAAGCATACTAAAAATAATTAAGAAAGGTAGACAAGACAGCGCCCCGGTCCAAACGGCGTTACGCAAGCTATCTACAAGGAGGACCCACAGTACTGGGCTAGCATATTCAATTAACTTTTACGAACAGTAAACAACACAGGTTGTATCCCAGAGAGCTGGAGGGGGGCGATCATAACTCCAATCTACAAAGGCGGAGACCGTAAAGATCCAAATAACTACTGTCTGATCGCACTCATTGACGCCGAAGCCAAATACTATGCGTCAATGGTATCAGCAGACCTGGCCCAATGGTCAGAAACTAACAACAAAATACCACTGAATCAGTCTGGGTTTCGCCGTGGCATGGGAACAATGACGAATGCTATGGCCCTATGCCTGATCGCAGAGAAAAGCCTACAGAACCGCGAGGAGCTCTACACCTCTTTTGTGGATTTTAAGGCGGCATTTGACCGCGTCAACAGGCAAATGCTATGGGCAAAACTAAAACATCAGGGCCTACCGGACTCAATTCTCTTGCACATCATTGACCTGTACACCGACACCTGGATGCAGGTAAAAATTGACAATGGGCATCGCCTGACCCGGAAGATCAACACTGCAGACGGTCTAAAACAAGGCTGTGTTTTGGCCCCACGTTTATTTAATTTATTTATGGGTGATCTGGCAGAAAGCTTGGATAAGGTCAATGCACATCCTCCACGGTTAGGTAGCTTCCGTGTAACGCACTTATCGTACGCGGATGATGTGGTATTACTGAGCCAGACAAAAATTGGCCTTCAACACCTGCTGCATGACATGTTCGATTATACAAAAAAGAATTTGCTAACAATAAACATCAGGAAAACAAAGACAATGCTCATAACGCAACGACATAAAACTCCACCAACCTTCCGAATAAACAGTGACCAGCTGGAAATGGTAAACAGCAATAAATACTTGGGGGTACATTTAGACAAGCACCTTAACTTCCAAGTGCATTTTAAGGACATGGAAAAAAAAGGTCTACTTTATTGCATGCCTTCACTAGTTTGGCAACTGAGCTAAAATGTCCTCTTCTCTCTCCCGTGCTAACCGCAATGAAAGCAAAACTATTACCCACAATAACATACGGGAGTGTATTACACCATGGGAAAAGCGCTAATTTTATAGACAAAATACAAACTAAAGTCTATAAACGGGTCTTTTCCTTACCGAACAGTTCCTCGCCAGCACAAGTAAGACTTGAATTTGGATTACAATCTCAAGTACTACTGAAAAAATACGAGGCCATCAAATTCTGGTACAACGTTTGGAGGAACAAAGAGAACAAAATAAATGGGGCATTGTGGGAAGCAATCGACACAAGCCCGAACTCCGAGCACGCAAAGTACCTAAAACTCTCACTAGATACAACTGAGCTGGGAGCATTGTGGAAAACAAAATTGTCGTTTTTTGCA
The DNA here is from genome assembly GCF_964263255.1 of Lissotriton vulgaris. Lineage (NCBI taxonomy): Eukaryota > Metazoa > Chordata > Amphibia > Caudata > Salamandridae > Lissotriton > Lissotriton vulgaris. The sequence goes on along the minus strand of NC_141685.1, from coordinate 2,007,622,933 downwards.
TTCAACCAAGTGGTTATGAGGATCGCTAAGAAACACTCGTTCCTCAACGATAAAATAACCTTCAGCGCCCGGACTCGCGCCTGGATGAATATCAAATCATACACAAAACCAACACCAGCAACTTATCTAGATATTGCATTTTCATTGTTCATCAAACATACATTTCTCCAACTAAGGCTGGGCAATCTTCCGACAAGATTTGACCAACCAAAATGGAAACCACAAGAAACAACAGAATGCGACCTTTGTGGTGCAGGCAAACAAGATATTATTCACATAGTTTGCATCTGTCCAGCTATGTACCAAGATCAGCGGCATTGGTTAAAGGACAAGCTCAATGCGCAAGGAGTACGCACCTGCCGGACTGAGATAGTCCAAATCCTATGTACAGCGGATCCACAACTGATTTGTAGATCAGTTAAATTCCTGGACAGCTTTGTGAAAAAAAGAGGCCCACTATTGTCATAGGCCCGACCTTCATCTCGACCTAGAACTTTGTTATTAAAGACTATCTGTGTTGAATAAGTTTACTGAAACTCACGACAGACTCTCGGCACGCAGATTTTACACTTTTTTTTTCCCTCTTTAATGTAGCATTAAAACTTGTTTTAAATACTGTGGAATATTATGCATTGTAATGGTTTTAATTAACCAACAATAAAGAATTACTTACACTGGAAAGCTCTATAATAGGAAACCAAGCCAGGGCTTGTTATCCCCTCTCAATGTTTCTTCTGGCACAATTTTCTCCATGCCATTCTCACCCCTTTGGAGGACCAAATAAACCTGTTAATTGCACTTTGAATCTTTTGTAGCAATAGGGACTTAAATTCGAGGGGGGACAATACTTCTTCGATGGTAATTTCCGCTTTTAAAGATTAATTAAAGTCTGCCCCTAACTTTGGAACCTTTGAATCTCTCAGATAGAAACCAGTTTTGTTGCTTGAAGGTACTAAGTCCTCCTCATCCAGGGAATGATTTTTTTTTAAAAAGCATCTTGTATTTCTGTCTTACTCTCTACCTTTTCACCCGTCCGGTCGCTATATACTGTCATAATTTTATTCCTATTAATATCAGTTTTGAATTTCCATGCTATGAGTTTCCCACTATTTTCACCGTATTCATAAATCCTTTTTTTTGGTGGAGATTTCCTTTTTAGCTTCTTCTTGTTTTATTTCCGAGGTTACTATTTCATAATTTTGATTTTGTTCCAATATATCTGATTCTAATTTTGTTATTGTATGTCTTATTTCCCTGTTTCTATTTGCTGCTAATTTGATCAAAGTTCCTACATGAACCGCTTTATAAGCGTCCCACACTACTGGCGTTGAGACTTCTCCGTTAGCATTGAATTTAAAATATTCCTCGGTAATAACTTTCATCTTCTCTATGACCTGTTCTTCGGCCAGGAGTGTGCGATCTAACGTCCATCTAATCTCACCATGTTCACAGCTTTGGTTCAGTTCTAATTGGACTAAGGAATGGTCAGATAGGTAGGCTGGTACATGTTCTACTTTTGTTACATGTTTGCTTAGTAATTTATCTATCAAGAAAAAATATATTCTTGAAGTGTGGCCATATTTTTGATTTTTATAGGTAAATGAATTTTTGTGGTCTCCTTTGCTCTTCCAAATGTCTACTAGACCCAGATATTCTTTAAATGTATTCATCCATTCCCTCATTCTAGGGAGGATTGAGGCTCTACCGGGCGGATGTCTATCATTTATTGGATCTAATAATATATTAAAATCCCCGCCCAGAATAATTGGGATGGATATAGTAATTAATTGGGAATATAGAGACTGCAAGGGAGCTGGGTCATCCGTATTTGGACGTAGTATCCAATTACATAAAATTTATTTTGCTCTTGTTTAATCTTACCAGCTGCCCACCTTCCTTTTGATTCAGACCCCTTGTTGTCAAACACCTTCCTTTTGAGTCACAGTGTTCTTCCAGGATATTTATTTTAGCAGATTTTTTTTACTATTATAGCTATGCCTTTAACACAGCATGACTGATTTGTGCAAACATAAGTTTCAACCCACTTTTCATGTTTTATTATTTCTGGTCACTCTGATTTTTAGAGGTGAGTCTATTGTAAGATTATAACATCACAGTTAATTAATTTAAGATAAAAAATAATTTTTTCGTCTTCTCCCTACTCTCAACCCGTTTACATTCCAGGTTATTATTTTTATTTTGCCCTCAGGTACTATCATCTGTATTTTCTACTTTCTCCCTTTCTGTTTAATGTAGGTGTCGACCGTGCGGTACATATTAGAGAACCTTGGCTTCCGTGTATCTTGCATATCGGACAATTTCTTTTTTGATTTTTCCCCCAAATGCTCCCCACTTTAAACTTGTGTTAAAAAAAAAACAGAATTCACACCCATCACCCCCCCTGGAGAACCTTCCTTTCTGTCATTGGGCAACACTGATTGCCCTGTTTGAGCTCCTGATGAACGAGGCCTTTAATTATACCATGTATGGCCCTTATTTTTTTGCTTTAATTTGTTCAAGGAGTATTTCAACTTCTTTTGCGTCTCTAATATTGTATGTTTTATTGTCCCACATAATCCTTAGTTGGGCTGGGAACTTCATCTGGACAGTGGCACCTAATGATCTAAATTTTTGCATATAATTTCCAAGCGCCAACGGTCTGTCTAAGGTGGCTTAAGATACATCCAAACGAATTTTGATTCTTTGGTCGTCCTTAGAAAAAGTGTTAACTTTTAGCGCAATACTTGTATATTTTCTTTCAAAGTATAGGTTTGAAAATGTATGAGAATTTTTCAAGCATTTTTCCTTAGTGTGTTCCGTCTAAAGGGATCTCTATGCACCCTTTGAATATCGTCGTCCAACATTTTCTCGTCTAACTCTGGAATGCATTCCTTCAGCAAGATTACCACAAACTTTCTTATGTTCAGACCTTCTAGTCCTTCCGGTACATTTAGTATGCGTAGGTTATTTCTTCCTGAATTGTTTTCCAGAATTTCAATTTTATCTCTTAAATCTTTCTCACAATATTTAGATTGCAAATTATTACTTTGACATGCTTTTACATCTTCTCTAGTTTCCTCTACTATATTTTCTATGTCTGATACGCAATCTATAAAAGCATTAAACTTTGTTTCCAAAGCTTCGCAAAATGCTTGTATTTTTTCCTGTTTTTTTTCTTGACTTAGCAAACCCCAATTTCATCTCCTTCATTAGTGAAGCTATCAATCCGCCAATCTCACCCTGCGAGGGTGCCTCTAGGTCTCCACCATGATTGCTGGAAAGAGTATCCTGTTGAACATTTTTTCCTAACAAGGGGCTTTCTTCAGCTTCTGGAGTACGTTCTGAACTGTTATTTGACTTCAGTACTTGAAAGCGATTCGGAGATTCAGCAATTCCAATCTTAATGCTGGGAGAAGATATTGTTTCTTTTGTTACTTGCATTTTTTGCTTTTTCTGAATTTCACAGTTTAAAGAGCTTTCCTTCTGAGATGGGCTCTGAGTTACAAGTTTTTCTTGCACTTTAAAAAAGGAACAAAGAGAGGGTGTTCTTTTTATGTTGGCACTCTTCCTGGATTGTTCTTTTTTTTTAGCCGATTTAACAGCTCTAGCTGATACTACTGCTACAGCTCCACTTTTTGTTTTTTGGTCCCTTTGTTTTTTGTTAGTGGGATTTGGTATCTCTTGATTTGGAGTAGGTGTTAGTGTTTTCCCTATATTGCAATAACCTGACGCTTCAACGGGGTCAATGTTCATACGTCTATTCCGTAGGGCATAACTTATTTCTTGCGAACAGGTTTTTGTGGCGCTTTTGCTTACTGTCGAGTCTGCAGGGTGTTCTACCTTTCTACGGTCGATTGCTCAAACTGGTGCCAACTCTGCAGCTTGAGTCACTTGAGCTAGACCTTCATGCAGTGGATTAATAATGAGAGTACCAGCTATTAAATCCCCCGCTCTGCCCCTTCCCCTCCTCTTTACTGGATTCATACATGAATCATAACTATGTTCTTCATCTTTCCCTTTGTTTTTTAGTCCTGTACCTATGCTGCATGTGCCTTCCAAACCAACGTTACATGGAGGATAGCTATTAGGCGAACTTCTGAAACTTGTTTTAATTAGCCCCTTCCGGCCTTCTTGTAATCTGAGCACAGCTTCAGCCCATACGCCCCTTTTCTCCTCTCTCAGCGGGATGGAGCAGTGCCTTGCGCCGAAATCTGCCTTCGCCCTCGTCTTTCCAACCATAACAGCACGGAATAACCCGCTTGCAGACTTTCTCGACACACTCCGTATCAGCTCACGAGCGTGTCTCGCCTCCAAAGAAAGAACGCCTTCAGCGGGCTAACAGCAGCGCCACACCCTGAGACCCACCTCCACCTCAACCCGATCAACCCAGATACCTACAGCCGCGTCGGGCGTCTCGTAAGCACGCCACTTGGCCAAAGTATTCATGCAACAGAAACCAGGAAATACCTCCCGACATCAAAATTCAGTACTACGTTTTTAAATACTGACAATATTCATAACACTTTAGGGCTCTGTTTTCTCATCTGTGCCTCATTCGGTGGAGCTCCCAACCGAGCTTCCCGCAACCTCTCACCAAAAGATTTGCACATGTTTTGTGGGAAAGACTACCCCCACCTTTTGCTGGTTTTCAGTATGTTTTTTGGAGTAGTCTGACTGGGATCCGGCTAATCAGGACCTCAGTCACTGTGCTTCCTCCCTAAATTTGTATCTTCACAATTTGCTACTGGTGTACACCTACTAGTCCCTAGTATATGGTACTGAGGTACCCAGGGCATAGGTACACCAGGGGTCTCCCATGGGCTGGAATTTATAGCACGCACAGCTACTCAAGAGTGTCCCAGTTCAAACCTGGTGGTAGGAAGGCAGAAAGAAACTATTTCGATAAAGAGAAAAGTCTTGAGCCTTGTTGTTAAAAAGCATGGGATCCTGAATGCTACGGAGGTCAAAGGGAGAAGGTTCTAGGCCGAAGCTGCCCTCCAACTCCCTTAAGGCGAAATCTCCAAACGTGCGCAAGAAGTAGCGTGGCTGAACGCAGTCACCTGTTTGCGACATAAAACCTAAAGCGATTTATCAGGTAAGCAGGGCCAAGTCCATAAAGGGCAGAATGTGCCCGGACAAGGGATTTAAACTTTAGCCTTTCAATTACAGGTAGGAAATGAAGATTGTGCAAGTGTTGTCTCGCGCTGCTCTTTATGGGATAGTTTAGGAGGGTTCTGGCGGCGGCATTCTGTACCACCTCTAGTTTATAAGATAGCTGGTAGGCCTACGTACAAGGTGTTAGCGTAGTCGAGGCATGATGACTCCAGTGCTCGGGTAACAGTTTCCCTCGCCGACCTTAGTGATTGAAGTGTGCCAAAGCACTGCCCTTAAAGCTTCTTGATCTGAGTAGAGAAGTTAATCTTCTTGTCAAATCAAATTCATAAATGTTTTGTGAGCTGGTCCTCCGAGAACGGCGTGGGAGATTCTTCTGGCCAAAGCGCTTTCCGGAACTGAGGGGGGAAGTTACCAAAAAGAAGGATTTCTATTTTGTCCCCGCTGCGTTTCATCTGAGTGGCGGAGAGCCATCGAAAGACGGCTGACAATCAGGATTTAGCTAGGTAGGTCATCTGTATCAGGGGAGTGACATAGATGTTAAAGAGAAGGGGGCTAAAAGAACCTCTGTGGCATTTATGAGCTCACAGTCTGGGGGGAGGAAGAGAAAGGGGAATCCATGCTTGTTGCTTTTTGTTCTCAAGAAAGGATTTCAGCCATCTCCAAGCACACCCCGAAACTCCAATTTCCAGGAGATGGTCAAGGAACAGGGAGTGGGGCACAGTGCTGAAAGCCACTGATAAGTCTAATGGAATCAGGGCTGCTCTACCTCCTGAGTAAAAAGTTTCCCGAATTGCTTCAGCAACTTCAACCAGACGTGTCTCGGTGCTGTACGTGGCCTTATAAACTCTGTCCATAATTTCTACAATTGTGTAGTGTTGCTGAGATAAGAAGTATTTATTTGGAATTCATTGTTAATGCCAACCAAGTATGTTTAGTGGTTGGTCCTCCTTCTTTGGACATGATACAAATCGTATCAGGGTCTCCTCTGTGTCAATCTATGTTGCATCGATATTTATTTTTTTGTCTTTGGGTGCATTTTACCTTGCAGTACTCTATGTTCATTAGTGGCCCGTGCATTATTACCTCTCCGCTACGATGGACCGGCGTTACATACGTCTTTTCTGAAAAAGAACATTTGCAAGGTTAGTTGGCCGTGTGTCGATAGTCCCATTCGGCTGTAACTCTTTTTGGTATGCGATCCAGAATGGCTATGACTTTTGCCCCTGTCCTCCTTGCTCGTAATCATGCATAAGGGGATCCTTATGCGGTTTAATCTATAAGATGGATCAAAAGACTTTTGCCCCATTTTTATTCAGTGTGGATCAAACTATCAGATTAGTGTATACTGGACGTATCACCTATATAGTATTATTGTGAATCAATAAGATGCAGAATAAGTTCTTATGTTTATCTTGCCCTCTTAGACGCTGAGATTCGTTTCAGCACCTGGCTGAGAAGTGGTGCATATTCAGATTCTATATTTAGACACGTAAATCAGTACCAATATAGAAGGTCTTTGTACCTATTGTTTGAGTAAGTATGCTCACAAGAATGTAGGGGTATAGGGTTGTAAATTATTCTAATCTGAATCTGAGTATCTTCTTTCTGGGCACTTATAGGGTATGTTTTTGGTGGTGGTATTTGTCACACAATGGATGTTATCTGTGTTAACTCCACGAGGGCCCTGAGTAGGTAGGGGCCATGTGGTGGGTGTTGGTAATTTGTTATGAATTCTGCACATGATTTTTATTTTTTTATTGGGATTTAAGTGCATCACAGAAATAAAAAAAACATTATTGAATTAATCCGGACATTAAAAATGGCAATTGATCAACAGGCTCCGTACATAAATACACTCCATAGATAATACAAAAAGATGCATAAAACAGGCAAAACCAATTATACAGGACCAAGTTCATCTTATTCACAATTCATTAGTGACGGGGCCCAAATCCTTCTTCCAAAGTCCCGTGTTTTCACCCCCTTTTGTTCGTACAGGCAGGACTCATTATTATGAATTCCAAGAAACCTAGAGAGCCACATTTGAAAAGACGGGCCCACAACATCCTTCCAACCTGCTGAGATTAAAATCCTGAGCACAGCGACGGATATAAAAACCAAGGCTTCTTCCTCTTTCACCAGTTTTAAATTAAAATCAATGCCCAAGATCATTAGGGTAGGGGATAGATCAACCTTGTGACCTAGCAGCCCCTCCCAAAATTTTTCGATCTCATTCTTTACTGGGGTCAGGAGGCTACAGTTGAAAAACATGTGCAATAGGTCTGCTTGTCCATCCCCACACCTTGGACACGTACCATCGTCCCTGACCCCCCATGCAAATAATTTCGCAGGGGTGTAGTACAAATTAAACACTGTTTTGTAGTGCTGGGCCCTCAGGTTTGTGGCTCTAAAGATCCTTTTATTCAATAGTAGGGACAGGTCGACGTCTACGTCTGGATTTCCCAATTTACTAGACCAGGCTACCCCCGTCTTTTCAACATCATCTTGGATCTCTAGGATAAGAATATTATACAGAGTCTTAATTTTTTTACAGCCTCTAGTAGGTGCCTCCAGAAGGGGGCTATTGTCAGGGGGTGGCGGTTTTGGTCTGATTGCCATCAAGGAGCGTGTCAATTGACCGTATACAAACCAATGATTACCTGGGATTCCAAATCTATTTTGTAGGGCATCAAAGCTTACAATCCCCTCTCCATCCATTATTTCCCACAGGGTCTTAATACCCAACCCCATCCAAACTTTAAGAATCCTATCGGCACCTATCCCTGAAAAGAGGCTCGATTTATAAATGTGTAGGTATGGATTAACCTTGGGGATGTTACAGAGCTTTCCACATGCCTTCCACACCCGCCAGACACCATCAATAATCTTATATCTAGCTTTCTTGTAAAATCTGCGATCAACTTCGCATAACACCTGGGGTGGAGCTAGCCGTGACGAGAAATGGCCGCGTAGTACGCAAGCTCCTCGGAGAGGCTGTAATAAAACATCCACATCCTACATGTAGCTGGGCGATTTTTTGCCGAGAACCCCAGCAGACAACAGCTAACCATTAGATCCACACTCGACAGGAAGCGGCGATTGCTGAGGCGGACTGGAGTACAGTTTTGTCCTGCTGGCGAGAAGAGGCCTGTGGCACCCAGATCACCGGGAAGCACCGCCCTGCAGTAACATCGCGGGCCGAATCGCAGAGCACGTATGCCGGCCCGGGGCTTACGCAAGGACCCGGGCGCCTGGTCCGACTCTGTACAGAGACGCAGCGGGAGCGGAGTGGCGGAGGTCCCGCGCGGCCTCCCAGCGGGTGACTGACCACTGGCCAGCGCGGTGCCTTTTTGCAGGCGGATCTGGAGCGGACGAGGAGGTTCAAACGAGGTGAGAACAGGGGAGCAGGGCCGTGACATCGCCCATAGACGTGACGGATCCCCTGGGGTGGCGAGAAGACGCGGGCATGAAGAGATACCACAGTGACACCCTGCTGAGCCCCCCCCGAGTGGGAGTCGAAGTAAAGCACGCTCTCCTGCCTCCTCACCTGCGCAGATTGGGTCATAAATAGAGGGCACACTACAGGCTGCATTTCGGACGCCCCTCCTCCCACGGTGGCAGTCCGGAGGCCGGTTATGGGCACTCAGAGAGGCGGAAAAAGAGCACATACACCCAGTGCTGACCCCCACGCCCACCACGCCACTAGTGCTGAGCCGTCAAGTTGCGGGCCTGCCACCAAAGCACGAGGAGTGGCCCACGAGCGCACCGGTCCTGAGACCCTCAGAGGAAGGCTGCACTGCTGGAAGTAGGTGGGAGGTGAACCCACCCGGGAGGAGCCGGACACCCGACCCGCTGAAGATACTCCACAAAAGAACGGGGGTGAAAAGGATACGCCAGCCCAGCAACTGACCACCAGCCATCTTGGTTACACGCAGCCAGACACCATGGGTAAACCGGACAGGAATCAGCCCAAACTTACCTTTGAGGCCCAAAAGAAACAGCCGGGGCAATCAGAAGCAGACCAACAGCTGAACACACCACCGGAGACGCAGCCCAGGGAAATACCAATTGAAAATGTCCAATCGATGTTTCTATCCATCCAGACCACATTGTCGAACATAGATGGTAAACTTGACACGCTCACTCACCGAGTGGACCGCATGTCTGAGAGGTTGGATCGTCACACGGAGAGGTTGGACATGGCGGAACGGTGGATTTCGGAAGTGGAAGACACTACCAACCAGATGTCTAGCAAGCAAACTGAAGTGGATAAACAACTAGCAGCACTGCAGGCAACGACCGAAGATTTAGAAGCCAGGTCCCGTCGATCCAAAATACGAATTATGGGAGTGGCGGAAACGACAAACACGGGCCGATGGAAAAGTATGTAGAACAACTCTTGATTGCACTCCTGGGGAGGGACACCTTCTCGGAGGTCTTTCTTATTGAACGGGCCCATAGATCCTTGGCCCAGAAACCGCTGCCTGGTGAAAGGCCCAGACCGATAATAGCAAAAATTCTGAATTATCTGGACAGGGACGAGGCACTACGGAAAGCGAGAGAACTGAAAAGTTTGCATCATGAAGGCATGGAAATAGCCTTATATCCGGATTTCACCCAGTCAGTGCAAGAAGCGAGGAAAAAGTTCAACGCCGCAAAACAAAAACTACGAGATCTGCAAATCCCATACGCCATGCTCTACCCAGCGAGATTGAAGATTACTAACGATGGCTGCCTGCCTCGCTGCCGGCCGACTCCGTTGTCGTTTGTTTTGTTTCGCTGCCTGCCTCGCTGCCGGCCGACTCCGTTGTCGTTTGTTTTGTTTTTGTTTTGCCCGTCATTTGTGCTTGCTAATTTGTCTCTTTGCTTCCCTGCCCGTGTTAGCGTTTTTTTTCCTCTGTTTTCTGTATTTCTGTACTTTTCTCAGCTTGTCCTTCCTGTTTGCCCGCCTACCCTCGCCGCCCTCCGTCTTCCCTCCCCGCTCCCCGCTTCCCGTCACCACCGCAGGCCCCGTCCCTTTTTTCATTCTGTTCCCTCCCCGCTCCCGCCTCCCAGCTGCTCCGCCCACCCGCGCACTTCGCCTTTATATGGCGACCGTGCGAACGCGCAGCGGGTGCGCCGATTGTGCGCCGAAGGCGCGCCAAAGGTAAGCCCGTCTGCGCCCGTCCGCGACCGGATCACGACCAGCGCCAGGACCCCTGGCCCCCGAAGACCCCGACCGACCCGCCTGACGTACTCCGCCGCCACCCTCATCGCTCTCAACTCCGGCCGACTCCCAGAATGCCTTCAAGCAACCCCACGACGCACCCACGGACCTTTCAGCTGCCACGCCTGCAAGTTCACCTGCATCCGGACCTGCCCTGCACCAGCACCCGCCAAGTCGAACACCAGCAGCACCCACCTCAAGTGCATCCTGCTCAACACCCGCTCCATCCACAGACACGCCATCGAACTCTGGAACCTCCTAGACGCCACAGCCCCTGACGTCGCCTTCCTCACAGAGACCTGGATGAACGCCTCCTCAGCTCCCGACATCGCCATCGTTATCCCAGAGGGCTACAAGATCGTCCGGAGGGACCGCAACACCAACCAGATGGGAGGAGGCATCGCCATCATCCACAAGAATACCATCCGTCTCACGACCAGCACCGACAACACCCTGACCACCGCCGAACACCTGCACTTCCAGATCCACACCAACCCGAACACCACCCTCAGAGGCACCCTGATCTACCGACCCCCTGGACCACGCACACAATTCAGCGAGGACATCGCCGACTTTGTCAGCCCGCTTGCCCTTCCCTCCTCTGACTACATCCTCCTGGGGGACCTCAACTTCCACCTGGAGAACAACAACGACCGCAACACCACCACCCTACTGGACAACCTCGCCAACCTGGGACTCAAGCAACTGGTGTCCACCCCCACCCACCTCGCCGGACACACACTCGACGCAGTCTTCTCATCCAGCACAGACATCGACTTCAGCCACGCCACAGAGCTTCAATGGACGGACAACAGCTGCGTCCACTTCACCTTCAAGAGAACGACGACCCACCACCACCAGCAACAGGCCGCCCGCAGAAGCTGGAACAAGATCACAGCAGACCAGCTCGCCACCTCCCTGAGCCAGCACCCCCCTGCCAGCTCAGCGGACCCCAGCCAGGCCGCCGACAACCTCACGAAGTGGATCACCATCTGCGTGGACGAGCTCGCCCCGCTGAGGACCCCGCCCAGCAGACCCGGCAGCAAGAAAGCCCCTTGGTTCACCGACGAACTCAAGAGCTCCAAGAAGAACTGCCGAGCCCTCGAGAAAGTCTGGAGAAGGGAACCTACACCGGACAACAGGACCTCCTTCAAGCTTGCCACCCGGAAGCACCACCAGCTGATCCGCGCCGCCAAGAAAACAGCATTCAAGGAACGGCTGGACAACAACGCACACAACTGCAAGGAACTCTTCAACATCCTGAAAGAGCTCTCCAACCCCAGCGCAGGAAACAACGACATCACCCCATCGCAAGACCTCTGCAACTCCCTCGCTTCATACTTCCACAACAAGATCGCGGACATACACAACAGCTTCAACAACCATCCAACGCACACCATGACCGAACAATCACCCCCCACCACCACCCTCCACGCCTGGACCCCGATCAGCACCGAAGACACCATCCGCACGATGAACTCCATCCACTCCGGATCACCAACCGACCCCTGCCCTCACCACGTCTTCAACAAGGCCGACGCTGTCATCGCACCCCACCTGCGAGACATCATCAACACATCCTTCGACACCGCCACCTTCCCTGAGAGCTGGAAACACGCCGAACTCAGCGCTCTACTCAAGAAACCAACAGCGGACCCCACCGAACTCAAGAACTACCGCCCCATCTCGCTCCTCCCGTTTCCAGCCAAAGTCATCGAGAAGACCGTCAACAAGCAGATGGCCGCCTTCCTCGAGACGAACGGATCCCTCGACCCCTCACAGTCCGGCTTCCGAGCCAATCACAGCACCGAGACCGCCCTCATCGCCGCCACTGATGACATCCGAGCCCTGATGGACAATGGAGAAACAGCAGCCCTCATCCTCCTAGACCTCTCCGCGGCCTTCGACACGGTCTGCCACCGCACCCTAGTACAGCGCCTCAGCAACATCGGAATCCAGGACAAGGCGCTGGAATGGATCATCTCCTTCCTCGACGGAAGAACACAGAGAGTCCGCCTACCACCGTACAAGTCAGAGGCCTCCGAAGTCATCTGCGGCGTCCCTCAAGGATCATCTCTGAGCCCCACTCTCTTCAACGTCTACATGAGCCCCCTCGCGGCCATCGTACGCAAACACAACCTCAGCATAATCTCCTACGCCGACGACACCCAGCTGATCCTCTCCCTGACCAACGACCCCGCCTCCGCCAGAGCCAACCTGCACGAAGGGATGAGAGAGGTAGCCGAGTGGATGACGACCAGCCGCCTAAAACTGAACTCGGACAAGACGGAGGTCCTCATCCTGGGCTCGCCTGGGACGACTCCTGGTGGCCCCCCGCCCTGGGCACCGCACCCAAACCGACAGACCATGCACGCAACCTGGGCTTCATCCTGGACTCCTCCCTCTCCATGACCAGACAAGTCAACAACGTCTCCTCGGCGTGCTTCAACATCCTACGCATGCTACGGAAGATTTTCCGGTGGATCCCCACCGAGACCAGGAAGACCGTCACCCAGGCCCTCGTCACCAGCCGACTGGACTACGGCAACGCCCTCTACGCCGGTACCACCGCCAAGCTCCAGAAGAGACTCCAGCGGATCCAGAACGCCTCAGCCAGACTCATCCTCGACATCCCACGAACCAGCCACATCACCGGACATCTGAGAGACCTTCACTGGCTCCCCGTCAACAAAAGAATCACCTTCCGCCTCCTCACCCACGCACACAAAGCCCTACACGACCAAGGCCCGAGCTACCTCAATAGCCGGATCAACTTCTACGCACCCAAACGCCACATCCGATCAGCCAACCACGCCCTCGCCGCCGTCCCCCGCATCCGAAGAGCGACTACAGGAGGAAGGTCCTTCTCCTACCTGGCCGCCAAGACCTGGAACTCCCTCCCTCCCGACCTGCGCCTGACCCAAGACCACCTCTCCTTCAGGAAGAAGCTGAAGACCTGGCTGTTCGAGCAGTAGCGGCACCCCCCCCCTCCCCCCCCCCCCCCCAGCGCCTTGAGACCCTACGGGTATGTAGCGCGCTCTACAAGTGTCACTGATTGATTGATTGATTGATTGGCAAAGTGAAATTCTTCAATGAGCCCAAAGATGTCCAGAAATACCTGCAACTGCGGAAATCGACTGGGGGACGACGAAGGTCACCGAGGGAGCGGCCTCAGGACAGGGAGGTCATGTCTGATGTGGAATAACTCCCACAAGTAGACTTCCCTAAGTTGATCTGAAGTCGCTGTAAGGGTTCAGCGCCTTCCATATGCTCGATGACAGCAGCAACCTGAACGACATGACCACGGAACATTGCTGCTGAGGGCGGACACTGCTTGCGACATGGAAAATGGGCACTGCGGCGGACTTTGGGGGTTCGAAGTGCCAGATAAGTCAAACTTCACTGTTATGTACGCTATAAGATTACTGACATTGCTATCGTGCTGTTGATTGAAGCGATGGGTTTATGGTGGGATTGCTGTGGTATATACTATATAGACCTACAATCTGAGCCCATAATAGCTACTGTTGATATTTTGATTCAAAGTGTAGCCTCCCCCCCCTGAATTTTCACCGTCAGGGGTATAGTCAAGGCAGCTCCTGCCCACGAGGTAACACACCAAGTTCTTGTTTGTTTTTTGAGGGGAGTAGGTTGGGAGGTTGGGGGACATGGCTTCGTTGAGATGGGGTGAACGAAGTGGGGGGGGGGGGGCAGGGGAGGGGGAGAAAATGCAAAATTCACCAGACGGCAGGGGAGACACACAGTGCATGCACTAGGAGTCGAGGAATTCGACATGTTACATACACGTACGAGTGCAGATGACAATCAGTCGGCACGCTATGGAACATGACTTGACGTAGACAAGACCCTTGTCCCTACTGACATGGAATGTGCGAGGGCTGCAGGACCCGCGTAAGATCAGGAAAGTGATGGCATACCTTGATAGACATGAGATTGATGTGGTTTGTTTGCAGGAGACACCTAAACCCGCTGCGGGAAATGAGGATCGGTAATAGGTGGGCGCAGGCCTCTGTGGCATGGCCTTATTCCACCTACGCGAGGGGGGTCCTACTGCTAGTTAAACGAGGCATCCCTTTCACTCCCATAGACACGGACACAGATGATCAAGGGCGCTAAGGGTGGCTGTGGGGCAACTTTGAAGGTGTGGACCTTACCATAGTCACTATCTACGGCCCTAATGTGGACGACCCTCAATTCTTCGCATCTATCTACGCCAAGCTTCGTGACCTGCAGCCGGCACATGTAATAATGGGGGGCAACTTTAACACCTGCCTAGATCCCACCGTAGACAGATCAACAGGCCTGCACAGCACAGGTAGAAACTCAGCCGGAATGGTTCGGGACGGTATGGATGAATGGCAGCTGGTAGATATATGGAGGGAGAGACATCCAGAGACGAGGGAGGGACCATGCACTTCACAGGCACACAACACGTGGTCCAGACTGGACTATTGGCTGATCACAAGGGAGATGTGCACCTGGGTCCGCAAGGTAGAACATTTGCCTAAAACACTCTCTGACCACTCTCCGGTGCGGCTGTGCCTTGCATTACCTACACACACATCCCGAGAATTTACGTGGCGCCTCCCACACAATGCGCTACGGAACCAAGTTTTTCATGGGGAGCTGGAGCAAGCCATAATAGATTTTTTTCACACCAATGCGGGAACGGTAGACAGCTCCTGCACTCTTTGGGAAGCTTTCAAGGTCACCATACGGGGACGCTGTATCGGGAAACAAGCAGGCATACTCAAGGATATCCAGCAGCAATTAGCTATGATTGAACACGACATTAGGGAACTTAAAGCAGATAACGCGACTTCGCCAAACCCAGCGACACAGGCCGACATTAGGCAGAAAATCACTGCATACCATGAGTACGCGGACACGGAGGTGAAGTACCTATCGAAACACTAGCAAGCAAGGGCGTATGGGGAGGGGGGCAGACCGGGTAGGGCACTATCACAGAAGATCAGTGCCAGACGAAACACCACATACATAACACACACCAGGAACGAGGACGACGAGATGGTCTATGATACTCCCAGTATTCTAGAAGGCAGACCGGGAGATTCACGAATACCAAGATGATGTGTGGCTTGCCGGCTTTCGAACGCACACAGACAGTTTCTGGGCCATATCATAACGGAAGACGAATTTAAGGACGCAATAAACTTGCTCCCAAATAATAAAGCCCCGGGGCTAGATGGCCTACCGGGCGAATTTTACAAGGAGTTTCGAGACCTGCTGCTCCAGCATCCAGCCCTTATGTATGAGGAGTCTTATGAGGAGGGGATCCTCCCAGAGACCCTGAGGGAAGCTCTGCTGATAGCACTTCCTAAGCCCGGGAAGAATCTCACTAAATGCGACGCCTATCGCCCCCTCTCCCTCATAAATATACATGTAAAGATCCTGGCCAAGGTGATAGCTGCCAGAATACAGCTGCTCCTGCAGTCGTTAGTGCTCCCCGATCAAGCGGGATTTATCCCCACAAGGTCTACCACGCAGAACATCCGCACAATATTCTCGATGTATCAAAGTCTAGATCCTGATGTTCCAGCCACGGCGGCGCTCCTAGACGCTGCAAAGGCCTTCGACTCTGGCGGATGCGACTTTATGCTTACGGTCCTCGTCAGAATGGGGTTCCCGCAAAGATTACTGAAATGTATAGCTGTGCTGTACAATGCACCTATGGCGAGGGTGCGCATACATGGAAACACCTCCCGCAGAATTGCCATAGGCCGCGGCACTAGACAGGGGTGCCCACTGTCACCCATTTTATTCACGCTCATAGTCGAACCTTTGGCCTGCAAAATCAGGCAAAACCACCCCGAAACTGCGCTACAGTTCGAGTTGAGGCCTGTCGGTATCTCGCTATACGCTGACGACATGGTCCTATACACCCGTGACCCGGACACGAACCTGAACCCCCTAATCCGGAAGTACATAAAGTATGAACAATATGCCGGACTAAGCATAAACTGGGACAAATCAGTGGTGATACCACTGACGACGACGACTACGCAGCCTGCACTAGACTACCCTCTGACCTGGAAACAGAACCAGTGAAATACCTCGGTATTTGGGTCCACCGAGACCCCGAGGTAGTAATACCACAGAACTTTGGGGTGGCGCTGACTAAATTGGAGGAATCAGTGGAAAGGTGGATTAAGCTCCCGTTATCGCTGGCAGACAGGATAGCACTGCAAAAAATGATAATTTTACCCAGATTCCTTTATCTGTCCTGGAACATTCCAGTGTGGCTGTCGAATGCCTTCTTTAGGAAGCTGCGCACCGCGTTACAGCGTCTGACCTGGGCGGGAAGGCAACCACGGATCGGATGGAAAACGTTCACAAACCCATGCCATCAGGGGGGCTTTGCGGCCCCTGACCTACAATTATATTATTATTGTGCTCAAGCGCAACACGCACACTATTGGCTGCAACCTCACGGACACATACCACATATTGCGGTGGAAACAGACAGTATCCGTCCTAAAAAGCTGACACAATACCTTGTGGATGCGATGAGCTATTATCCAAATGACATCATTCATCCAGTCAAGTGCACATCCAGGGCATGGCACACGCTGGCGACCCGGGCGCAGAAGCTGCCTTTATACGCACCTGCGCTCCCACTGGCGAATCATCCCAACCTATCGGTGACATGCGAGCGGAAGGTGTGGGGTGAACTGGAAGATTTGGGCCTCCAGACGATGAGCGCGATATTTCCGCACAACAAGTTTATATCCATGCAATGCCCAGAACCGAGTGCTCACAGAACGCCATTGAAGCTATTCGGATACCACAGGCTGAGGGCAGCACTTAAAGATTTATATGACACGTTTCCGCAGGAGCCTCCGACTCTGCAGGCTATGCAGGTTCTACTGACGGCGCCCACCCGCTCCAACCTGGTTACAAAACTCTACACCGCATCCAAACATGAACAGACGGAGGAAGCAAATAGATCATTACTCCGATGGGAAGAGCAGACGGGGTTGCCTGTATCCAAGGCTGACATGGATTATAGCTGTGCCCAACTTCAGCTGCTCACGTCGAACTGCAATTTGCGCATCATACATTTTAAGTTTTTATACCAATCATACCATACCCCAGTGAAGTTACACAGGTTTGGCCTTAGAGCTGATGACAGGTGTCAGAGGTGCCAGACGCCAGGCGCAGACTTTGTTCATATAGCGTGGGCCTGCCCGGAACTGGAGGACTACCGGAGGCAGGTGACAGCGGCGCTGTCACAAATGTTAGCTGATAATGTCCCAAACTCCCCACTGACCTGCCTGTTGGGCACACACAGGGTCAAACAAGTCAGGAGACGGAAATTGCTGCCAGTGGCACTTCTGATGGCCAAACGACGGGTTGCAATTAAGTGGGGCAGCAAACGGCCACCTAGATTTAAAGATTGGGTGTCAGACATGCTATATTGCAAAGAGACTATGGGGATGTATGAAGAGTGTTTACCCATGGCCTCCAGACCTAGGGACTTCTGGCAGCCGCTAGTGGACTATTTGCAGGCACAGCAGGGGGACTCATGAACACCGGGAACCTGCGGACTAACACGTAGCTGCACATACAGCGGGAGTGGGAACAGATTCTACCCCATGCCCCACATGTGGGAAGAAGCTTCCGTCTCAAATATATTGCCTTAAAATTGAAATGTACAGGATGTGGAGCCCTGATATACTTGTTTGATGGAGCGGGAGGTGAGGTGTACTGGGTGATCATGCAGAAATGCTGTACTGAGGGTAAAGTTGGCACCAAAGGGTTGGTCAAATGAAGACCTCGAGAAATTACTGTAATTCAATGACATGACTAATGCACTTATGTGGATCTATCTGTTTGTTTCTGGTGAATAACAAAAAAACAAAAAACTTCGCATAACACCAAGCCCATCGCCTTCCTTCCTAACAGCAGCTCAAATATAGAAGGGGGCCACTGAGCTTCGAGGCTTAAATCATTATATCTCTTGGTAACAGCCCTCCACGGTCTACCAGCATGCTAGTGCTGCTGCCAACCCAAGGCATGATTCTGCCCTCCTGCTGCTGAACTGAGGTCATGCAAGGGAAAGCAGAACATGAGAATGCCATTGTGATGTTCCAAGTAAGTCCTTCCAGTACATTCGCCGTGGGCTTCCAAACAGATGAAATAATAGACAACAAAAGGAACAGCAACAACAGTATATATGTGGTAATCCCTCCCACCTCCCTCCCGTACGCAACTCCCCCAGTGATTCCCAAACAACCTGTTATGTATCCCCCCCCCCCTTAGTGGCGTCCATTCCTATGCAGGCAATCTATCAGTCCACATGTGGTCATGGAGTATCACAGCCTGTCCCCAATGGTGTGCGCGTCTCCCTCTGTTTGTTCGCGCCCGTCCCGTACAGAGCACCCCTCCGAGCCCTCTTTCCCTGTCTGTTGCAGCGCATGGAGGATGCCTCCCCATTGGGCCACTGTGGGCTCTTTACTAAGTCCCAGTGTTTCTTCTCGCTGGATGGTACTTTCCTCCACTTTTGCCCATGCTAACAGCGAGTAACACCACACGCTCGTATGTGGTGGGTCCTTGGCTTTCCATCGTTTAGTTAAAAGGCGCTTAGCGACCACTATCCCCAAGTCTAGAAACCTAGATGTGACCTTTGTGGCGGGAGTCCTCTGGAAATGGTGTAGCAGGTATACAGTCCATTCAAAGGGTATGTCGTGGCCTGTGCATGTATGCAGTAGTCTGCTTATCGTGTACCAATATGTGGATATTTTAGGGCAACTCCATTGCATGTGTATCAGCTCAGCCCCTTGTTCGGCACATCTTGGACATGTCGCGTCCATGCGGTGAAAGTACCTGTTTATCATCGCGGGCGTGAGGTATGCTCTATGAACAATGAATAATTGTATTTGCCGAAACCTCATGTTGCGAGGGATGCGAACTGAGCTCTTAAGCATCCTTTCCCATTCTTTATCTGCCAATTGTTGCCCAAGGTCCAGCTCCCACTTACGGCGGAGTGGATTTAAACTCGTATAAGGTGTCGACCACACCCCATGATGTGCAAATACTGTATGGTGAGGTGCTGGCCCGGTTCAGTGGTCATGTCCCCTTATCTGGCCGTCAGCGTTGCCATTAGTGAGCGGTGTGTGAGGAATTACCCCAGTGGGAGTCCCTCGTCCTTCACTAATGTCGCATACGGTATGAGTGCCCCGTCTCGGTACAAGTCACCTGGTGTCTGTATGTCAGCTTCATGCCAGTACGTGAGCGAAAGTGATGTAAGGACTATGAGCCTGCTAGGAGATCCTTCCAGTGGTATAGCTGGCACGGATGGGACAATAGCTCGGTGATGTATAGGCTTCTGTAATAGATTTATATGCCACTGCTAGTAGCGGCTTTGGCGGTGCAGCTGCAGTGGCAGGGTGGAAGAGTCTGACTATTTGCTCGAGCGAGTACAGTGACAATGTAGTCACTGTGTCTTCGCGGCCCCTGTCCGCAAGCCAACAGGCTATCCACTGTAGTTGGGCAGCCAAATAGTTGTGCTCAAAGCAAGGCGCGGCAAGGCCTCCCTGGTCAATGGGCAAGTATAGTTTAGCTAACGCCATCCTATTTTGGGCGTTCCCCCAGAGAAAATCTCTGAGCAGTTTAGTGAGTGTAACAAAGAAGGTTGCGGAATGTACAAAGGCAGATTAGCGAAATAATACAGAGGTCGGGGGAGGACCACCATTTTGGCTTACGCTACCCTGCCAATGACTTTTAGTGGGAGTGTGTTCCAAAATCGGACCTACGACTGGCTTGCAGTTAAGGCCCTCCCCAGGTTGCCGCCAAATAGGTCTTTAGGCTGGCGATATATTTTGATCATGAAGCCTCCCTCGTTAAATCATAAAGCCACAAAAATTACTCCAACTGCCCAACCGGTGGTCAATCAAGATGCACTTAAATGGGTGGACGCGAAAAATGAAGTGTGAGGATAGGTGTGTTACTTTACCATCAGGGGAGCAAGGAAGCAATTCCTTTTTGTTTAGTTATCCTTACACACCCTAGTGGTGTCACGCTTCATCATCGGGTCACCCCGACGCCTATAAGTCGGGGTGGGCTCAACCACAGTGTTGGTAGCTCTTTGAAGTTAAAGAAGACCAGCGGGACAATAAAGATAAAACACCTCTGACAGATCCCCAGTTTCCCTTTTTTCTTGGGTCTGTCAGGGTTATTAAAAATCTTAAAATGCGAGTAAGTATAGAAGTATTATGGTCCTAAGACCCTAGTGCCAACATGTTTCAGTCCATATGTGGCCATGAAGGTCCAGGACTATCTTCAGGGCAATGGTCCGTCTCCCTGGGGTACAGAAAGGGTGGTCCCTATCCTGTCAGTGAATGAAGGGCAGAGTAGCTGCTCCTTATGTGTGTGACAAATGAGTTATCTGTCATGCGTAGTTCTCAATCTATCCAAATTTTGGAGAGTCACCGTATTTTGGAGAGGCACTGTTTCTCAAGGGACCGTGTGGCCTTTAGGGTAGCTCTGTAGTCAAACCTTCATCAAGAGTCCAGCCCCGCCTCCTGACCACTAGGGTGTGTGAGGCTAACTAAACAAAAAGTAATTGCTTCCTTGCTCACCTGATGGTGAAGTAACACACCTTTCCTCACACTTTATTCTTCACGTCCACCCATTTAAGTGCATCTATATTGACCACCGCTTGGTCAGTTGGAGTAATTTGTCGTGGCTTTATGATTTAACGAGGGAGGTGTTACTCCAGCCCAGAATCCTCTCGACCCTCCAGGCACTGAACAAGTTATTCAGGAGCCTTTTTTTGTGTATACATGATATATTTTGATCCCCAGGTAGCAAAAGGTGCACTCCCTCCATTGTACTACTGCACCGTTCAGAGTGTATCGTGGGTCGTGGCCCCCCTCACCAAACGCATAGAGGCACGACTTGCTAGCATTTACTGGTAGCCCCGAGATGGCAGAGAATTCCTGCAGTAATTGCGCCAGTTGATCGGGTATGTTGCCTATGTCCTTCACGTAGACCAATAGGTCATCTGCATAAAGTGACACTTGGTGTGTCGCATCCCCAAGAGATATACCTACTCCCAGCGTTGTACGTATTGCCACTGCTAGGGGCTCTATCGCCAGCACAAACAGGAGAGGGGATAGGAAGCACCCCTGCCTAGTTCCTCTTTGCACTGGTATGGCATGGGATATGTGTGGTCCCAACTGCACCTGAACTGTGGGATTTTTATAGAGCACGCTGACTGTCTGAAGGAACACCAGTCCCAGGTCATATCCCAGCAACACTGCTCACAAATAGCTCCATTCTAAGCAGTTGAATGCCTTTTCCAGGTCTAGAATGAGGCACCCCGCTCTGGGCCATTCCAGTATGGCATCCGTCGCCACCCGGAAGAACCGCCGTAGATTCAGCGATGTGCGCCATGCAGGCAGTTTTGGTCAGTGTGGATCAGATTAGGGACCACCGGTGCCACTCTGATCTCCAGCAGCTTAGCAAGTATTGAGTATTTTATAATCAGTATTGAGTAGGGCTAAGGGTCTATACGAACCCAGGCTGTGGGGTCTCTGTCCAGTTTTAGTAGGGACACCAAGTATGCTTCTCACATCGAGGAGGGCAAATCCTGCTCCTCTAGTGCTGTAGTATATAGTGTGTGAAGGTGTTGGACGAGAAATTCACTGTAGGCTATGTAATATTCGCCTGGCAGGCCATCTGGCCCTGGCGTTTTCCCAGATGCCATAGACCCAATTGCATCCCCAATCTCTTCTAAGGTGAGCGGGCTATTAAGCGCCTCTTGATGTGCCTCTGAGGTGAAGGGCAGTTGGACAGAGCCCAGGAATCTCTCTAGTTCATGACCCGGGCTGCGCCCCCTAGACTGGTACAGCTGGGCATAGTGGTCCAAAAAAGCCTTGTGTATCTTGCGCTGCGTGTACACCAGGGCCCCCTGTGACGGGCGTATGGCTCCAATCGGAGCGTGGCTGTTCTCCTGCCGCAATAGTCAGGCAAGCAGTCAGCCTGTTCTATCAGCCGAAGCATGTGTGCGGGCTGTGTGAGCTGTGTAGTTGTGCATCTCAGCCGTTCCAGCAGCTCCGTATGTTGGGCACGGAGCATCCCTACCCGGCTCGAATCTCTGTCCCTCCCCTCTTCATCACGTTCATATTGCATGAGCTGGGACGTGGCCCCCAAACAGTGTCCCCGGACCGCTACTTTGAAGGCGTTCCATTCCACGAGTGCATTGCTCGCCGTACCCTCATTGAGATCGAAATATGTGAGGACGGCCGCCCCTAGTGAAGAACGAAATTCCAGGTCTTCTAGTTCAGTAGTTTGGAGGCGCAATGTGGGTATGGGGGGGACGATCTGCCTCCCAGCTGAGTTGGATCCACAGAGGGTTATGATCGGAGTGTGCCCGCCCTAAATATTCCGACCCCATGACCAGTGGGAGCAGGGATTGGGAGCCCACCACCCTATCCAGGTGCACATGTAGGTCATGCACCGCTGAGTAATAGGAGTAAACGCGCTCAGTAGGATTAAGAACTCGCCACATATCCAGCAACGCCCAGTGTGAGAGCCATTCTGTGAGGGCCCGAGCAAATTGATATACAACAGAGGTGTTGTGAAGCGGAGGGAACGATCTATCTGTGTCAATGTTGAGTACCAAATTGAAGTGTCCTTCTAGCAACCAGGGGAGTCCCGCCTAAGGGGTCAAAGCTTGCAATAACCGCAACAGAAATGGAGCGTATATGAAACCCAGCAGTATTGTTTGGCCATTGAGCTGCCCTTGCACTAAGGTGTATCTACCCTCATGGTCTATCACCACGTCCTCACAAACAAATGGGGTGCCCGTCCTAATCCAGATTAACATTTCTCTCCCATGTGCTGAATACACAGTACTGTATACCTGCCCCCTCCATCGCCTGCACAGTCTGTCCAGTTCTGCCAGTGTCATGTGCGTTTCCTGCAAGAGGGCAATGCCTACCGAGTGTCGCTGGAGGAAGGCAAAGACGGAGTAGCGCCGCAAGGGTGTGTGCATACCGCTTATATTCCATGTCAGTACGTTAGTTTGTGCCATTACTAGTGTATGTAGTCGTCTGGGGCAGGGGGAACAGGCTTCTTATGGGTAAGTGCGCATAATGGGTGAGTGAGTATGTACCGGTCTGTTGTAACAAAAACATTAAGTCAACGTCGAACTTCATAACAGTGAGGGCGAACTCTACGGAGATGTCCGTTTAAACGTCTTTAACAGGTTAAGATGATAAACTATCCCAGTATATCGCCTGGCGGGGTTGTGTGCACTATCAGTGCTGTATCATGACATACCCCTCCCCGTCATGGTTCGAAAATGTGCTATCTGATTAAGCTTCTAGGCTAGTGTGCGGGCCCGGTTTGTGTCGTGATGAAGCGTCGCCGCATGCGTGCCCGTCCGTTGCAGCAGCAGATATGGCCCGGTCAATCGGAACAACAGTGAGCGCCCAGCTGTCATGTGATATACCCTGCGTGGCCGCTATCCCAAAAATGTCACCCCATGTCTACAGCACACATTAAGGTACATTAGCAAACATCATAACAAGTCTTTGCTTGCGTGAGCCTTCTGTGGTATAGTCCAGCGCAATAATGTCTCATCATATTATGCCATCAGCGGTCTGTGGAGATACCACCGGTAGGCTCATGTCTTCAGAATCTTCCGTTATTGGAGACTATAAACCACTGTCCGCCGCCATGTCAGTGAAGCATGCTTCTGAACTCTCTATACTATGTGTGGTTCCGAGTATTGCAACAGCCTCCAGGACTTCTTGCGGTTCCATCCTGATCTTTCTGGGCTTGGCAGCATCGACCCCGGAGTTGTGGTCCTTCATGTGCCGCGTCTTCCACGTCGTCTAGTTCTTCTGCCTGTCGAATTGTCAACTTCAAGGCCTGGGGGGCGTGTCCCCTTCTACAGTCTCGACTCCTCCAGCCAATCCCAAGTCTCCGCAGGAGAGTCAAAGAAACGTGTCCCTCCTTTTGTCACAACCCTCCGCCTGGCAGAGAATAGTAGGAAGTAGGGCAATCCTTGGTCCCTGAGCTGGCGTTTCATTGCCGTGTAGTTACTTCTGTGTCGCTGCACAAGTGCTGTGTAGTCTGGGAACAGCATGACCTGGCTGCGTTTACTTTGAGGTTTTCCAGTTTTCAGGTTTCACGCAGCACTGCATTCCTATCCCAATAGTTGAGGACAGGAATGCAGTGGAGCCGGGAGTCAGACTGGCGCGGTCTGACTCCCGGCTGGGGCTTCTGTGCTGACACGCTGTATGCCCTCTCCACTGCAAACTGTGGTGACAGTGCTCCCTAGGGCAGTATGCCCCGCAACCAGTGATCAACATAATGTTCTGGATTCCGTCCCTCTTCCCCTTTCGGAAGACCCCCCACACGAACATTGTTGCGGTGTGGGAGTCCCTTCACATCTTCGACTCTGTTCTCTAGTGCATGCATGCGATCCATCATGTCTTGTAGGGCAGCAGCGTGACTTTGACTGAAAGGCTGAAGTTCCTGAAGCGTCTGGCTGTGGAGGGTGACTTTCTTGGTCAGTTTGCGGTGGTCCGAATGTAGCAGGGTGAAGCCCTTGGTGACTAAACTATGCTCATTTCCAGGCACGGCACTGATCTTCTCTACCGCCACAAGCACTGAATCCATCTTGGCGGCCAGGGCCGCGGTTGGCGCCTCCATCTCGGCTTCCTCTCTCAGGCTTGGGGGTTCTTAACCACCCGCACACAGCGGTCCTTGCTGTATCTTGGCGTGCATACGGCCCATCACAAGCTGCTGCACAGTTGGCATTTGTGGTCAGCCTGATGTGTAAATGAGCCCGTCGGATTTCCAGTGACTATGCATGGACCAAGTCTAGCCCAGCGAATGTGCACTGACGCCTCACGTTGGTCCCCGCATGGGGAAGGCGGCTCACCATCACGATGCGTCCGGCATTCAGTATCAGGGCCTGTGGTGTAGCCGCCTCGCGCCTGTTGATTCTCATGACATATGTTGTCTGGGCGCCTGGCAGACTGGGCAGACTGACAAGGCAGATTGACAGGCCTCATTGTACCCGAGGAACGGGCCGTCTCTCCCTGTCAATTTCTCTCCTCAGCAGTGGGTCGCTCGTGACTTTACTTCTGTAGGCCTCAGCACCTTCAAGGGGGATCAGGTCAGGTGAACCTCATCAACTTCTCCGCCACTGCAACTTCTGTCCGCAGCACACAGCCGCCGCCGCGTCGGCGACACTACTGTTCTGTGGCCTGGCTTTGCATGGGCCCTGGGGCACGCTCGCTAGACACCACATACGTCTTGGGGGCACTTTCACTGTGTCTTCACTCCCAGGATGGGCCGCCGTTGCACTGCATCCCCACTGCTCAGTGTGCGCAGAATTCCTTTGTGCGGCCTGAACCCTGCACACCTACTGATTGCCTTGCTGTTTGGAGTCGACCGCCACAGTCAGCCCAGTGACCAGTTCCAGGTCTCAGCAATGAGGGCCCACCTTTCAACACGGACAACTGCTACAGTGGGGCCCCTTTGGACCAGTGCGAGCCTGCGGCTCTGAGCGTCCTGGCCGCCATTCCTCGTGGCAAAGTCCAGCCTGCAGATAATTCAAGGCCTCCTCCGCAGACCGCAGGCCGCTGCTCTGAAGCTCCCCAGTGGCGCGGGCCTCGCAGGCGACCCCACACCGCGTTTCTCGCTCCGAGTCCCAGGGGGGCAGGGCGCTCCCAACGCTGCTCTCTGAACCGCCACTGCCAGTTACCGCGACCCCCCCCATGACGGCTCGGGACTGCTCCGCAGGGATTATAGTCCTCCTTGTAGTGGCCACTTACTTCTGACTCTGACGGGAGTATGGCAAGGATCCGCCGCACTCACTATCAGGGGAGCCGAAGGGTCCTCACTCCGGCTGCCCATGGCGTGGCCTGAGGCCGCAGCCAACTTCAGTGTGTGCGGCTTCAGATCAGGCTCACACGTTCACCCCCACCGTGATGGCAGACTGCACTCTCGAGGGGCCCGATAGGAAGATGGGCATACCTTCGCTTTGGTGAGTCACCGACACAGTCTAAAGCAGTGGCTCTGGCGAGGCGGCCAACCCCGCCATGCGCTGTCTCCACGTCACGCTATGGGCAGGCCGTGTCCCCATGTCGGCCGCAGCCCTGGTTCTGTTTAGCGAAATGGCCATTGTTAGCGCTGCCCGGAGTCGGTGGCTTCTCATCTCTCCGGCGCCGAGAGTGTCCAGCATGGATGGCACGTTTTAAGGATACATTTGTCAGATTGCGAGGGGATGTCGATCGGAGCACTAGGGACTTGCGTCCGCCATGATGGCTGGCTAGCCACGCCCCCCCTAGATTTTGCTCTCCAGTGGTTGAACTTGGCCTCCACCTACTAGGTGGCCCATGTACACAAACCTGATCTGCCTTGCCTGGCACTTTGTGGCCTTGATAGTGAGGCCTGCCATCTGCAGGGCCACCAGAATGTTTATGAGGTGGACCAGGTGGAACTAAAGACAGCAATATCTTTTAGAAATGCTGCTCTGGAGGCTCCCAGTGTTGCGTGCTTATCTAGGATCCTGATCGATACTGTGACCTTATGCCCCTATTCGGCTATAAATCCATTTATTCCCTATATTGGCATAACCGTTCGAGTGCAATATTCTGTAACTCATCTCTGGCCTCACACGAACAGAGCCACATTCCAGAATAGCTTTCTCTGCCACTTCCTTTGCAACCAATTAGTGCAATGACAGAGCAGAAGTCACTATCTGAGATTCCTAGATTAACACTCCGAGTTCTTCAACAAGATAAAAACTCAGCAAACCTGGAAATCCCCGCTTGCTGTGTTTTGATTAGTAATAGAACTCTAATGAGCACTGATAGACGATCACTTCCTAGTGACATCTTATTGACGTCTTATGTCCAGCAAACTTACGTCAAACAAGGCACCTTTCAGGTATAAATACTACCAACGTGGCCTTAAGCAAGTCCCCTGTTGCCCGTCGCCTGAAGCTGCTGTTATGCTGAAGATATCATAGCTGCTATCGCTGCTAACTAGCGAACGATGGTGTGGTGAACCTAGGAGCTGAACAGCCGTCCCCCTGCAAGAGCCCAACAGATGCAAGCTGCCCGCGGACGCTGTTCCCCCCTCCTTCTCCTCCTCGACGCGCTGAGAAGAGACGCTGCCTTTCTCCTGCCGAGAAATCCAGCTCCAGCGTTTCTGGTCTACCCTTGCGGGTGACTGTGATATCGAGCCCTGAGGGAGATACCAGACCTCCATCATTCTATTCCAGAGGTATGGTGTTGACTAAACCCTTGAGAGAGAATTCTTGAAGCAAACCTTGGCAAAACCAACTTAACTTAAAGCTACTTACTTACTCCCCTCCCAAGTATTAGGCTTAGGTCAGGTACACTGGGGTAGGCGTAGTTAGAAGCACCAGTTGAGTATTTTAGCCTAATGTATATATGAATGTATATATGTTTTATTACTTTTAAACCATTGTATGGCTAAGAAACCATATCAATGCTTTTACAGTATTATTTCGCAATACTTATCTTACTGTACGTACTTTTTATCATAACAAGTCTTGTAATTGTGGCAATTCATTTCTCTTGTACGAGAAGAAAGACTGTTCAATAAGTGTTAACCCTTTATTGACAAACGCCCGTCTCTCTGTTCTCTACACATTGTGAAAGTAAACTGCACCAACCTGACTGAGTAAAATAACTGTCTATTGTTTCACACGACCCTAGAGATTGACTCTTGATCTGAGGAGCAAAGTTGTCATGTTGCACGGTTGTTGGAAAACTGAATCCCTTCTTGTCTGTGCCAGGGAAGCTGATCACTTCCTATGTCAGTCAAAGTTTCCAGTGACCTCTGAGCTAGTTGGTAACAAACCCAATTAAGTTTAGCATAGTCAGTAGAGGCCTGGAAGATCCGCACTTCTATGTCGATATTACTGTTTATGTTATTCCAATGCGCAGGGCCTATTGGGAAAATAGGAACTACGCTACATGGCGCCCAACGTTTGGTAAGGCGATAAACTAACGCAAGACGTTAGAGTAACTCAGTCGTGCATATTTCACACAGACCCCTTTCTCCCGTAAATACTCCAATAGACGTCTGGAGTGGGTGAAAGGTTAAAATCCGCCCGAACTCAGTAGGAAGAGATTCCTATGTAAAGCTCTGGTTTATTCAACGTTGAAGGATACAGTGTTCCAAAATATTGTGCACCTAATCTTTGTCTCCTTGGAGACCTACTCTGCAAACCTTGCATTTATAAAATGTCAGACTTAGAAAACGGAACCACTGGGGGCGCAGCAGATGCGACTCAGCAGGGTCCCGAAGACACTGACCCGGATGCAATTATCATCCCGGTCATTTAAGAAAGTCTATAACGTTAAAAGTTATAGAAAACGGACTGACACCACAAGGTGGTTGTTGGAACCTGGGATGTCAGGTCACCTAGGGTAGCCTGGCCTAGGGCAAGACATGCATTTCAGAGGCACAAGTGTGAAGGTTGCCAACCACCCAATAGTAAAACCACGCAATAACACACAAAAATAACGCTACACCAAAATATGGAAAAATAAGTACTGCTTTATAAAAATATATCTTTGCTCTCTTGGTACTAAAGTTCACAGTTCAATATAATGCATTCTGTCAGGGAAAGAACCAGTACATTTAAAATTGTCAATAAATGTCAAAAACACAGTACTATTAAATTATCATCACATTACATTTAGGTGTCTTGAAATCAATAGCTCTACCTCCAGAGAAGTTAACTCATTTCAGTATTTGTCATCAATTATACATTCGAACAGTCCCCAACATTGACCAGATTTGACTTCAATGAGGAGTTTCAGTTCAATTAGAAGTTTAGTTAGATACCAGCAATCTCCATAAGGAATGTATTCCTTCACTTAACCAACAGGTTCCTTTGTGTTACTGCCCAACCTGTATTGAACAGGGATGAAAACGACCAGTGCCTTATTTACTTCACTGTAGGCGCTAGCGCCGCTTCCCCCTGCAGTTCACCTCCTTACTTGTGTTTAATCTGTTGCTGGATCCTTCCTTCGCCAGACGCTTGGTGGAATTCACCACCGATATGGCCGAGGAAAACGAGTGTGGCGAAGGCTCTCTCGCCTCACGAAGCTCCCATGCTCCCCCCTCCTCACTGAGGCCAGCTCCTCTACTTGGCGCTCGAGTGGAAGGTAGGATTGATAATACAATGCCCCACAGATCGCTACTGGCCCCCTCAGTTCCCCCTCTCTGCTCGGCCAGCTCCTCCGTGTGGCGCGCGAGCAGAGGGAAGAGGCTGGACACTCACTCTGGCTGCTGCGGCAGCTGGCGCTCCTCCTCAGCGTTGACCGGCGGGGGCTGCTACTCCCGCTGACATGCGCGGTGGCGCCCGCGTTGGTTCCGCCTCTCACGGCGGCCGCTCCCAGGAAGGACGCTTCTCGCACGGGCTAACTCGGTCCTAGGCCCCTCCTGTGGGGATAGCTACAACGACTGGGGCATGCGCGAAGGCGCCTTTAAGCAGTGTCTCGCCCTTACTTTCCCCTGGCAACCGGGGCGTCACTCGGCAACGCAACAGAAGCGCGGAAGGCGCCCCCGGGGTCCCGTTCACGAAGGGAAGCCTCGCAAGGCTTTTCAGGCTCAGTGGATCCCGGAGGGCGCTGTCACAGTGCGCGATCAGTACCCCAGGGGTCCCGCTCACAGTCGAGGCGGCGCTGCCTCAGAGAAACCGGCACCCTTCACCGCTTGTCAGTTCACCAGGAAATCCAGGGATCAGCTGACTGCACGTCCGGCCAGGACCTCTCAGGACACAAGAGCACAAGCCTTCCCCAGCACCCAGAAAGGTAGGACACAGCGCTGATTCGATTTTCACCTCAGCTCCCACTTCCCAACTCTATAATGTTCTTTTACCATTCCATACTGGATGGAGGCTGGTGGCAGGGGTTGAGGGTTATTCGTTCAGAGTTCCTTCCACTGGGCAGAGGACTGCGCTCCACAGTCTCCTTCTCCTGTTTATACCCCACTATTTTCAAGCTAGGGGTTAGTCAGGCGCCCAGGGTCTCCCTTAAACATTCCCAGCGGGGACAAGACAAGGATCCCAAAGGAGGAGTAGAGAAGTGGATTAATTAGGCTGCTTCCCAGTCCAGGAGATCAACCCTCGCACTAGTCTCCCCCCACCTTCCAAGATAGCCTGTCCTCCAGCTGACTCTCTCAGGTAGACAAAATGGCTGCCCAGCATTCCGCCTTATATAGGCTGACCCTCAGTGGTCCAGAAGGGACCAGAAGGTTCTGGAACGCCCTATACTAGTCTATGGGCAAGTTCTGGGGTTGGCAGTTAGGGCAGTTGGTAGCCACCATTTTGTGTGGTTCCAACTATTTTCCTGTCAGAACAGGCCTCTGGGCCTGAGGTGAAAAACTATGAGGGGAAAAAGAACACCTATCCCCTTGACCAACACCTATAAAAAGTTAGTGGACAAAAATTATCAAGGGTATGAGGGGCAAAAAGGGGACAAAATAAATAATAAATTGGAGGGACTACGCAAAAAGCCAGACCGGTCTAACAGTGGTACAGTAATTTTCGTGATCGAGGCACACGAATATCGGCAGACAGAGGTATTCTATTCATGGATAAACTTTCCAGCGGCAAACGCTAGAACAAAAGAGTTTCACTATTACAAAATAGAGAAACCTCCGGAAGAGTACGCTCCTTTCGAGGAGACTGAAATCCCACTAAAATTCCAAGAGCACCTGCCCTGGTTTAATGGCGCCCTAAAACATAATGATCATATTACCAGGCTCGGTCCACTAGGTAGACCAGGAGCAACGTGGCTGGTTCTAGCCAGCTACACACCACATCCAGACATTGCAAAAATGTCTAGAGAAGAGCTGTTAGTACAGCTAAAAACCCTTATAAAAATACATAGGCAATTAGTCCAATATGTAATGCGGACTGCAACAGTCCAACCAGCTGTTAATGTACCACAGCTGACCCCTCATCAGGGGAACACTAATAAAATTACACCACAGAACATACAGTCATGTCTTGGTAAAAGACCCGTAAAACGGGAACAAATCCCTTTCTGGTTAGCACAGAAAATCACTCAAATAGAGGCAGTATTTCCGGCTACTACCCCTATCGAGAAACACAGAATCTTGACCATCTGCCTTCCTATGGGAATCGCACCACACATAGAGGACTGTGACACTTAGGGTACAGTCTTTGCTTCCATTTACACAAAAACACATGGTGTTCCGTCTATGGCGGTAATACCAGAAGTGCTAAAACAGATTCAAAATGAATACGGTCCAGAGCCCGCTTTAAATCTTGGTATGAAATTACTGAGAGACTTCAAGCAGGTCTCGGCTATATTATTAGCCAATATAAAGGGAGAAGCAGCATCTGTGGCGATCTGCCAGAAGTTGAAGGAAACAGATATAACAGATCAGCCAGTTGAGCTTGCTAGAATCATAGAAAAATGCCATGAAGAATTAGGTAGAGACAGCTTGGGTGGAAAACCGGTAAAGCCCCAACTGCTCGAAAATCCTGAAAAATTATTTATGAAAAATAATTCAAACACTCCTAAAAAGAGCTGGGATGGAAATAAACAATCCACTCCCAAGGAAAAAGTATTCCAGTCCAGAGGAAGGTCTCCTCGACGGAGGGAAAGAACTCCGACTCGAGAACACCAGTCTCCCCAGAGGGAGCCCTCTGAGAAAAGATATAACCTTAGAAATAGGGATAATCTGAAAAAACCTGATAGATATCAAAGTATTGATACACGTCCCTCTCGATCTTTTTCGCAGAAATCGGAAAGAAGAGGACGGTCAGACCCAGGAGAGCACACCAAGTCCAAAGACAAGGAACCTGCTCAGAGTAAAAAATCTCAATTTCCCAAAAGAAGGTAGCCAGTATTAGAGTAATCAACCATGCCGAGAATACTGAGGACACAGTTGAAAAACTGGGAGTGGGCATTGACAATGTTGGACAGTGCAGCAGAAATCAAAATAGCCCGCAAGATCTTGATGAGTCATCTGGAGACAGTGGACACGAATGAATACATTCAGGTTGAAACTGCCGACACAAGACTTAGCAAGCCCCATAAAATATACGAAATAACATTGCGTATAGAGGGTGATAAGACTAGGAAAATAAAGGGTCTATATTGGGATAAACTCTCTAAACGATATGATATTCTGTTAGCTGAAAAAGATTGGCCCCCAGAGTTTGTCAGGGAGTGCCCTCGTGGCGAAGAAAT
The DNA here is from genome assembly GCF_964263255.1 of Lissotriton vulgaris. Taxonomy (NCBI): domain Eukaryota; kingdom Metazoa; phylum Chordata; class Amphibia; order Caudata; family Salamandridae; genus Lissotriton; species Lissotriton vulgaris. The sequence continues at coordinate 2,007,590,338 of NC_141685.1, read as the reverse complement.
GATTACGCCTGCCTTCTCGAATCACATTCCGATTCACAAAAAATATACTTATGCAAGGAAATGGGCAGTAGCCCAGGCACCGGCATTATATAAAAATCATGTAGGATGGGATGAGGACTCTCCTCCTCACAAAGTCCAGTTAAAAAATGAACCAACTGCCCAACAGCAGAATCCCATTAAGCAAGAAGCTAAAAAACAAGTCAGGGAGATCTTAGATCAACTTGAATACCAGGGGGTGATTGAAACATGCACCTCTCAAATGAACAATCCTTTGTTTCCTGTCTCCAAACCAGACAATTCATATTGTCTAGTTTTGGACTACAGACATCTTAATGCATGTTGTAAAACATTTGCAGTACAAAACTCGCATAGTGCAGCCCTAATGAATAACATAGTTAGGAAAAAATATAAAACGACATTAGACATATCTAATGGTTTCTTTTGTCAAAACATTGCACCAGAAAGCAGATATTTGACCGCTTTCTCAGCATTTGGGTCGCAGAAAAATTCTGTCGACTCCCACAGGGGTTCAAGAACAGCCCAGGACTATTCTCAGCTAGGGTAACAGAGTTACTACAAATATGATGATGAGGCATTATCTTACGTAGATGATATTTATCTCACAGACGACGACTTGGATACTCACTTGAAAAGAGTGAACACCATTATACTTGGGTTCGCGGCAGAGGGTTACAAATTCAACTTTAAAAAGTCTCGAATTGCCCATCTGACAGTACTATTTTTAGGGTACAAATTATCAAGTGAAGGAAAAAGCCTAGCGGACAACTTCTTAGAGAAGTGCGCTGTACTCCAAGCTCCAAAAACGCTGAAGAATTTACAATCCATACTAGGTTTTCTGAATTTCGGAAGAACTTACATTTTAAATTACGCGGAGAGGGTTAAACCTCTCTACGAACTAATTAAACCTGATTTTAAACAAATCAATTGGACTCAAAAACACACAGAAATTTTGAGATCACTGCAAACAGACATGTTAGCTAAACCAAAATTAGATACACGTGATAACACACGCGATCTTGTAATCCGAGTCATCCCAGGAAGATACGGATTCACGTACCTAACCTCTAATGAGGGAGAAAAGGTACCAATTTCAATTAAATCTCAGTTGTACACACAAGTAGAAAAACATTCAGTCACACAGAAAGAACTGTGAAAGCAGTGAAAATTGCATTAGCAAATGAACGAGAACTAGCACACGGCAAAAGGATTAATATCCTCACAGCGGAATCCGCCTTCGAGGCGCTATTCAGCCCAGTAAACCTGCCTACAGTGTCACTGGATCCGAAATGGATACAGTATGTAGATTCTCTAGGAGCGGAAGATGTGAAATACTATTTCGCCCCGCAATTTGAAGAACTGAATGATTTAGACTATGAAGAAGAATATCCTCTGCCAATCGAACTTCTGCCTCTCCCACAATACGCCTGTATAATCTATACAGATAGATTTGTACAGCATTTCAACGTAGAGAGCAAATCCTACGATGCAGCCTGTGCGATTGTTAAAGGTCGTTGGCTGTGCGGTAAATTCAGACCGAAAGTAACAAAAACTGAATCATTGAGAAACTGTTCGGCTCGGAGAGCTGAAATCAGATGTTTAAAGATGGCGCTCGAAAATGCAGAACGTGAATTCCCCACACTTATCGTGTGCGATTCTCATTTTTGCGTCAACTCTTACAATAATAAACTGCAGAGTTGGATTGAAAACGATTACAAAGATGACACAGGTGCCACAATAAAGCATAAATTGCTCTGGAAACAGGTAGCTCTTTTACATAAAGAACTACAAAAGACTCACGTGGTACACGCACAGAGTCTTCAACGTGATGGCGTTCACGTTGCAGGGAATTCATTGGCTAATACAGCCACAGCGGAAGCAACTAAACCGGCTTCCGTAGCCACAAAAAAGCGTACAGAAAAATACATAGACGGGGAAACCATGCTGGCAGTAAAAACGACCGTAAAAGGCGACTGTGCAGCACTACCCGTGAACTATCCACTCAATTATACATACATAATCGATGCAAACTCCGTTCCTTTTGCTCGAATCCCTGGAGTGGGGGATAAGGTAATTCCAAACATGAACAGGAGAATATTATTAATAGCAGACGCACACATGGGTGAAGGTCCAAGGCACATCCAGATGATGGAATCCCTGACTGAATTGCAATCAGTATACTGGTGGCCGGGGATGAGCGTGCAACATCAGATATATGTAAAGAACTGTCCGGACTGTGATAGGGATCGCAGTAATGAACCGGTCCTGCCTGTTGCACAGTTATCATTTATAGAAAGGGCAATGATGTCCGCAAGCCATTCAGCGTCCTATTAATCAGTTAAGACTAAACACACTTAAAAAATGTGGCCGCAGCGCTCGGCTGACGCTAGAACGGTTATAAAAGATCTGCGAGTCTTTATCGGCACATACGCAACTACCACGTTCCATTCTGACCAGGGTCCTGCTTTCAGCTCTCGAGCTTATAAGGAGGCCATGGCCAGCATGGGAATTGGGTTGCGGTATTCTTGTCCGGCGCACCCCGAAGGGAATAGTGTGGTAGAAAGAGAAAAAAACGGGACATAAAGCGATCTATAACAGGGAAGGTATTAGGTTCAGGCGCTAGGTGGGTCAAACATTTAATAAGTGTCCAGTCCAGTTTATGCTGAGGCCCAAGTATCTCCCAAGCTTCATGTATTCTCTTAGAATATGTGATAGATTATTCTTGGGGTTACGGATTATATCACCATATCATCTTCACATAAGGAAATGCCAATTGGCGTAGCCAGAATTTCAGTGCTGCTGCAGCTGATTTTTGCCTAATCTTACATGCAAAAGCTTCAGGTGAAATTGCAAATAGGATGGCGGAGAGGGGACTTCCCTGTCGTGTGCCCCGATGTATCCGTATTTGTCCCAACACTTGTCCGTTTACGCGGGGTCAGGCCATCGGTATGGTATAGAGGAGTTTCATTGATTGCTTCAGCGTCTCTGGCATTCCTATTCGCTTTAAAATCGTGAAGAGATAATTCCATTCTATTGAGACGAAGGCTTTGGCAGAATCATGGAGTAATTCTGCTGCCTCCAACTCTGGTTTTAGCTGATGTTGAAGAGCAAAATAGAGCGTAAATCATGTGATAAGGAGCGTGCTGGCATAAAGCTTGATTGGTCTGGTAGTATAAGGGGTTGTAGTAATGGTTGCAGTCTCATGGGTATGATTTTAGCTAGTATTTTAGCACTGTGCTGATGAGTGATAATGGGCGATAAGAGTCACATTTATCTGGTGTCTTGTCTGTTTTTAAAAGCGCCACTATCATGTCCTCTTTTAGTGTTGGTGGTAAAATCTTTTTTTATTTTTTTTATTTTTTTTGGAAAACCTTTATTGGTGATTCAAAGCACACAGCTATTCAGCCTTACATCCCGGGGGCTAGGCAGCATTATAAAAGCGGAGAAAAGGTGTGCACAAAACAAGTCAAGGAGCAGTCAGGTTTAATTTTATAATATAAATATGAACCTAAGAAACAAATTAGAAAACTAAAAGGAACAAGAAGAAGGAATTAAGGGGGGGGAAAGGAAAAGGTGGCAAGGCAGAAAAGAGAAGCGGTAAGCACTAATCCAGGGTACGAGTGGGACCTTTCAGCACTTTGAACTAAACATATCAAAAAGAGCATACAATTGTGGGGGGAAGAAGAAACAGGATTACGTTTACGTGAAGCATGGGCGGAGGGAATGGCTAGGGTGAAAGACGGACCTCCAGCGGACCTACGTCAGGGGGTACACACATCGCCTCTGTATGCATTCCATGCCCCCCAGATCATCCCCCACATCTTGGGCTTACCCCTAGCTAGGTACACAGTTTTCTCACGGAGCATGCACCAGTCCATATTAGTTTTCCAGAGACCCACGGAGGGGGGGGTCGGGGCGCCCCATTTCTGAGCAATATCTCGCTTGGCCACCATATTCCCTAGTGTGACCCAGCGAGTTTGTGCATTATTGTAGTCAGTTGGACCCCACACGTTCAACAAACAACGTCGAGCTTCCGCAGACAAATCAACACCAGTCTCATCACGCATAACCGCATGCACCCGTTCCCAATAGGAGGCAATGGCCTGGCATTCCCAAATGGTATGCATAAAGGTGGCCAGTGCACCACATCCTCGCCTACAAAGGCCATCCTGGGAAAGCCCCATGTGAATCAACCTGGGGCCAGTGACGTAAACCCTGTGGAGTATTTTCAGCTGAACTAAGCGCAGCCTGGCTGAAATTGCTACTTCCTTGGGGGAGGATACCGCACACTGCCAATCTTCATCATCCAACTCAATCCCATCACTCACCCACTGATCACGCACTTTCAACAACAGGTCCGTCCGAGATCCCACCGGTCAAACCCTTTTGAGTGCCACAACCTACCCAGCAAGTCGGATTCATAGAGGGGAGTGGCCATAGTGAGCCTACCCTTCCACCCCAGTGCCTTCGTAATGGCCCTCCATATATGTACAGCGGTCCTGGTGGGACCAGTCAATTTTCCGTCCAGAGATCTAGAGTACAACGGTCTGTAGTACATCCCGTCATTCATGAGCCAGCGATCCATGGCGTACCCCGGGCTTGTCGCCGGTCCATAAAAGCCATGATTAAGAGCTGCCAATTGGGAGGCCCAGTAGTACCGGCGGACATCAGGCAAGGCAATACCGCCGTCGTACCACGGAATAGTCAGCTTAACTACGGCTATACGCGGCCTACCTTCCCAAAAAAGAGTCCGCTGTAGACCTTCAATCTCCCTGAAGTACTTGGAAGGGACTGGGTCCTGCGTGTTCTGAAGCGCGTATAAGAATCTTGAACAACGCCGCTCGGCCCAACAGGGACATCGGCAATCTTTTCCAACCCTCCACATCGCGCCTGAGGCGCGCAAGAGGGGGAAGCAAGTTGTTGGCATAACGTGCCCGGGCATCCGTTGATATGTAGATACCCAGGTACTTGAATCCCTGCTGCGAGACCTGTATCGCACAGCCCCTAGGAAGACGCAGAGTGTCTCCGCTAAGCACATAGAGGTAGGACTTGGACCAGTTGATAACCAGGCCCGAGTACCCACCAAAAGTACACAACACATCAAACATCACAATCAAAGACCGACAGGGTGAGGTAAGGTAAAGCAGAATATCGTCCGCGTACAGCGAGACTCGATCCTCAAATCCCGGCGACCACTTGATCCCACTGATGTCAGGGTGAGCGCGGATCCAGGCAGCAAGCGGCTCAAGCGCCAAGGCAAAAAGGAGCGGAGATAGCGGACAACCCTGTCTAGTACCCCTGCGCAAGGCAAAGGAAGCAGACATCCGGCCATTGACCGTTACATTGGCCAATAGGGAGGAATAGAGAAGCCGGACCCAACTTATGAAGTCGGGGCCAAACCCAAACTTGGACAGTACCGCCCACAGATAGTTCCATTCGAGGGAATCAAACGCCATCGTTGCGTCCAGGGAAGCCAGGACAGTCGGCTCGCAAAGCTTGTGCACCCGCGCCATGACAGCGTGAAGCCTCCGAAGGTTAAGAGCGGTATTGCGGTGGGGTATGAAGCCCGACTGGTCTGGATGGACCAAGTCTGCGATCACACCCACGAGCCGATTAGCCAGCAACTTAGCCAGAATTTTGGGTTCGGCATTCAGCAGAGAGATCGGGCGATATGATCTACAAAGGTCTCTGGGTTTCCCCTCCTTATGAATGACCACAATGGTGGCCAGGCGCTGATCCAGTGGGAGTTCACCAACCTCCCGGGCTTCCAAGAACATACGCCTCAGGGGCACTGCGACGGTATCTGCTCTAATCTTGTAAAGTTCCACCGGAAGGCCATTGGGACCGGGAGCCTTGCCAGAGCGCAGGGACCGTATCGCAAGCGCCACCTCATCTGCCGTGATACCCCGGTCCATGTCGTCACGCTCGGTGTCCGACAGGCAAGGAAGCTCAACCCTTTCCAGAAAAGAGGCCGAATCCGATTCAGTCAAGGTGGAGACTGAGGTGTAAACCGTCTCGAAGTAGTCGGCAAAAGCCGAGGCGATAGCACTGGGGTCAGTAACAACCACCCCGTCCTCGCCCAAAATCTCAGGCACTACACGGGAAGCCAACTCCCTTCTATCCAACCAGGCAAGGAGCTTGCCCGCCTTGTCCCCCGCATCGTAGATCCTCCCTTGCTGTTCCCTGCCCATCGCCTTGGCAGCGTCAGTGGCAGTGGCTCGATATTCCGACTGCTTCAGGGAGAGAGCGTGCAACAGTTCGGGCGTCGGATCTAACGCCAACTGGGAGTCCAGGCCCTCAATATCGACTCCAACCGCACCATTTCTTCATCCCTTCGTCTGCGCACCTCGGCTATCAGGGAGAAAGCTTCTCCTCTCAGGACAGTCTTGAAGGCCTCCCAGAGGGATAGGGCCGACGTTACCATACCCGTATTCTCAGTGAAATACAGGTCGATGGCTTTAGCTAAGAGGTCTCGAGTCTTGGGGTTGCGGAAGTACCAGGGGTTGACCGGCGCCACCCTAGTCGTCACCGCAGTACCAAAGTCAAAGGATACCCAGACAGGGGAATGGTCCGATATACCTCTGGCCATAAGGCGGGCTCCAGAGACGATCGATGCCTGAACCGCCGGAGTCAAGATGTAATCAATTCTGGAAAGGCTACCGTGTGCGCCCGAGTGAAAGGTGTACTGCCGATGGGCAGGGTGTAGAAGACGCCAACAGTCAATAAGGCCCATAGTACTCATGAAATTCGGGAGCCATGATTGCGCACAGGGAAGATCTCTGGACGGAAAACGGTCAAGTGTTCCCGAAATCACGGAATTAAAAACCCCACCAAGTACAAGCAATCCCTCCGGGAGGCCCAAAATGGCGCCCCGAGATCCTGAAAGGTAGTAGTCTGCAAACCCGGGGGGACGTAAACGGAAACCAAAACCAGGGTGCGTCCCTCCCACCTGCCCACCACAACAACATATCGGCCCCTATCATCAATCACTTTGGACTCCACCTCCAGGGGGAGAGACATGCGCACCATGATTCCAACCCCTCGGGACCCCGAAGAGAACCCGGAATGAGCCACCATCTTAAACCCCTTTCTGTTAAGAGCCTGACAAGTATTGCCAATGAGATGCGTCTCCTGCAAGAGGATAACATCGGGTACACAACGTTTAAACATTTGTAACACAACCCCACGTTTAATGCGATCCCCCAGCCCATTCACGTTCCAACTTAGCACATTTAAAGTCTTACCCCCCATCATCAAAGATGTCCAGCCAGTCCCTAGCTGCCTCCAGCAAGTCAAAAAACACAGCTCGAGCGCCATGTTCTATACGAAGCTTCGCTGGGTAAAGCATGGAGTACGTCAACCCCATCTCCCTCAGTCTCCGTTTAACACCCATGAAACTTTGTCGGCGTTTCTGTACCGCTTGAGTGAAGTCAGGGAAGAAGTTCACATCAGCGTTTTGAAATTTCAACGGACGGCCTCTCCTTGATGCCTGCAGGATCGCATCTCGGTCCCTGTAGTTAAAAAGTCTGGCAATGATGGGGCGCGGAGACGCTCCCGATTTCGGTTGGCCACCAGGCAGTCTATGCGCTCGCTCCACCGATAAGAACTTACTCAGGCCACCGGGAGCCAAGGGTTTCACCACCAGTTCCTCAACGAATAGATCGGCAGCCTCCTCCTCCGCACCCTCTGGTACACCTATAATGCGGACGTTCTGGCGCCGTGCCAGTCCTTCAAAATCATCGAGCCGGCGGGCAAGCATGGAGTTGGCGGCCTTCAGATCCCGAACCTCCGACTGTACATCAGACATGTCAGTAGTCAGGCTCGACGTCTTGATGTCGAGCGACTTGACCCTGTCGTTCGTTTTCCCGAGGTCGGCTCTGATTAAGTTGAGTTCAATCGTGAGGGTATCAACCTTGTGCGACAACACTTCGTGTTGCTTATGCATTTCGGCCTTTAAGCCCGCAATGGCTCCCATTACGTCCCGGAGGGTGGGTTCAGTATCTTCCGGAGACGCATCTCGGTGTGAGTCCTTGGTACGGCCCGATGCACCAGGCGAGCCCTTAGAAAGGGAGAAGCGCTCAGATATGGTGGGCTGCGAGAGGGAAGGTTTCCTGCTGACTCTCGGGGACTTCCCTTTGTCCGGGTCTCCTCTGCCCACCATGATGGGCGACGGGGATCGTGCGACCCAAGGCGGGGTCGAGCCAACACTACCACCACCAGACGGTCGAAGTCAACAATCACCTCCACCGTCCCAACGGCACGTCAGGCCTCCGGGCAGATCAGTCTGGTCACCGGCACTGAGCAAGGCAGCTCATCCCCTCTCGAACTGCCACCGTGTAGAAGCACCACCGTCTCCCTCACAATGCCAGATTGTTATGGCGTCGTCGTCACCAAACTTCGCGACGGCGAAACTCAGTTCAGGAAACCCGGATCTTCAATCGGAGAACGGGCCCCGCATCAGCATCAGCACCGCAACAGATTCCCACCACCGTGGGACAGGATAGATAGCAGGATCAATGCGGAGGATCGGAGGGTCTTCGGAGCTCCGAGCTCACGCGGCCATCTTGGTTGCCCGCGAAGCTCCTCCACCCCGTAAAATCTTTTTATTGTATGCATCCTCATACATCTCCATCAGGTGCGCCTTGCCATTTGAGAGGGCCCTTTTAGCATCTTTTACCTCTTGTAGTGTGATTGGCTGTACAAGATATTCTCTCTGTCCTTTTGAGAGCTATGCTAAAGCTATGTCTTCTAGATATTCTGCAAACTCCTGCATTTCTACAGATTCGCAGGATGCATAGAGATTTCCATATACCTCTGCAAATGTTTCAAGTATTCATTTGATATCGTAGTGGTGTTCTCCTTTATCATTCGTTATTTTTACAATTGTCTGCATTTTTATTTCTGCCTGTATTATATTGGCTAGAGACAATGTGAAAAGGGGCATCAAATATAATATCACCAGGGAGAAAACGACAAGTATAAAGCACACAATAAATTAAAAAGTACAAAATATTTTGTTTATTCAGGATATATACTCAAGATAAAAACATTAAAATTCTAACACATAATAAAATGCAGCACATAACCTATTCTAAGCAATCAATGTAATACAAAAAATAACACCATTAATTATTAATTCATACAACTGTGGCGGACAAATATAGTCCTCTTCGACGCACGTTTCGGCGTTTTCACAGGAACGCCTTCTTCAGGAGCCACACATACAATCTGAAAAACATACACCGCAAATTAAAAGTCATACTTAGGAGAGATGTACTTGCCTGTCATAGATACCTCAATACAGTTAAATGTGAACATATATCCAAAGAACTGCTTTATATATCGAAAACTCCCTACTCGGGTAGCTTGACTATAAAGCTACACAAGGTACAAACTATGAGATGTTATATTTGAGCAGTGTTGTAGTTAATGTATATAAGGGCCTTATAAGATAGATGGACCCTTAGCCCAATGGTAAATATGACTCAGGAAGCTATGTGAACTAGAGTCATCTTACCAAGGGTGGCAAATAGGGAAATTTTTCTTCATATATACGGGTATAAGTCCCTAACTAAACGGGTATTACTATAGGTCAATTTTCTAACCTAGTTCTCTTCGTTCTTATAACTACTCCAAATGAGAGAGTGGACTTATCATATACATATCCTGAATGTGGACACAGGTCTCCCTAAACATTATTTGATCAAAATGGAATAGTGCACACATACATAATGGGAATAGACGATTTGTCAATAGTTCAACTTAATGATGTGGTTAATCAATGAACTGACTACTTCTGGGTGTTTGCATTGATTGAATAATGTAGCTAAATAGTCCAATAATCTTGCTAAATTGTAAAGTACATATATGCTCTCCTTACCAAGTATCTGGATAATCTGTATAATTCCAACCGATAAATGGAACATGTAAGAGAGATCTGTCCTCAGTGGAAGTAGATGAGAGGGCTCGGATTCTCACAATTGTACCCAACTTTCAGGTCGAAATACTGAACAGAAACAGAACATTTTTAGCTCTTAGGTTTGTGGACTCAAATATTATGAAAATGCAACAATGGTATATCAAACTGCGAATATATCGATTCCTACCTAATGTGAAATAAAATGATACATCTAGTTTAGTATTTGTGGGAACCTTCAATCGGTTCCAGTTACTATAGGTCTAAAGGGACATACATAAAGACTGGATCTTGCAGTGCAGCCAGGTCTACCACCGTCCCCATATGCTCTTGCTACCTTTTGATGAATCAGATATTTGATTTCGCTCTCTGTAAACTTATTGTACTGGGTGAGATATTTTCTAATGCTGTTGAGGGTATCTGCACGATGCATATGGTCGTATTCTTCTTTTAGAGGCTTTATTGTCATTTCTAAGTTCTGCAGTTGTGTACATATGTCCCTTAGAATACCTGCACTAGTACTAATGCAAACGCCTCTCACCGTAGCCTTAAAGGCTTCCCCTAACATAACTGCATTATTCACTGATCCCTTATTCATTTCAAAATATTCTTTTATGTCCCTTCTAATGGTATCTTTATATATTGGATCTAATAAGGCTGCAGCGTTAAATCTCCATTCATATTGTGGGGCTATGCGTGTTGGGAAATCTAATGTTATTGTCACCAGTTTGTGATCCAATAGTGTCTTAGGCAGATGTTGAACCCCACTCACCCAGTTACTGGCACCCCATGTCGCTAGCCAGTAGTCTGGTCTGGACCAACTGGTGTGTACTGTTGAGGTGTATGTTCCTATTTGCTCGTGTGGATTGTGCAGTTGCCACATATCTACCATATTTAATTAATCCATGCCATCAAGTATCACCTTTGCCGCCTGTTTACTATGTCATGGTTTTGCTGTAGATCTGTCACGGGTTGCATCCACACCCATATTTAAGTCCCCACCCCACAGTATCTCCGTATGAGGGAGTGGTCTTAATTTATTCCATACAGTTGTATAGAATCCCAGATCATCTGTATTAGGGCCATATGTATTCACTATCAGCACTCTAGAGTCATATAATATTCCAAGAAGAATTACATGTCTGCCTTAGTCGTCAACTGGTGTGTTTTCTACTTTAAATGGCACTCCTTTTTTTATCAGGATCATGAATCCTCTAGAATAGGAAGAGTATGAGGAGGCTACTCTTATATCTGCTCATCTCCTCTCTACCCTTTTTTGGTCTGCTTGGTCAAGTGGACCTCTTGTATCATAGCAATAGCTACCTGGTGTCTGTTTTGTTAGGCCAATACCTGTCTAATTTTTCTATGGTCGTTCAATCCCCTTACATTCAAGTTAATCGTTTTTGGTGTTGGGGATCGCTTGGGGCTATTCACGTGTATTTCTAGACATATGTTTCCATACGCTTGTTCTGTCTATTGTGCATGTATCATTTCCATACAGTCTGTATACTTTTGTGGTAGTGAACATTAAAACAAACAAACCGTCCCACTCTAGCATCCCAATCATGCCAGAGAATCACCATATTAACATAACAATATCTATCTGTGGTTTGAACAGTACTAATCAACGCCATTTGCTTTCAACAGTGTAGGGTATGCCCTTTGGGGAACCCTCTAGAGTCCCATCTTGCACCCATTGGGTAATCATTGCTATTTTGACAGTGTAGTTGAATTATTATTTCTAGCTATCTTTATTGGTATATTGACATTTGATCTACTGTTGTAGGCATAGGCATATGTACCAATATCATATAGTCAGTCATGCATTTGTTATATAACGTGTTGTGATCTTATCCGCTTTACACCTGCACACTGGTAGGTATCCAGTATTGCAGCGGACTCCCGGCCTTGTCCGCCTTTCATTCACTGTCTTTGTTGATTTGGCATAGCCAGATTCAAGACCTTAGTCTTTCCAGAAGCCAACAATCATATTTAATCTGCTTTAGTTTGCTGCCGCCGGCTTCTATCACCCGGTGTCCACTTGACGATGTAATCCATAGCCCTTCTGGGTGTATGAATGACCTTTTCGTTGCCCTTGTGCATTCTTTTTAATCATGCCGGATATAGCATGGCATGAGATATTTCTGCATTCTGTTTTTTGACTTGTAGATATTATTTCTGGCCACTGGTACCGCCATTGTGAAATCCACAAAGAAGAGCAGTTTTTCCTTGATGATTTATGTCCATTTTCGGTCTCGCCTAGGAAGCGTGCATGCGCTGTTCTAGGAGATGACCTTTAGAAATTGGTCAGCTCTTAGTAAGCACTCGTGCTTGTGCTGGCATCCACCTTGCGGGAGTGAGGAGCGCCGCACGCTGCCATGCTAATTGAAAACAGATGGCCGGTGCCCCGCTGCTCGCTCCCGCAAGGTGGGTGCCAGCACAAGCACGAGTGCTTGAAAAGAGCTGTTTGCATTTGCTTGCATTTCTCACCAGGCAGTCGCCTCTTACGTCCCACATCATAGTGTTAGTTTGCAGGGGCGTGGTCGGACGAGCAGCGAGATGGCCGCTTAACCAGCGAGCTCCGCCGGCTGTAATTGTAATCTTGCAATAATCCTGGCTATTTCCAGTCACACTCACGCCAAACCAGTGCGCAACGGTGGTGGATGACCCAAGGCCCAATCGACCGTGAAACTGGCACTCTGGGGCACCTAAAACACCCTGGGACGGACCCCGAAACTTTGGCCGACTGCGACTCGCTGCAAGACCCGGTGACGCTGGAGGCCTGATGGGGCGCGGTGCGCTACCTGAGGACGCGGCCCCGTACGCCTGAACAGGTGCAAAGCGCCGCATTGCGAGGCGATCCTGGACTCATACGTCTGAGGTGGGGTAAGGCTCCGTAGCAGCGGAGGTTGTCTAACATAAAATAAAACTTGTGGATCTTGGATTGGGCTTTGTGTAATGGCTGGATTTTCTGATTAGATGGGATCAGCCCCTAGGGGCCCCTCCAACCCAGCCAGAACGTAATCACATCCCTCCTCAGGACCATCTATCCAGGCACCTGGGTACCTACCTGAGGATGGGGAACTCGCAATATACAAGCTCATATTATTAAAAACACCACTAAATCTATAGGGATTCTAAGAATACTCACTGATTACTAGGGATATCCATACCCTACACCACACTCATACATCAATTAGTCTCGCGGCCACTCACACCCAGACTGATCTACCTCAGGGCAGACATGACACACAATCCGGTGCGTCTACACACGTGGGTCTGCAGCCCCAGTGCTCTCCCTTATTTCCAAACGGTTCGCAATCCGGCAAACCTACACGCCAGTCTCCCACCTGACGCTCTCACTTACGCAAGCCACAATCCTGTGGGTATACACGCTGGTGATCCAACCCAGCGTTCTCACTAACGCCGCATATCAACGACGACCACATTCCTATGAACACCTTCAGTTATATGTTGGGAAGTCTCTCTCGCTATTCACTAAGGGCTTGCTACTACAATATTAGGAGTTAGCCAATTAATATAATGTACCTCTTATTCTTGGCATCATAGGTCCACTCGCTCCCTATTTATGTGATCACCACTTACCTGATTGGGGTTACTCATCCATTCATAAGAAATAATAACCACCTAGGAGATACATTTACCTGGATTGAACAAGAATATAAGGCACATGGCAGTTTGCTACAAACTGGGGGTTTTATTAGAACAATATTAATGTACACATATACAAAACTATGGGGTCTCTATAACTAGCAGTAACTTTGACACACCGCTGAAAGAAAAAGGATTAAACATACAATAGCTTAGGGAATAAGAACAAGATTAAGGGACGAGTTCACCTGATTAGTGTGAAGTCTTGTTCTAGCTGTCATCTGGGTTCCTCTCTCGTCTGTGCTTTGGCTCATCTCAGACTCTCTCCCTCTCCTGCACTCTTGGGTACACCTCTGCGCTGATCACTTTGCACTGGACTCCTCTCCCCCACGAACTGTCTCCACCTTCCAGCTTCAATCTAATGGTTCCTGCCGCTCTGATCACCGTTCATTCCACTAGCTTATTCACTCTGTCTCTGCACCAATGTCCAAATAACTCCAGCTGCTCCCACAGGTTAGTCCACGATCTCTCCTCCGTCTCTTCTAAAAGGCATTACTTCAGACTCCAGCTATTCACACCTCCTCCTGATAAGTAACTGCTTCTGACTGCTTCCTTCAGTTCCAGCTCACTATACAACTCAGCTCTCTCCAGCTTGAACCCTCTCTCTCTGCCAACTCCACTCGACTGCTTACCACTCCTCCACCTTAACACGACTGACTGGCTCCGCCACCTCCACTCGACTGACTGGCTCCGCCTCTGCACTTCACTGATATAGAATGCTGTTTCCTCATGGAAAGTTCCAGCCATCAGCCTGCCGCCCACCAGATCTCTGCACCACTTCGCATCAAGGACACACACCCAGCTGGCCAGCCTTTTGTGGTGTCTTCGACACAGAGAATAATACAGCCTACCGATAAGGGCTGGCCCAGACCGGTTCTCTCCAAGTGAAAAACAGCTTTAACTATAAACATTACCTTTACCCTGAAAAGCCTCTCAGCTCCATCAAGATGGAGTCCCTCTAGTTCTAGGCCTGTAGGCCTGAAAGGGATGAAATGCCCCTTAGCTCTGTCAGAATACCTACATAAACCATACCAATGTGTCTAGTATGTCAAAGCCAATAGGCAATAGACAGGTTAAAGTCAAGAATAAAGGATCTATCATCATATTAAGCAGCTATCCTCTTCTAGGTCTGGAAGAAAGGGCTTAAAAGGGCCAACACAGGCTAAGAATACCTATCCTAGATGTGAGCAAGACTAAGATCTATATCACTGCTAAATAGAGCCAAAAACCCTGCCATAACAGCTTTGTCATCGAGTTTGGCTGACAGTGCGGGACTGATCCTACTGGTTTTGAGCCCTAGGCGGTAGCATCGGTACACCCGCCGACCTCTGCCACATTGGGTCGACGATGGTCTGTTGTATTGGCCGCATACCTTTGAGCGTCCTCATTTGATGTGCTGCGCGTGCTGCAGATGTGGCGGCTGACTGTGGGGAATGCGGGCCAGAAGGTGGAGACCTGTAGAGTTGCTGCGCGGACACACTGCTCCGTGATTGATGTTGCCTGCCTGTTACTGGAGCCGGATATGCTCGCTAGGCCTGCTACACCCGATCCCCATGAGGCCTATTTGCTGGTGACTGATATTTTGGCTCCGGTGCCCCGGTGGTACATATCCCATCCTACCGCTGTGAGGGCTGTGCGGACAGGACCCCTTGCCTGTATATCATTAAGGTCTTGGTGTCTGATGGCAGGAATGTAGAGGCATTGCTAGTCAGGTTGGTTCTCCCGCGATTTGCATTCCCCTAGTCGGCACTACCTGTGAAATAAGCTCACTTCAGATAAAGTAACCTGGCACGCTCTGCACCGTGGTGCAGCAGACAACAGACTCTTGGCCATGAGGAAGGGTGACCCTCGCCAGCTGAGGCTTACGTTTGAGCAAAAAAAACTGTCCAAACAGGCTGAGTAGGACTCCGGGGCTATGGGGGGGGTCACCGCGGGAGGTCCCTCTGGACATTGATGTGACTGCACTAATGCTAGAGGTGCGCTCCAGCCTGAAAAGTATAGATGCAAAGCTGGATAACATGACGGCCCAGCTAGACAATGTGAGATCCCAGGTGGCCACACACGAAACGCGACTAGACAGCCTGGAGAACAGACACACGGAATGCTGTGAGTTTCAGCAGAGCACAAAGGCTCACATCACCAACCTGGAAAAGAAAATCGAGGCGCTCTGCACCAAGGCTGATGACCTGGAAGCGCGCTCTCGAAGATGCAACATTCGAATCACGGGCATTCCGGAGACCACGGCGATGGGGAAAATGGAGGTTTTTGTGACCGATCTGCTGCACGAAATATTTGACCCCCAACCTCTCCCCGCTCTTTACTGTGGAGCGGGCGCACAGAACACTGGGGAAAAAGCCGCCCTTGGGTGTCCCGCCGAGACCGATCCTAGCCAAATTGCTCAATTACCAGGACAGGGATCTCATACTGCGTTTGGCAAGGGAGAAAGGGAGGATAACACACAAAGGGAACAATATATCCTTCTTTCCCGACTTCACGCCGCTGGTGCAGGCTGCGCGCAAGGAATTCTTGCCTGCCAAGAAACTGCTGCTCCAGGCGCAGGTCCCATACCCTCTCATGTACCCTTCCAAACTAAGGGTTGTGCACAATGGTACGACGCACCATTTTCTGGATGCAGGGTCCGCCTTAAAATTTGCGAAGCACATATGCAATCCCAGATCCAGGAGGAAGACTCCAACTCAAACTCAAACTGGGGCCAAAGCTGAAAGCCAAATGAGCGACAATGATTGAACCCCAGGGTCCACATTGCTACTAGATAGTAGGGCTTGCATGGAATGATTTTGGAGATTTTGTCCTTGGAATTCCACAAATGCCACCATGCTCCTCTGTTGGTACTATAAGATGCTAAAGATGTTTGGTTGAAAGGTTGTGATATGCTTTTATCCTACTCTGTCCGTTATAGAAATAGCCTAACTAATGCAGCCACCCTGTGTGAGCAGGGGTGTACGCTTGAGATGCCATGCCTCCAAGGGATGTCTCCCACAATTACACTGTTCTATTGTTTGTGCGCCTTTTGGAGTAGTAGGGGGGTTACTGACACAACCTGATTGGGGGGTTGGTGTGGGTGGGGGGTGGATTTGGGTAATGGGATGTTTGGTATATCGTCAAATACATGTGTATCTGCATATTTGTTGTGACTTACATATGCTCGGTGGGGGTTGGGCGGAGTATGGACACAATGGAGGCCAGCACAGACAATGGGTGTGACTAAAGTCTTAACATGAAATATAAGGGGCCTAAACGACGTCAGGAAGTCAAGACTTAAGCACAGCTACTTGATTAGGCATGATATTGACATTTGCTCCTTGAAGAAACACACATTAACTACACGTGCTCGCCCAAACTTAAACACTCAAGGTGGGGATCCGTATACTCCGCTATATCTATTCAAACTATGCAAGAGGTGTAACTATCCTTTTGCACCGAGGTATGGACTGGAGGGAACACTCTGCAAACGGTGATGCTGAAGGCAGATATGTTGTATTACATGGAGCTCTGCTCTGCAAAAATGTGATAATGGTAGCTGTATATGGTCCGAACACTGACGACCTGGAGTTTTTCAGGGAGGTATGGGCGTGGGTCAATGTTTTGGACTGTTCTACAGTTATATGGGGCGGAGACTTCAACGTGGTCATGGAAGACTCCTTAGATAGGAAGGGCACGTTCAGGCAATTACATCCTCATGCCAGCCAGGCTCTGAAAGACATAATAAACGAGGGCTCACTTATAGATATATGGAGGTCCCGTAATGCTGGTGCCAGGGTGGGCACATGCATGTCTGCACACCATGCGGCCTGGTCCAGACTGGACTACTGGTTGGTATCTCAAGATGTGGCCACCTGGACTGTTAAAGTTGACATTTTGGCCCGTTCCTTGTCCGATCATGCTCCCTGTCTCTTGGAGCTGGACATTCCGGGAGTCCTGAATAGAGCCTTCACCTGGCGGCTCCCGCCGGATGCACTCCAGGACGCTGCCTTTACGGAGGAAATTAGGGGAGATATTGTCGAGTACTTCGCCACCAACACGGGCTCGGTTACCACTGAGGCAGTTCTCTGGGGTGCCTTTAAGGTTGTTATACGTGGGCAATGCATAGCACGCAAGGCAGGGATTTTAAAAGCTATAAGAAATTCCTTGGCGGAGGCTGAGAGGGACCTCAAGGCTCTTGAACAATCATTCTGTGTAGATCCAACGCCTGAATTGGCATCCCAGATCAAATCTAAACTACTAGACTTTGCCGAGGAGGCACAACGTGAGCTGAAATTCCTCGGAAAACAAGCTGAAGCTCGCAGATACGGGGATGGAGACAGACCCAGTCGCACATTGGCCAGGATGATTAACACCACCCCTCCACCCACACATGTGCACACGATAATAAAGAATACAGGGGAAATGACAACGGGCCAGCAAGAAATATTGCAGACCTTCACCGCTTACTATTCTAAGTTATATGAGTCCACACATGCTGTATCGAAAGATGCCCTTGAGCCCTTTCTGGAATCCATAGCACTTGTATGGTTTAACAATACACACAGGCAATATATGGACCGTCCCGTGACAGAGCAGGAAATCGCCACTACCATAAAGGCTCTGCCGCTTAATAAAGCGCCAGTTCCTGATGGACTCACAGCAGCCTTCTATAAGACGTATGTAGAGGAGCTCGCTCCGCGCTTACATGCTGTTTTCGCGGAGGCACAAGAGGTGGGAATGTTGCCAGATTCGATGAGAGAGGCCCTTATTATTACATTGCTGAAACCTGGCAAAGATGACCAGAGTATGGACTCTTACAGGCCCCTCTTGTTGATTAATGTTGATGTTAAAGTATACGCGAAGATAATAGCAGACCGCCTCCAGCCCTTGCCCCCGATCGTGGCCCTCCCAGACCAATCGGGGTTCATACCAGGCCGTGCTACCACTCACAACCTAAGAACGGTTTTCTCAGTACTGCATTACTTACACTCTGATACGCAAGAGGCAGTGGTGTTTCTCGACGCCACAAAAGCATTCGATTCATTTGAGTGGTCATATCTATTCACTATCCTAGAGCGTATGGGGTTTAGCCCGTTATTTGTAAATCTATTCCGCTTACTGTACACTGCCCCTAGAGCCAGGATTAGAATTACCGGCATGGTGTCTGATTCATTTCCAATCTCCAGAGGCACTAGACAGGGGTGTCCACTGTCCCCGCTGTTGTTTGCCATTGCGATGGAACCACTTGCTGCCAGAATTCGACAACATCATACTGCTAGAGGTATTGGATTCAGCACTCGGAGTGTACTTATCTCTTTATACGCTGACGATGTCACTCTGTATGTTAACAACCCAAATGAGAACGTGAACCCATTATTGCGAGAATTTGTTAGATTTGGGGGGCTGTCTGGCGTTTCCATAAATTGGTCCAAATCAGTTATTTTCCCTCCAACCGACAGCACCTCCGAGGTTCATTCTGACTACCCTCTCAGATGGGAAGAGAACGAGGTAAAATACCTGGGTATTTGGATTAGCCGTAACATCCAAGAGATCTGGAATCTGAACTTTGGCAGAGCGGTGTCCTGGCTTGAGGGAAAGGTGGCGATTTGGTCTAAACTCCCCCTCTCCTTAGCAGGCAGAATTGCAATAATAAAAATGATTGTGCTGCCTAAGTTCCTCTATCTCTTCACAAACATACCGATTCCACTGACGCAACACTTTTTCACATGTCTGCGCTCTCACCTGTTGACATTGGTTTGGGCTGGAAGTCAGGCTAGACTATCATGGGCACTACTAACACTGCCACTTAGGCAGGGCGGCTTGGGAGCTCCAGACATGCACTTGTACGCCCTCTGCGCACAGGCCCAATACCTACACTTTTGGGCTTGCCCTACGCCTTACCAACCCCATGTGGCAGTGGAGATTGACAAGGTTGCTCCGCTCCCCCTGAGTGTGGACACACTCTCGGTGAGCAGCTAGAGGCAGCAGGGCTATTATACTTGATATAATTATGTAGAATACAACAGCCCTCTACCGCAAAACTCTCAGGCCATCGCAAGACATAGACTCAGGCAATATGCTACGCTGGACTTGGCGTGAAATGCTAAAACGAGCTGCCATACCTCTGTTATATGCGCCTGCCATACCCCTTAAACATAATCCTATGCTCCCCTGTCTGGAAGACGGCGGAGGCGAGGTAACCATTGCTGGGTCCACCTTGCGCACTTTCGCTGACATATACCCTGAAGGCACATTTCTGGATCTGCCAGATGCAGATGAAGACAACCCGCTGTCATTTCGAGATAAATTCACACACCACAAGCTCAAATCTGTATGTAAGGAAATGTGGGACCGGTTTCCTGAGGAGCCACCACTCCTACTGGCGCTACAAAACATATTAGCTAGAGCTTCCCGAAAGAAACTTGTGTCGCGACTATACAACTCCATGCAAGAACAATCCCCCGTAGTGGTGCCCAAGTCACAGCAACTATGGAGCAATGAGCTGGAGACGCCCCTGACTGATGAACAGTGGTTGTTCTGAACTCTCCCCAAATTATAAACTCCGACTTATACACTTACACTTCTAAAAAAAAAAAAAAATACACTTCAAGTTCCTCCATAGATTCTACTGTACCCCGCTATCTCTCCATCGCATGGGCATCAGGGACGAAGACAGATGTTGGAAATGTGGAGAGGAGGGTGCTTCCTTTTTGCATGTGGCGTGGCACTGCCCGGCTCTATTTGATTACTGGTCTGAAATTTTTGTTGCTATCAATCAAATCCTGAACAGAGTGGATGTCCCATCGCCACTCCTAGGTGTTTTGGGTTGGGTCAAATACTGAGCCCAAGAGTCGGAAGCTACATGCATTGTTGTTGCTGTATGCCAAGAGACGTGTGGCCATGAACTGGGGGCGTAAAACCAAGCCCAAATTTAATGACTGGCTGGCAGATGTTACATATGGTCGCACGCAACTGGGAACCTATTGGGACTTAATGCCAACTACTTCATGTCCTGGAGACATTTGGGAGCCATTCTTGCAGTGGTCACGCGACAGATCTGTCTCCTCCATGACTACACCTGTGAACCCGACTGCGTGATCCTGAACTGATGTTGTGTGTCTGCTTTAACTTTGCTTGCATAAATATGTCACATTGCGAACTGTGTAGATGACAAGACGTAGAGAGCCCAGGGTAGCTTTAATTCCCGCCCCGGCGAGTAACAAATTGTGGAAGGTATGGTCGCCCACTTGTCTTTGTATATAGTGATATATGTTTGTCCGGATGCCGCTTATTGACCCCATGGAGCATGTTTACTCATCATACTTTTGTTACTTAAATGCTGTAATGTCAGATTTGATATATAATTATACTGACATATACCTGTTTTTTCTGGTTAGTTATGGTGTAACAAAAATTGTATCCTTTGGTAATGTGCAGCAGCAATGTCATACAGATTGTTTCATCTGATGTACACAAGTTATTACCATATGTAAATGCTGCGATTTTACTATGCAATTTCTAATAAATACAATTTTTAAAAAAAAGTTAGTTTGCACATGCTGTATTCCTATGGCTCTGTTTGTTTGACTTACAATGCTTCAAGCGTGGGAATTGTGCAGAATACAGTTATCTGTACTTTTCAATTAATGACATTATTTTACCTACTTCAAAAAGTCTCCGCCATCTCTTTGAAAGACCTGATGCATCTATTTGCACAACCCATTGCAAGCCTGTCCCATTGGTAAAAGCAGGAGTTTCCCTAACAAACGTGTAAAAGCTCTGCCGACTTTTGACTGTACTGTCCCTGTAAAAGTGTAATAGTTCTGTCTGACTATTTTAAAGTGTTAATAAAAGCCTGGTGACTTTTCCAGCAAAACTGAGTACTTGTGAAATATGTGGCAGTACTGCGAGCCAGCCACTCCCTCTGCACTGTCTTGACCCCTCCACCTACCTCCCTGCACCGATGGTCCAGTGCACTCTGCATTCCCATCGTCTCACCCCCGCTACAGTTCAGGCCCCCCCCCCATGATTCAGAATCTGACTCCCAGACTCGAACCCGTGTCGCTCTGCTATCCAGTTAAGACATGTTTGCCTTTATCACCCGATCTCATCCATGCATTCCTGAATATACTACCTTTAAATAACTCTTTTCGTCTGCTCAGGGATGCTAATGGGCGGGTGTCTTCCGCATGTCTGGTCCTTTTGCAAGCAGTAAACACGACCAGAGAACTCTTTTAAACGTATGCATAACTGTGTTAGCAGTTCAATCTCATTCATGTAAACTGTTGTAATCGGCTTATTGGAGAGTTCGGTATATCGAAATTTGCCTAGCATCGTAACGGTAAGTTTCAATTCTATTAAGGACACGAAGGCGAGGATTATGCTTTTCTTCCTTCGCTTTTATTTTATATCCAACACCCAGCAGTTAGAAAAGCAATAAAAATGACTTTTTCTCAACAATATAGTAGAAAAACATAATTTCTTCTTAACCAAAAAACAAGCTAAATCGCTTAATAAACATCAATTCCCAAAAGTCCATAGGGTAGTGTAGCAACAGAGTTCTTCTACAATGCCCATGAACCATAGAAAGCTCCTCCATCTTGTCAAACCCGCCTCTTTCTTCGCGTAAGTCCCGCCTGAACGTTACTGGTCCTGCTTGGCTCCATCATTTCCTGCAATATAAGGAAACCACGTGAGATTACTCAGGACCCATTCTCAAGAATAAAGCACCAACATCTTGTGAATGCAATCTCATCAATACGAACGACAAAGCATATGACAATAAAACCTTTAAACCACGTTACTTACTTAAATACGGGTGGGTTCGCACAGTTTCGTGCTCTGGGAGGGATAATCCTCGCCTCCGTGTCCTTAATAGAATTGAAACTTACCGTTACGATGCTAGGCAAATTTCGATTCTATGTCAGGACCGGAGGCTCCGATTATGCTAGTTCAAAGCTTACTTACCACTAACTGAGTAATATCCACCACCGTTTTGAAATAAAACCGCTCAAAGGTGGAATCCGATGACCAATCCGCGGCACACATTAAATCCTCCAAACGGGTTCCCAGGGCCAAAGCTTTAGCAACCATTGCTCCTCTGTCTGAGTGAGCACCAAACTGTTTTGAGTCAATTCCTGCCTCATGCATGACCCACCGCACCCACCTAGCTATAGTGGGTGAGGAGACAGCAGTATGCTGTTTCCTTAAGGCAATAAGAAGTTGTTGTTCGCCTGGAGGACGAAGTTCAAAACGTCATATCCTCATATGTTTTGAGGCAATTCACCACACACAGCTTAGAGACATCTAAGAAAGCTAGATAGGAAATTGTCCTTGAACCGGATTTAGTACGGCGTCCCACTGTAAATGTAATCCCCTCCTGGGAAAAAACTTGTGTTGAGATATCAAGCGCCCGGACGTCGGACACCCTGCGACAAGAAACCAGACATAGGCGCATGGACACCTTGGCCGACAGCTCTTTCAAAGAAAGGTATTTGTTAGGCTGCCAAGAGAGAAACAAATTCAGAACCAAATTGACATCCCACAGGACAAAATACCGCGGTTCGGGAGGTAATGAGACAAATGCCCCTGAGTAGCCTACAGACAAAGGGATGACCCCCAATAGGGGCGCAGTCGGTTGGGCAATGAGCCGCCGAGATGGCAGAAAGCATCGCATTAATGGAACTGTATACTAGGCCGTCTGTTGCCAATACCGTTCAGAAGTTGAGAACGGGAACGACGCCTGCGACCATGGGATCCAAGCCCCTTCGAAGACACCAACGCATCCACCTAGTCCAGGCTGAGTGGTAGCGCTTCGAGGTACTGCCTGCCCAGGCCTTAGAAATGAGTGTCTTAGCCGGGCTCGAAAGTCTCGGGAGCAACCAACGTCACCTGAAAGCCGCCATGCCATCAGGCGGAGAGACCCCTGAGTGAGGAGGTGGTGAAGCTCTTCCTCCGAATTGAGAAGGAGATGAGAAAACAGGGGGAGGTGGATTGGAGAAGCCCAAGAAAGTTCCAGAAGAACTGGAAACGACACTTGGGACCTCCAAAACAGAGTTACCATCATCACTCCGCCTCCTGATGGCGGATCTGAGCTGCCGACCGCAGAACCATTGAGAAAGGTGGGAAGGCATAACCCCTTTCCCGGTTCCACCCTTGGAGAAACGCATCTGTCGCTTCCGCTAGATGATCTGGTCTCCAGCTGAAAAAACGCAGAAGCTGGTGATCTAGGTAGGATGCAAACCGATCCACTGAGAACAGGCCCCACAAGCTCTTCAGCCACTGAAAGACCTGAACATCCAGCTTTCATTGGCGGTAATCCCTCAGGTGCCTGGAGTGCCAGTCCGCCACTTGTTTGGCATGGCCCGGTAGATATTCCGCTGTTACCGAAACATGATGAGTTAGGCAATAGTCCCAATACTCCTTTCCCATGTTTGCCTTAGGCGCGGGAGCGAGAACCTCCCAAATGGTTGACATAACGGACCGCCACGACATTCCCCATCTTTAGTAGGACACAAAACTTCACCTTGTCTCCGGTCCATCAACAAACTGCAAATGATCCTGCCAGGAGTTCTAAGCAATTTATGTGCAGCCGCTGTTCGTCTAATGACCAGGCGCCTCCGGTGGAGAATTCCCCGCAACTGGCGCCCCACCCCGACCTGCAGGTATTGGATTCTATCACTAGGTCTGGAACTGATCTGAAAATTGCTCGACCATTCCAAGCCTCCATATGTGTCAGCCACCACGACATTTGACTTCCTCCAAAACAGCCTCGACGGAAATGATGTGCTTTCAGTCGTTGGAGAGCCCGGTAGAGGAGGGGCCCTGGGAAGATTGCCTGGATGGATGAGGAAAGTAGACACACCACCCTGGCAATCTGTCAGAGAGAGGTCTGTGCCTTTGCTTCAGCACATGTCAAATTTTTGCCATTTTCCGGGAAGGCAAGCTTAAGGAGAACCAGACTGAGTCCACGATGAGCCCCAGGAACACTACGTTCTGGGTTGGAATAAGGACTGATTTGCTGCCATTGATGACGAAACCCAACCCCTGGAGGAGGGAAACCGCCTGACGGATTTGTTGCATTAACTGTCTGGGACACTGGGCCATCAGCAGAATGTAGTCCAGATAAACAATCATTCAAACACCTTGACTTCTGAGGAACTCCGCCGCGGGATGAAGCACCTTCATGAATCACCAAGGAGCCGAAGAAAGACCAAACGGAAGGGCAGTGAATCGAAATTTGCCTAGCTTAGTAACGGTAACTTTCAATTGTATTAATTTATGCTTTTCCTTTCTTCACTCTTTATTTTATACAAAACTCACAGCAGCCCAGAAAAGCTCAACAAATGCTTATACACCCCAAACAAAGGGAAAAAAGCATTAAACGCTGAAAAAAATACAGTTCTCAAATGTCTAAGAAACTACAGCTCCCATCAATCCATATAGATAGATAGTGTCCAACACTAGTCCCTCAAAAGTGTCCATGACATGTAGATAGAAAGTCCATCTTGTGCCCTCTTTCTCTTTTTTCGAGCGAGTCACGCTCCCATCTTATTGATCCTGTTTCGCACCGTCATTCCCTAACGGTAGAAAGACAACAGCGTAAGCGTTGGAAAAAAACCCACACTCTGAGAGCACGTAAATGCTGCACATCACCTAGACAAGCACAAGCAGAGATATCACAAAGAGTGAACTATTTACTGCAGTACGGGTGGGATGTCTTCCGAAAGAAACCTCGGGAGGGATAATCCTCGCCTCAGCGTCCTTAATAGAATTTAAACTTGCCGTTCCTAAGCTAGGCAAATTTCGATTCTATGTCAGGACCGGAGGCTTCGGATTATGCTAGTTCAAAGCTTACTTACCACAAAATGTTCAATGTCCACCACCGGTTTGAAATAAAAATAAAACCTCTTAAAGGTGGAATCCGAAAACCAATCTGCCAAACGCATCAAATCTTCCAATCGCGCTCCTAGAACAAACGCCTTGGACTCCATAGCCACCCTAGCCGAGTGTGCTCCAAACGAACTAGTGTCAATACCTGCCTCTTGCATGACCCATCTCACCCATCTGGCGATGATAGGTGAAGAAACTGCCTTGTGTGGCTTTCGTAAGGCAATGAGTAATTGACGTTCGCCCGGAGGACGCATTTCCAAAGTATATCTTTGTACGCCTTTAGGCATTGAACAGCACACAGCTTAGGAGTATCTACAAACACTGGGTATGAGATTGTCCTCGACGCAGACTTTGTGCGACGATCCACTCTAAATGTAACAGAGTAACGTGGTTCCGGAGGTAGTGAAAGGCGGATACCTCTTAGGAGACTACAAACAAAGGGATGCTCACCGACCGGAGCCCCTTCAATCGGGTAATGAGCAGCCGAAATCACTGAACGCACCGCGTTAATGGTGCGATAGGCCAGGTCGTCTGACGCCAATTCAGCCAGAAAATTCAAGACGGGAACGACACCCGCGACCAGGGGTTCCAAGTCCCGCCGAAGACACCAACGCACCCACTTAATCTAGGCAGAACGGTATCGCTTTGCGGTACTGACTGCCCAAGCCTTGGACATAAGGTCCTCAGCTGATCTCGTAAGACCCGGGAGCGACCAGCGTCGCTGGGAAGCCGCCATGCCATGAGATGGAGAGACCCCTGTGTTATGAGGGGATGCGGCTCCCCGTCCGGATTGAGAAAAAGATGAGGAAATCGGGGGAGTAAGATTGTAAAATCCCAAGAAAGTTCTAGAGGAACTGGAAACCAAACTTGAGACCTCCATACGGGCATGATAAGCACCAGCCCTGCCTTCTGACGGCGCAGTTTGGCTGCCGTCCGTACCCCCATTGAAAAAGGAGGGAACGTATATGCCTCCTCCTGACTCCAATCCTGGAGGAAAGCATCCGTGGCCTCCGCCAGAGGGTCTGGCCTCCAGCGGAAGAACCGAGGAAGCTGATGATCCAAGCGGGACGCAAACAGGTCCACTGAAAAAGGACTCCATAGATTGTTCTACCACTGGAACACCCCTACCACCAGTTTCCACTGGGTGGAATCCCGCAGATGTCTGGAGTGCCAATCCGCCACTTGGTTGGCCCGACCTAGTAAGTACTCCGCTGTCACGGAGACATGGTGAGCTAGACAGTAATCCCAAAACTCTTTCGCCAAGTCCACCAGAGTTCGGGATCGTGGACCGCCCAGTTGGTTGACGTATCGTACCGCTGAGACCTCTCAGTCGATCAACTGTGCATTTGCCGGCGAGAAGACCATAGGACGAGGGAGCCTTTTTTGGCAGGGACGATCATAAAACTCTATGTGGAAACTGTGAATCGTCTGTCAGACCTACGCGTCTGCAGTAATCGCTGCCCAAGCCCCTGAAAAAGCTGCTAGCGGCCGCTAATGCGCCCCTGCTCTGCAAGAATAACACTTACCACCAGTATTGGTGTTTCCGAAGTTGTTCTTGAAGCCACCTCGGCCTCTGAAACGTTGACCCCTGGTGTGGTAAAAATTGGTGTAGTTGGCAGAGGTGTTTTATTGCCGCCGACCGGAGCCTTGACCCTTGGTAAAGTTCTGACCGCCACAGCCGGTCGCGAGGCCCCTACCGCGACCGGCCCCTCGAGAGAAACGCTGCTGGAAAACCCTCTTAATACTGGAATGGGCCTTGTCCAGGGAGGTAAAGGTCGACACGAATTTACCAAATTCTTAGATAAAGGGGTTTCCGAAGAGTCCTCCTTGGGGCCCTGCCTCGGAGGAGGCCAGATCTCCAAACTTCGGGTCCAATTTGATTAGAAGTGATCGTCTGCGTTTGGTCAAGAGGGTGCAGTTGGCGTTCCTCAGGAAGATGACCACCCTCTGCGCCCGATTTGACAGGACGTCCGGGGAGATCGTTGAACCCGTCACTCTGCCATGTCAAGAATTTTAGTAATGGGCCCTATTGCGTCTAGCAATTTGTCCCGACAGGAGCGCCAGGAACAATCTATGCCCATGCAGGGATCCTTAACAAACTTTGCAAGGAACGTGGCCATCTTGGAATCTAACTCCGGTGTTATAGCCACTTTTCCCTCCACCGTGGGCCGAGGGCACTCCCCTCTCAGACAACTCCTCGCCTTCTTCTCTAAGGGCTTGCGGAGGCGTCCCACCCAAACTTCGCCACCTTGTCCCCAGGGGTCCAGTCCGCGGATGGATAATCTCATCCGGGTCCAACATACCTGAACTGTACTGTGGCAACGCGGCGGCGTAGCTGGACCATCTCCAAGAACGTACCGGCTCCTCGTCATCATCTGTGTCCGCTGGTGACACCCCTCCGGGTGAAGAGGAAGCTGTCCCCAAAGAAACCAAGGGTTCTGGGCCCGGCGGTGGCACAGTGGTGGAAGTGGTCACTGTAGGAGAGTAGGGTCTGCAATCCTATGATCACCCCAGATTTTTGCTTTTTCTTTCACTGGTTTACGACTTCCCTGGCTGTGGGCCTGCTAATCAGACCCACAGCCTAGCTGTTCTCTCACTAAATTGACACGTGTACCTTAGGTGCATTTACCAATTGGTACTGGGCCACCTTATCAGACCCTGTAACTCAGGGCATAGGTGTACCCAGGGCCTACCAGGGGCTGCAGCATGTATTATGCCACCCCTGGCTGGCCATCTAAATCTGTCACAACTGGCTGCACGACAGCTGGGGCAAGGTGGTGTAATCACCCTTTGCTGTAGATATAGTATACCTATATCTAACCCTATAATGGACACATAGATTCCTATCAGTCACTCTTATGGCAAGCCTTAACAATCCTGAAGGCAGAGTGCTTGGAATCATGTGAGATGGTGCTCTGGCATGAGCTGAGCCCATTTGCAGCTTGCAGAACCAAGTCCTAATAGCTGTTCCATGGTATACCATATACTCTTAAGTGCATTATAATCCTCGCGGGTTTATGCCAACTCTGGTATTGCTTTATCAAAACATGTCGAGTAAGGTGTCATACGAATTGGAATACTAACCCCTCGCCAATTCTGGCGACGGGGTTAGCATTCCACCCTTCTAGAGGGACACAACATGTATGTAACTGTGAACCCTGGTTAAAGTTAACTCGAGCCTCAGCATCACAAAATGGATGCTGCCACCACAGACACAAGTCTGACCTCCTGCTGCTGGGAGTCCTTCCAGCGAGGAGAGCTTGGACAAAGGGTTTCCTGTCAGGGGCGGTGCTAGCACCATCCCAGACAGGGTTTTGTGTATCCTGGGTGGGCAGGGCTGAATAGGAAGGTGACTGCAAGTGGCACCCCGGTGCTCACTATGCATAGGCCGGCTAGAACCAGTTCCAGGGGCACACCAGCCCCTGAGCTGGGGAAAGTCCGGCATGGGAGAGGGGTGTAACCACCCCCCTTCCTGGTCCCACCCATGGGCTGGACCTAGTCCCGTACCAGCCCCTTCCTTGTGACTAAGGAGTAGTCACCCTGCATCTGCGGGCACCAACTAAGTAACCTGCGGTTTGCTGCACGTCCTTCCTCTGGAATCCGACCGACCAGCACGACGAGACTCGGCTTCCCTGGCACCTCTGACCTCTACCTACATCATCAGCCCAGCTGAGATTCGTGGGTGTGACGCGACCTCGAGGGACCGGCCATCTTCAGAACTGCACTAAGCTTATCCAGCACGACCGCCGAGGGATCCTCGAGTGAGTGCTTTGGGTTTCGAGAAGCCCTAACCCTGAGCAGCTCCAGCACCAAAGTCCAGCACCCCAGCATCCACCAGATCTGCGTGGGGCCCTTCTGCTCTTTGCTGCTCACCGTGTTGTCCGGCTACTTGCCTGCTAGCTTGTGGCCCTCTTGACGACGAACGACGACACTTCCATCGCTGGTCTGGTTGCTCCAGACTGGCCCTTGCTCCCCTCCAACAGAGGAGCACCCCGGACCCTCCTGGTCCACTCCAGACGCCATTTTGAGTCCACCGCGTGGGCTTGCATTTGCCAAGAGTTGTTGCCCCAATCCTGGGTCCAGTGACGTCGACAGCAGATACCTTCGTGGGACAGCTCGCACCTCCATCCTGGTCGCCGACAACGCCTCCTAGTCCGAGAGACTGCAGAGCCCAGCGTTGCCCACTCACCTGGTCGAGGTGACTTCGTCCGGTGCCATCCTGGTGCCCATCTAATCACTGGCTAGTGATTCAGAACTTGGTCCCCTCTGCTTACAGGTATCCATCTTCACCGATCCAGGCTTGGATCACATCGAACTTCATCACTGGTCGCCTGCCAGCAACTTCTTCTTTCAGGCTCCATAGACTGCAACGAGGATTCCCGATGTCTTTTCAGACCTATGCAGCCGCAGGCCCTGGGCTAGGTAACCTGAGCATTTCGGTGCTCCAGCATAGCTTAACTATCTAAGTGTCCAGATCCTTTTTCGTTTCAGCTCTACCTAGTCGGATTCGTCCGATAACACTAACTTTACGAAATCTAGCAACCATAGACTTTGTCCAGCATCCCGCGTGAGCGTGCACACTCTGCACCCGATCTCCCTAGGCCTCCTGCTCGTAATCTGAAGGTTCAGTAGTCCAGTCCTAGCGATCCTAAAGCCTTTGAGACTAGTTACTTACCTGCTAGTATTTCGCATTCCACTTTTAGAGTATATGGTTTTTCGTGCCCCACGGGCATTTGTGTAAATTGTGCGACTTTCAGTATTTCTTAAAGAGCTTTGTATTGTGCTTAGCGCCCTGTCCTCATAAAGAGTCCAGGGCTGTTGTGTTCTAAATAAATATCCTTTTATTTTCATAACAACTTGTGTGGTGTCCTTTGACTTGCTGTTCAAGGGGTATATGAGATGGTATAACAGCTGGCTTAACACACCCTCTAGAGTTTAGCCTAAAGACTGCTCTTGTCCATGCTACTAGGATAGCTGGTCTATCAGGTTGACTTACAACCAATCATCAATAAGGGTCGTTTCGACTGATACATAGTGATCACTAGAATAGTGAGCACTGCATATCAGGCCAACTTCTCACATTGGTGAGCAGCGGTTGGGATTTGAGCTTGCTGTTGTTTTACCACACGTATCCTAAGAATATCATTTGAAAGATCACATATGTACCAAGGTACATATAACTTAGCTTAGAATACTCTGAGTTCTACTGAACCAGCTGTTGTAGTTCAACAGGGCCTAGCACACCCTGACTACAACTCTTAGCAAGGGATCAGTAGGCAAACAAATAGTGTAGGTAGGTGCATCACTTACACCACACTAGAAGCATGTCAGACAAAGGAGGGAACTCAGAGGCCCCCCTTGTGTCAGTTGACCCTCCACAGGTCACTTCAAGATATGCTGCTCTTAGCTTCCAGGAGATGAGACAAGTGTGTACCTCCAGGAAGCTAAAACAGGGTTCTAACCCTACAATCCCATTTCTGATTGGTCTCTTAGAGACTTATGATGCCAGAAGGACTGCTAACACAGACCCTTCTAATCCAGATGGGAACATGCCCCCCTTAGAGGGAACCCTTGGGGACCCAGACCTCAACGCCATCAGAACAGAGAGTGATGAGGAGGAAGAGGATCAGGAGTTGTTAGGGGATGAGGCAGACAAGGGTCAGGTAGAAGTCAGTAGACTCACCAGGACCAACTTAAGCAGGCATGAGAATGGATTTGGGGGACCCCCAGGGCCACTCTCAGGCAGGCTTAACATTGGGAATGGACGAGTTAGGTCTCTATCCAGAGGCTCTAACAGATCCATTCGAACCAATGGCTCTCAGACCTCTTCTCACAGAGGGATGACATCCCCTCAGAGAAGAGAGCATGAAGCTAAGATGAGGGAAGTCAATCTGAGGATTGAAAGGGAAGAACTTGCCCTGGCCAAAGAGAGACTTGCCCTTGCTAGAGAGCAGAAATTGTGTGGGCTAGATCCCACTGGTGGCAGCATTTTACCTAGAGAAAAGGACAGGAGTTTGGACACTAGACACCTGAGTAAGATAGTGCCCCCCTTTAAACAAGGGGATGATATCCACAAATGGATAACTGCTTTGGAGAGGGCCTGCACTGTCCAGTGCGTCCCCCAGAGTCAGTGGGCAGCTGTCTTGTGGCTCTCATTTGAAGGCAAAGGTGGAGATAAGCTCCTCACTACTAGAGCTGAGGATGCTAACAATTACCAAGTCCTGAAAAATACACTGATAGATGGGTTTGGCTTAACCACTGAGCAGTACAGGTTGCTGTTCAGGGATACCCAGAAAACTCAGTCTCAGGATTGGTCTGATTTTGTGGATTGTGCCACTAAGGCTTTGGAGGGCTGGTTGCTGGGCAGTAAGGTTACTGATTACACAGGATTGTACAATCTGATCATGAGGGAACAGATTTTAAACAGTTGTCAGAACCAGTTGTTGCATCAGCACCTTGTTGACTCAGATCTGACCTCTCCACAAGAATTGGGAAAGAAGGCAGACAGATGGGTCAGAACAAGGGTTAAGCAGAACCAGGGCCAGAACCAGGGTGGTCAGAAGAAAGCAGACCAGAAGGGTAATACTAAGAATGAGCAAAATGACCAGAAGTCTTTGACAGGCCCCCAACAAACCAAAGAGGGTGGGGGGTCAGGCTTCACAGCAGAAAAAGAAGACTCAAGAAGGCCAGTCTAAAAGGTGGTGCCAATACTGTAAGAGTAAAACTCACTGGTTTAGTGAGTGCACCAAGAAAGGAGTGCAAACTCCTACCACTGCAGCCCCTAAGGCACCTGCACCCCCTAGTACAGTCAGCAGTGGTAGTGCACCTCCCAAGGGATTAGTTGGGTTAACCTTGGGATCTGAGGGTTATGACAACCTAGTTGGCACACTCACTCAGGCTGTCCTTGTCTGTACAGGGGATATGAACATATCCCCTGATGCAAGTCCCAATACTTTGGGCAAATACAGGCAGACACCTTTTATAAATGGAAAGATGGCTCAGGCCTATAGGGACACTTGTGCCAGTGTCACCATGGTGACACCTAACTTTGTGGACCCTGGACAGATCATACTAGGTACAGACTACCTAGTGACCAATGCCAGCAATGTCACTACCCACCATAGTATGGCAATTGTGGCTTTCTCCTGGGGAGGGGTAAGTGGCCAAAAGAAAGTTGTGGTTAGTTCAGACCTCCCAGTTGAATGTTTGTTGGGCAATGATTTGGAGTCATCACTATGGTCAGAAGTGGAGCAGAGGACTCACATGGAAATGTTAGGCTTGCCAGCACATGTGCTTGCTGTGACTAGGTCACAGGCCAGAAGATGCCCCATTGAACAGGTGCTGGATCCTGGAACAATGGACCAGACACCTTCCAAGAAGAAGAGCAGTGGGGTTAAGGCATTGCCTTCCCCCTTGCCCCAGGTGGAGGATCAAGTCTCAGAGGAGGCTGACCTCAAAGAGCTGAGGGAAACTGAGCCTAAAGAACTTGAACCTGATCAGGTTGAGTTTCTGGGTTCAGGGGGACCCTCCAGAGAAGACCTGGGGAAGGCACGGTTAGACTGCCCTTCTCTTGAACCCCTCAGACAGCAGGCTGCTGCTGAGGCTGCAGGGAACGCCACAGGTACCCACAAGGTATACTGGGATGATGGACTCCTGTACTCTGAAGCAAGAGACCCCAAGCCTGGAGCAACCAGGAGGCTGGTCATCCCCTTGTCACAGAGAGGTTTCCTTCTTACCTCGGCCCATGAGATTCCCCTTGCAGGACACTTAGGCCAGAATAAGACTTGGGACAGACTTGTCTCACACTTTCACTGGCCTCACATGAATGAAGATACCAAGGAGTTTTTTCGCTCCTGTGTCACTTGCCAAGCCAGTGGTAAGTCAGGTGGCACAACAAAGGCCCCCCTTATACCAATGCCTGTGGTGGGGGTGCCCTTTGAAAGAGTGGGGATTGACATTGTTGGTCCAATGGAACCCCAGACAGCATCAGGGCACAAGTTTATACTGGTGGTGGTGAACCATGCCACCAGGTATCCTGAAGCTATTCCCCTTAGGACCACTACAGCACCTGTTGTGGCAAGAGCCCTAGTTGGAGTGTTCTCCAGAGTGGGCTTCCCTAAGGAGGTTGTCTCTGACAGAGGTGCAAACTTCATGTCAGGATATCTGACTGCTATGTGGAAGGAATGTGGTGTCAACTACAAGTTCACCACAACCTATCATCCACAGTGCAATGGGCTTGTTGAAAGGTTCAACAGGACCCCTAAAAGGGATGATTCATGGAGTACCTGAAAAGCTCAGGCGTAGATGGGATGTCCTGATACCCTGCCTTTTGTTTGCTTACAGAGAGGTCCCACAGAAGGGGGTTGGCTACAGCCCCTTTGAACTTTTGTATGGACATCCTGTAAGAGGACCCCTGTGTTTGGTGAAGGAAGGATGGGAGAAACCTCTCAAAAAGCCTGCAACCAACATAGTGGACTATGTACTTGGTCTCCGCTCCAGGATGACTGAGTATATGGAAAAGGCTTCTAAAAACCTTGAGGCAAGCCAAGAACTCCAAAAAGCTTGGCATGACCAAAAGGCTGTCCTGACTGTGTACAAGCCTGGACAGAAGGTGTGGGTGTTGGAGCCAGTGGCCCCAGCAGCACTCAGACAAATGGTCTGGGCCCCACACAATCATTGAGCAAATGGGAGAGGTCACCTACCTGGTGGACCTTGGAACTCCCAAGAGCCCCCTCAGGGTGCTCCATGTGAATAGGCTCAAGGCATATGTCGGCAGGAAGGACATGAGCTTGCTCATGGCCGCAGATGAGGGACAGGAGGAGGAGAGTGACCCTCTCCCAGACCTGCTCACTCAGAATCCTGATGATGGGTCAGTAGAGGGTGTTGTCTTTTGTGGCAGCCTCTCTGAACATCAGCAAAAGGATTGCAAACAAGTTCTTCAATCCTTTAGACATATGTTCTCTCTGACACCCAGTCAAACCAATTGGTGTACCTATGAGGTTGACACTGGTGACAGTCTGCCAGTCAAGAGTAAAATCTACAGGCAGCCTGATCATGTCAGAGACTGCATCAAATCAGAAGTGCAGAAAATGTTGGAGCTGGGAGTCATTGAGCCCTCAGATAGCCCTTGGGCTAGTCCAGTAGTTTTAGTGCCTAAACCTCACACCCAGGGTGGTAAGAAAGAGATGAGGTTCTGCGTAGACTACAGGGGCCTCAATGCAGTCACTAAGACTGATGCCCACCCAATACCAAGGGCAGATGAGCTTATAGATAGATTGGCTTCTGCCAACTACTTAAGCACATTTGACCTGACAGCTGGGTATTGGCAAATCAGGTTAGCTGAGGATGCCAAGCCCAAGACAGCATTTTCAACCCCTGGTGGACATTATCAGTTTGTGGTAATGCCCTTTAGTCTGAAAAATGCACCTGCCACCTTCCAAAGGCTGGTGAATCAAGTTCTCACTGGGCTGGATGACTTCTGTGCAGCATATCTTGATGATATAGCTGTCTTTAGTTCCACCTGGGAGGATCACCTTACCACCTGAGGAAAGTGTTAGAGGCACTGCAAGCAGCAGGTCTCACTATCAAGGCCACAAAGTGCCAGATAGGGCAGACACAGGTTGTATACCTGGGCCACCTTGTAGGTGGAGGCCAGGTTCAGCCACTCGAGCGCAAGATGCAATCCATCAAGGATTGGGCTCCTCCAACCACCCAGACTCAGGTTCGAGCTTTCTTGGGCCTGACTGGTTATTACAGGAAATTTGTCAGAAATTATGGATCAATTGTGACTCCACTTAATGACCTGACAAGTAAAAAGATGCCAAAGAAAGTTCAGTGGACAGCAGGCTTTCAAAAAGCATTCGATGACCTAAAGCAGGCCATGTGCACAGCACCTATCCTAAAGAGTCCAGACTACTCCAAGCCATTCATTGTCCAAACAGATGCTTCTGAGTTGGGTGTGGGAGCTGTTCTATCTCAGCTGAATTTTGATGGTCATGACCAGCCCATTGCTTTTATTAGCAGAAGGCTGACCCCCAGAGAGAAAAATTGGTCAGCTATTGAGAGGGAGGCCTTTGCTGTGGTTTGGGCCCTGAAGAAACTGAGGCCATACTTGTTTGGCACTCATTTCAAGATTCAGACCGACCATAAGCCCCTCTTGTGGCTAAATCAGATGAAGGTGAAAACCCCAAACTGCTTAGGTGGTCCATTTCCCTACAGGGGATGGATTTTACAGTGGAGCATAGACCTGGCACTGATCATGGCAATGCAGATGGGCTCTCCAGGTATTTCCACTTAGAGCAAGAAGACTCACCTGGTCAAGGTTAGTTTATTGTCCCAAAGTTTGGGGGGGTCATGTAGGAGAGTAGGGTCTGCAATCCTATGATCACCCCAGATTTTTGCTTTTTGCTTCACTGGTTTACGACTTCCCTGGCTGTGGGCCTGCTAATCAGACCCACAGCCTAGCTGTTCTCTCACTAAACTGACACGTGTACCTTAGGTGCATTTACCAATTGGTACTGGGCCACCTTATCAGACCCTGTAACTCAGGGCATAGGTGTACCCAGGGCCTACCAGGGGCTGCAGCATGTATTATGCCACCCCTGGCTGGCCATCTAAATCTGACACAACTGGCTGCACGACAGCTGGGGCAAGGTGGTGTAATCACCCTTTGCTGTAGATATAGTATACCTATATCTAACCCTAAAATGGACACATAGATTCCTATCAGTCACTCCTATGGCAGGCCTTAACAATCCTGAAGCCAGAGTGCTTGGAATCATGTGAGATGGTGCTCTGGCATGAGCTGAGCCCGTTTGCAGCTTGTGGAACCAAGTCCTAATAGCTGTTCCATGATAACGCATACCATATACTCTTAAGTGCATTATAATCCTCGCGGTTATATGCCAACTCTGGTATCGCTTTATCAAAACATGTCGAGTAAAGTGTCATACGAATTGGAATACTAACCCCTCGCCAATTCTGGCGACGGGGTTAGCATTCCACCCTTCTAGAGGGACACGACATGTATGTAACTGTGAACCCCGGTTAAAGTTTTTTTTTTTTTTTTTTTTTGGGGGTTCAACCTGCTTTATTGAAGTAAACAGTATGGTACACAGCTTGGTCCGCCTACAACCCGGAGGCTGGCAGCAAAAAGTTATGAACAGTATACAGCCCAAAAGCCGGCATCCCGGGGGCCCGGCGGCGTATAGAAAAACATACATGATGCTGGTTCTGCAGCCCGGGGAGTAGTACAAGCAAGGATGAGCAGCAGTCGAACAGGGTTTTGTAGGCGAGAGATGAAATCCCTCCCCTGTATTTTTTTTTTTTCCTCCAGAACAGGAACCTAAAACTTCCCAACTCAGGTAATAACTACGAGGCCGTATGTGACTGTATGAAAGTGCAAACGAAGTGTGGTGCAGCAAGGTGGGTCGGGCATGCCGCAGCCCATGGCGGAACTGATGTCCGGGACTGCTATCCCAGTGTGGCAGAAGTCTGTAAAGGTGTGTTCTATAGATGCAGAAAATAAAACGGGGTGTCATCTAGCAAGAGTGTGAAACGGGCTGTGGATGCAGAAAAAAGAAAGAGAACATCAATGCCCAAAGAGGGGGGGTGTGGGCCAGGCCAAGACAGGGCGGCCTATTTCATTCAGGACGGTGCAGGGTCATGTGAGCGTGTGGGGATGAGGAGAGTCAGATGTCGCAGGAGGTATCAAGGGGCTGCGATCCGGGAGGTGTGCCAGCACGCTGAGGAGGGGCAGGCAGGTCGCCCGAACGTGCATCGTCGTCTGGGCGCGAGAGCAGATAATGCATTAGTGGTTCCCAAATATCTCTGGGCCTGCAGGAGAGGGGTATCAATTCAGCAAAAGTGGTGTGTTGATCTTGGCAATATGTCAGATCTGTAAGCCAGTCCTTAAACTTAGGCGCTCTTCCTCTACCCCAGCGGCAAGCAACGCGTCGCTTGGCTAAGAGCAAGGCGATGTCAACAAACTTCCGGCACTCTTTAGGCATCTGCATCGTGTATCCGAGAATGGCGACCAAGGGGTCTGCGGGCACCGCCTCACCCACCATCTCCGAAAGTGCCTCTACAACCCGCTGCCAGTAACGAGCAACCTGAGGACAATCCCATGCCAGGTGCAGGAAATCTGTATGGTCAGCACGGCAGCGTTCACAGCGGTCGCTGTCAGCCAAACCGAACCTATATTTCCGAGTCGGAGTATAGTATATCCTCTGAAGGAATTTGTAG
The DNA here is from genome assembly GCF_964263255.1 of Lissotriton vulgaris. NCBI lineage: Eukaryota > Metazoa > Chordata > Amphibia > Caudata > Salamandridae > Lissotriton > Lissotriton vulgaris. Next base: position 2,007,552,612 of record NC_141685.1, on the reverse strand, counting down.
TGGATAATTTTTAATCTGCTGCTAGCAGACACGCGAGAGGTGAGCGTGCAACAATACTTCCACTGCTCATCGGTAATGTCGATGGCGAGTTCAGCAGACCAGCGCAGCCGAGAACTAGAGACCGGCTCCGGGGCAGCATTGCGGATTTGGCGGTAAAGACCAGAGACCAGGTGGGTCCCATCTTGTGATCCCAGCAGGAAGTGCAGTGGCGCTAGGGTCTCAGGTTCATTGGGATAATCAGGTAGGATGTCCTGCATCCCCTCACGTAGCCTAATGTAGTAAAAGAATTCAAGGGATGTGTGCGCTTGTGCTTTAAAGAACAGTTCCTTAGTCTTGAAACTACTCTCATGGAACAGGTCGCCCCAACAGGCGACGAGTAATTTGTCACATAGTTGACGGAAACCGCGCTCCGCCAAGAGAGATAGTTGTGGGTGGTAAGAAAGTGGTAATTTAGGAGAGTAGGGTAATGGGCATGTCAGGTGCCTGGCAATGCGGCGCCAGGCGTCTAATGTGCAGGAAACTGAGGTGTTCGCAGTGGTGATGGACGTCTCAGGACAGTGCAGCAGACCGTTGAGCGGTATAGGGTGTACGATCCAGTCCTCTACCGCTATGTGCGGCATGAAAGGAGTCGGAGCCATCCAATGGTAGGCAAAGTGCGCCTGTGCACATTGGTAGTAAGTTTCAAAATCTGGGACATCAAAGCCACCTCTATCGTAGGGGAGGGTCAACGTCGACCATTTTAAGCGGGGGGATTTGCCACCCCAGAAAAGCCTGCGCAGCTCCGTGCGGAGCGTCCTGAAGAAAAAAGCGCCAGGGTAATAGGGGATATTAAGGAAAAGATACAGGAAGCGAGGTAAGATCACCATTTTAATGAGTGAGGCTCTACCCGCCATGGAGAGCGGCAATGTGATCCATCTGTCCACTGAAGCAGTTAACTTGGTCATGGCTACTCCATAGTTGGCACGCAACGTCTCATCTCTATCGCGAGATATACGAATCCCCAAATATTTAAGATCATCGCTACACCACTCTAGTGGGTAATCGAGAGGGAAGACATGCACTGCATCCGTGAGGGGAAAAAACTGCGACTTTGCCCAATTGATGTGGACACCCGATACCCCTCCGAACATTACGAATTCTCGAAGCAGGGGATTGAGATGCGTCTCGGGATGTTTAACGTATAATGTGATATCATCAGCATATAGGGACACATCTATTTGCCGTTGCAGACATTGCACTGCTCCCTCTCGGTGTAGCTGCCGTAAACGACAGGCGAGCGGTTCGACCGCAGTGGCAAAAAGTAGGGGAGAGAGAGGGCATCCCTGCCGGGTGCCTCTAGTAAGTGCAATAGGTAGCGACAGGCGGCCTTTGATGAGCACCCTCGCAGTGGGGTCCGTATACAAAAGTCGAACCCAGGAGAGAAATAATTTGGGAAAGCCCATGCTGGCTAGAACCGAAAACAGGTAAGGCCATTCGATCGAGTCGAATGCCTTAGTGGCATCCAGGAACACGGCTGCGACAGGGATGTCGGGGTGAACTGTGCGAAGCAAGGCAAAGAGGGTGCGAAGATTATGGGACGTAGACCTTCCCGCCACAAAGCCAGACTGATCAGGTAGGACCAGCCTGGTCATGAGCAGCGACAGTCGGGTGGATAAGACTTTGGCTAGAATCTTGACATCACAGTTTAGGAGGGATAGTGGTCGGTATGAATCACAGGTGGTGGGGTTTTTATCCGGTTTCAGAAGGGAGGTGATGACCACCTCACGCATAGAGCGGGGAAGTATTCCATCGGCTAGGGATTCCGTGAAGACCTCGCGGAGCACCGGTGCCATGATGTCGACGTAGGTTTTATAAAATTCGGCCGGTAAGCCGTCGAGCCCCGGCGCCTTGCCATTACGAAGGGACATGATGGCCTCACGAACCTCATCTAGCTCGAAAGGAGCCGCAAGAAACTCCCTGTCTCCATCGCTGAGCCAGCACAACGCCACCTCGTTAAGGTAGTCAGCGTATGAGGTGTGTTCCACTGCCGTAGAAGTGTAAAGTGAAGAGTAGTGTGTTGTGAAGGTGGATAGTACATCTGTCGGCTCCCTGACTACGGTGCCGGTGTCGTCAGTAATCTCAAGTATAGTGTTGTGCACCCGTGATGGTCGTGTGATTGCAGCGAGCACTTTTCCAGGCCTGTCACCCTCACAATATTTCCGAGCCACCCAGTGTTTGCCCCGGTACTTCGCCTCCCTGGCTGCCTCCTCTTCAAACTTTGATAGTGTCTCCCTAAAGGTGGCGTGAAGGTGTGGGTCAGAATTTGTGATCATGCGGTGTTCCAGAGCCCGCAGGTCGCGCTCCAGTGCAGCTATGGACTGTAGGATATCACGCAGCACCCCGTGACTTTTGGAGATGCAGAAGCCCCTAATGGTGACCTTGAAAGCCTCCCAGATGTGTTCAACTGACTCTACCGAGCCTTTATTTCTTGGGAAAAAATCTGCTATCTCCTCACCTAGCTCAGTGCAGAAGACATTGTCCAAAAGCACATCGGGACGCAGTCGCCACTGAGGACGTGGATCGTCCCACCCAGGAATGCTGAATTGCATAGACACAGGGCTGTGATCAGAAAAGGTCCTAGGCAGGTGCTCTACTCTTACCAACTCCGCAGTAACTTCTCTGTCAACCAGAAAATAGTCAAGACGCGCCCATGTCCCAGTGTGCGAGGTAAAGTGTGTCCCTTTCCTCCCCTGGGTATGCAGGTGTCTCCAGGCATCTAAGAGTCCACCCTCCTCCATGATTCCTTCCAACGTCTCCCTAGACTTGGGCTTGTAGGAGCTGACACCATCCGCCCTATCCAAGGGGGGCACTAGTGCGAGGTTGAAATCCCCACCCCACACAACATGTCTTGCCCCAACAGCTACAATCTTCCCCCACAATGTGGAATAAAAGGCAGGTGTATCAACATTCGGTGCGTACATAGAGACAAATACATATACATCACGGCCAATTCTTCCCCACAGTAAAGCATAACGCCCCTCTTTGTCCACCGCCTCTCCGAGATGATGAAAAGGCACTCCGCGGGCAACGAGCACCGCAACCCCCCTTGCATATGTCGAGTATGAGGAAAAAACACGGGTACTAGACCATTTTGTCGCAAACGTGGCCACGCCCCGAGCAGGCAGATGCGTCTCCTGCAACATAACAACTTGCACATGATGTCTGTTCAGATAGGCAATTATATTTCTGCATTTCTTAGCATTATTTAGACCCCTGACATTCCATGATATGCATGTCAATCTCGCATTTGCATTCGTTACCGCCATAGATACAGCAAGTCTATATGTGAAAGCGCCTGAGGGGCTCTAGTGATATAACCACAGCCATCCCGCCCAAACCCTAAGAAACACCACATCAGCAGATAAAGATACAGTCTAAGCAACAAAAGCCTCGTGAAATCCAACCTCCCCCCACCCACCCCAGCATCCCAAACATGCCAGTAGCCATGGATCCCCCCCTCGTAGTCCCGCCCCAACCTCCCTTTCAACCGCAACACCAGCAACAAACAATTCAACCATGTAATGGGGAGCACCCAGTAGGGGTAAAGCATAGAGTGCGTACTGCCACCACCTGGTCCTTAGCTCCAGTACTGTACTACCCTTGGTGGAGACTAAGGCCAAGGGAGTGGTCCTTGGCATACATTACCACTGGGGTGCAGTGTCCATGCATGTCCATCATTCTCTCGTCGCTCCAGCCTCCAAAGTTCCATACACTGTCGGAGAGACAGCAGGCGTGGCCGGCGTGGTGCACATATCCTGCAAGTAGAGTTAGTCATCTCGTTGTTCAGGGGGCATATCAGCATTCTCCAGGTCCTCTGCAGGCGCGTTCCCGCCCCTGCGCGCTGCACGTACAGATTTCAAGAAATCTTCTGCTTTCTGCGGGTTAGTAAAGAAACAACCCCGGTCAAAGTTAACTCGAGCCTCAGCATCACAAAATGGATGCTGCCACCACAGACACAAGTCTGACCTCCTGCTGCTGGGAGTCCTTCCAGCGAGGAGAGCTTGGACAAAGGGTTTCCTGTCAGGGGCGGTGCTAGCACCATCCCAGACAGGGTTTTGTGTATCCTGGGTAGGCAGGGCTGAATAGGAAGGCGACTGCAAGTGGCACCCCGGTGCTCACTATGCATAGGCCGGCTAGAACCAGTTCCAGGGGCACACCAGCCCCTGAGCTGGGGAAAGTCCGGCATGGGAGAGGGGTGTAACCACCCCCCTTCCTGGTCCCACCCATGGGCAGGACCTAGTCCCGTACCAGCCCCTTCCTTTAGTATAAAGGTGGGAGCGGGGACCCTTCCAAATTAGATCATCTTTGAATCCTGAAACTACTTTCTACGAAAGGAACTCAAGACTTCTTCCTATGATTTCTCCCTTGTGACTAAGGAGTAGTCACCCTGCATCTGCGGGCACCAACTAAGTAACCTGCGGTTTGCTGCACGTCCTTCCTCTGGAATCCGACCGACCAGCACGACGAGACCCGGCTTCCCTGGCACCTCTGACCTCTACCTACATCATCAGCCCAGCTGAGATTCGTGGGTGTGACGAGACCTCGAGGGACCGGCCATCTTCAGAACTGCCCTAAGCTTATCCAGCACGACCGCCGAGGGATCCTCGAGTGAGTGCTTTGGGGTTAGAGAAGCCCTAACCCTGAGCAGCTCCAGCACCGAAGTCCAGCCCCCCAGCATCCACCAGATCTGCGTGGGGCCCTTCTGCTCTTTGCTGCTCACCGCGTTGTCCGGCTACTTGCCTGCTGGCTTGTGGCCCTCTTGACGACGAACAACAACACTTCCATCGCTGGTCTGGTTGCTCCAGACTGGCCCTTGCTCCCCTCCAACAGAGGAGCACCCCGGACCCTCCTGGGCCACTCCAGACGCCATTTTGAGTCCACCGCGTGGGCTTGCATTTGCCAAGAGTTGTTGCCCCAATCCTGGGTCCAGCGACGTCGACAGCAGAAACCTTCGTGGGACAGCTCGCACCTCCATCCTGGTCGCCGACAACGCCTCCTGGTCCGAGAGACTGCAGAGCCCAGCGTCGCCCACTCACCTGGTCGAGGTGACTTCGTCCGGTGCCATCCTGGTGCCCATCTAATCACTGGCTAGTGATTCTGAACTTGGTCCCCTCTGCTTACAGGTATCCATCTTTACCGATCCAGGCTTGGATCACATCGAACTTCATCACTGGTCGCCTGCCAGCAACTTCCTCTTTCAGGCTCCATAGACTGCAACGAGGATTCCCGACGTCTTTTCAGACCTATGCAGCCGCAGCCCCTGGGCTAGGTAACCTGAGCATTTCGGTGCTCCAGGATAGCTTAACTATCTAAGTGTCCAGATCCTTTTTCGTTTCAGCTCTACCTAGTCGGATTCGTCCGATAACACTAACTTTACGAAATCTAGCAACCATAGACTTTGTCCCGCATCCCGCGTGAGAGTGCACACTCTGCACCCGATCTCCCTAGGCCTCCTGCTCGTAATCTGAAGGTTCAGTAGTCCAGTCCTAGCGATCCTAAAGCCTTTGAGACTAGTTACTTACCTGCTAGCATTTCGCATTCCACTTTTAGAGTATATGGTTTTTCGTGCCCCACGGGCATTTGTGTAAATTGTGCGACTTTCAGTATTTCTTAAAGAGCTTTGTATTGTGCTTAGCGCCCTGTCCTCATAAAGAGTCCAGGGCTGTTGTGTTCTAAATAAATATCCTTTTATTTTCATAACAACTTGTGTGGTGTCCTTTCACTTGCTGTTCAAGGGGTATATGTGATGGTATAACAGCTGGCTTAACACGCCCTCTAGAGTTTAGCCTAAAGACTGCTCTTGTCCATGCTACTAGGATAGCCGGTCTATCAGGTTGACTTACAACCAATCATCAATAAGGGTCGTTTGGACTGATACATAGTGATCACTAGAATAGTGAGCACTGCATATCAGGCCAACTTCTCAGTCACCTTGGCCAAAAAGGCGTTGCACAAGCGTTCGAAGGCATCCCTGTCCACACCCTGCACCCCCGCAGAGACCCCCTCCCTACAGGGCTTTTTCGGGGCAGGGGGCTCCTCCCCCCTGGAGCTGGGTTATTACTTGGTGAACGTAAATGTGCCTGCGCCATCTTTGCGCACTCTTTCACGATGCGGGCGGACAGGCGGTCCTCCATGGGGCCCACTATCTCCGTGATACAGCGGTAGATAGAGCTGTCCACCACATTGTAGAATTTGTCGTTATTCAGGTACTGATACTCCTCCTCCTCCTCCTAAAAGCCCTCCTGCTCCATGCCTATCAGCTTGTTAACTGCTGTGCCAGGCCACAGGTAAAGTATATGAAATGCTAAGCGCTGCAATGGACTGAGGAAGGTTGCTTAAAGCAGTAGAATTGTGGGGAGGCCGAAGGCCAACAAACAATTTAGGCCCAGTTGAAAACCGGAATACAAGGCAGCACCCCCTTGCAGCGCGCAGACCCTCTCTCGTGCCAACCACTGACAGGCCCAACGCAGTTGAAACCGCTAACTTGTGCTGTAAAATCCGCCAGCAGGCGCTCTACGTGGTAAAACCGCTATACGGACCCCACGTGGGGCGGTCTTCAATTATTGAGGCAGGTACAGACCCAGAAGCACTGGGCATTAGGGTGAGGCGGCGGGGGTCAATGCTCCGGCACAACTCGCTCCTCAGCGCGGCTCCTCTGTTTTAGGAAAAAAACACGCAGAGGAACAATGAGACGCCACAGCACCCCCTAGCGGCCACACAGGCCGCAACAAACTGGTAAAATTGCGTGAGGAACGCTGCAACGTCCCCGCGATTACAACGGGCTCTGTGGAGGCAAATACAGAACAAAACAAGAAGATAACGCCTCACAGATTCCCCCCAAAGCGCAAAACCCGCTAAAAATCACAATTATGCCATAAACTATTACACCACAAGAGATCATGAAAACAGAGCACTTAACTGGCTGCGAAGCAGCAAAGAAAGAGGAAGAGGGCACAAGATGGACATCCTATCTACATGTCATGGACACTTTCTAGGAACTAATGTTGGACACTATCTATATGGATTGATGGGAGTTGTAGTTTATTGGACATTTGAGAACTGTATTTTTTTCAGCGTTTAATGCTTTTTTCCCTTTGTTTGGAGTGTATAAGCATTTGTTGAGCTTTTCTAGGCTGCTGTGAGTTTTGCATAAAATAAAGGGTGAAGAAAGGAAAAGCATAATCCGAAGCCTCCGCTCCTGACATAGAATTCGTAAACCTGATTTTTCCAGCTGAACTGTAGGAATCTTCAATGAGGGGGATGAATGGGAACTACCACATAAGCATCTTTGAGGTCCAAACTGACCATCCAATCGCCCGGGAGAAGAACATCCCGGAGTAGGTGAATGCCCTCCATTTTGAAATGCCAGTAAACCAACCAACCGTTGAATTCCTTGAAGTTCATTACCGGGCGCAGGCCCCCATCCGATTTGTCTACCAGAAAAACGTTGCTGAGGAAACTGTTGGGGTGCAGAGACGTGCGGCAAATGGCCCCTTTGCGAAGCAATTCGGCCACCTCCTCGTCTACCATTTGAACATCTGTCTCTTAGAAGATGATGGGCCGTGGTAAAACGACCTGACTGGGTTGATCGTAAAACTCGATATGAAACCCCCATATGGTCTGCAGTACCCAGTCATCAGTTGTAATCTGCGCTCACGCGTCCTGGAAGGCCGCTAAGCGACCTCCGATACAAATGTGATCCACAGGAATAACACTTACCGTCAGATCCACTGCCGCCGGCATTGCCTCTAAAGCCGCCTCAGCCACGGAATTTCTGTTCCTTTGTGGGATAAAAGTTGTTGTAGTTAGCCGAGGTGTGGTACTGTCCTCGCCCAGGGCCTTGTCCCCTTTCTGGGTTTTGCTGACCACCACGGCTGGTCACGAGGCCCCTCCCGCGACCAGTCCCTTGGGAGAAACGTGGCGGAAAGACCCTCTTGATATTGGACTGGGTCTTGTCCAACGAGGTGAATGTGGCCACGAACTTCCCCAACTCCTTGACGAAAGGGTCGCCAAAGAGGCCCCTTTGCGCCACTGCTCCTGCTAAGTTCCCCAACTTTGGGTCCTTCTTGATTAATAGTGAGCACCTGCGTTCTGTCGACAGGGCGCAATTGACGTTTCCATGGAAGATAACTGCCCGCTGCGCCCAGGTGTTCCATCGGTATGGCGTCACATTGTGTTGTCTAGGTGTGACTTTCCAAAACGCTCAGCGTTTTCCGTTGCAGATTGGAGGCTTATGATGCGCTTCAAGTAGTATGATCCCATATTAGGCGAATGTGTCCACTTCTTTCTTTTCTGTGTTGAAACCGGAGGGTGCTCATTATTTGGCGGAAGCATAAGTGGCGCAGGCGCTGTGATGCTGTAGAAGCCAATTGAGGTCATACTTGACAGTTCATTTTATCCTGTTGTGTATGTGCTACAGGAGAAAATGATGGATGGAATGCTGAGTAAATCAAGCATTCACCCCCAGTCAAGAGATGGGTTGAATCCATTGTTCTTTTATTCACTATGCCACCCCAGTTTGGACCCAGCCATATGCGTCAGTCTTGGCACAGCTCCTCTGTTGCGGGGTGGGAAGAAGGGGACATAGACTTTGGTGATTTCGTGAATGTTTTATTTTTCTTAGTAACTGTTTCCTTCTCCACACAAGTGAACTTTTGTTAACCAGTTCTTGAGCTTTCTTCTCTTCCCAAGTTAGTCCTCTTCGGGATCCAGATCGATCTTCTTTCTTTCTCTGTTTGCGTCTTTTCCCGGGGAACTCCGTGGTGGCATGTGGGAAAGAGAACAGGAGAGCCGGTAAGAGGGCGGGAATATAAGTGCGATTTAAGGGACGGGAGTGGGGGCGCACCAAACACTGTGTCACGAAATTATGAGAAAAAAGTGCTCAAGGGAAAGAGCAAAAGTCGGAGAAAAAGAGAAAGACCCGGGGGTTACACCGTTCGTCTATCCCTCCCTCCCATCCAATCTGCAACTGCCTCCGTACCTTGTTTAGCCAATCTCCTGCTGGAGCGTGTCGGGTTGTATCGCGGTGAACTACTTCTTCGGCCGCCGCCGGGTTTCCAGGAACTCCTGCTGTTCTGGTCAGCCCTTCCTTCGGTATCTTCTTTTCTCCGAGAGACGCCACTTTGCAGAACGCCGCATCCGAGTTCCACGCGGTTTCCTTTTCTCCGGTGTTTGAACACACCAGCTTTCGGGTTTCCCTGCTCATGAACTCTGGAAACTCCGTGATGTCATCAGGGGGCAGAGTCCCGTGTTCTGATGTTCCTGAGTTAAAGGCACCTTCTTCGATATTCCCGTAGGTATTCTGTAGTGATGGGGACCATGAATTCCACTCGTCCTGTTGGGAAAAAACAAGAGGGGTAAATGGAGACTTTGTAGTTCCCCAGTCCAAATGATTGTTGCCTTCCTCGTCTGTTGTCCTCACCCGGCCACACACCCCCTCCCTAGGAATCTCTCGATTGGGGAGGGGAAATACTCGGGATAGATAGTCCGCACTCCCATTATCTTTCCCTTTTAGATTTCAGACTTCAAAGGAAAAGGGCTGTAGTGCTAAGAACCATCTCAGCACTCTCTGGTTTGGGGATTCATTTTGACACATCCATCGTAACAGGGCATGGTCATTGTACAGAGTGAAGGGTCGACCCTCGAGATAGTATCTTAGCTTGTCTATCGCTCCTTCACAGCTAAACACTCCTTCTCCATCGTTGGGTATAATTCTTCTCAAGGAAACAGTTTCCTACTTTTATACAAAATGGGATGTTCTACCCCTGTGTCAGAGATTTGAGATAGCACGGCCCCCAGCCCACAGTTAAAGGCGTCAGTATGCAGTATGAAAGGTTTATCAAAGTTGAGTGATGGTAAGACTGGGTTTGTGGTGATGGTTTTTTTAAGGCTTTGAAATGCCTCGATCGGCTCTGGGCTAGGTTTGAGGAACTGTTGGGGCCGGACGTCCTTCCAGAGTAGGTTGGTCAGGGGAGCGGCTACTTCAGAAAACTGAGGAATACAACACCAATAATACCCTAAGAGACCCCAAAATGCCCTAAGGTCTCTTTTGTTGGAGGGAAAAGGGGTCTCTTCTATGGCTCAGGCTTTTTCTGATTGAGGGGCGATTAGACCATGGTTGAGAACATACCGTAGGTATTTCACCTTCTGATAGGCTGCTCTGGATTTCCGGAGTTAATATGTAGACCTGCTTGATTCAAAGCTTGGAGGACTATCTGAAGATGGTTTAAATGTTCCTCTTAAGTCAGATAAAGGAGATTCTTTGGGCATTGTAGTAGGTGGTGATTTTAATGCCAAAATCCAAGGTCAGGGTTCTGATATGGATACAGCTCACTGTGCACATTCCTCGCTCAGTAGAGGTAGAGAACTAAAAAGGCGGATACAATCTCACAACCTATCCAGTGCTATGGACTTAGCGCCAGGTTCTCACAAGAACAACCATCCGACATACAGGGGTAGGGGGTGCAGCTCTATAATCGATCATGTTTTTGTTTGACCCTAATTGAAAACCTGTTAGTTTTTGTTGAAATCATACCATCTGATTTTGGGGACCATAACCCCATTAAAGTAACACTACAGACAATCAGACGGCCTACCCCTCAGGTTGAATGTGGGGCGGCAAACATAATGGTCTCAACTGATAACTTAAGAGTATGCTGGAAGGGGGCAGATAACACATAAACCTTTAGGCTATTGGCGAAAGATAATATGTCACTTATCGACTTTTGCCTCTCCCTAGAAACCTCACCTGTTCAGATGATTGAGGATTTCGGGAAGTTATGCCAGACCATCAAAGGTATTATATCTAAACCTGCCCAAAAGGTAGCACCAGTCCCCAACTGGTTCAACCATGATTGTTCCAAAGCTAACAGGAATTTACATAGGGCACTAACAACTATCCCGAGATGCCCCATGTTGGTTAAATAGGCTAGGAACGATTATAAGATGGCGACCAAGAATAGGAAAAACATAGTTCTAAGGGACCGCTGGGACAAGCTGTCCGATGCCGCAAACCTGAAAAACGGCAACTTCTTTTGGGCAGCAGTGGGCCAAATAATGACGCCAATTAGCTGTAATATAACCAGCGACGCATGGGTGGATAATTTTACAGCTTTTATTCTGCCCCATCCCCACCGGACCCAATTCCTACCCTTGATAACCTAATACCGATAGATATTAGCATCGTAGAAGTAACAGAAGCAATCAATCAAAGCCTAGGCAATAAAGCGCCCCGCCCGGATGGATTAAAATAGATCGAATTAAATGGAACCTGGCCTTTTGGACCCCCCTGCTTCTGAACATATTTAATAATTCGACACTGACAAAGATACCTGACAACTGGGCCAAAAGTAAAATAGTTCCGATCTTTAACACCTTGGATGCTAGGGGGTTTTCCCCTCCTGTGCTGACTTTTTTGATTTTTATTGTTTTATGACAAAGCCAGCTCGTCATAAGCACAGCACAGGTAACACCCATGACGAGCTGGCTTTGTCATCAGCATCGAAGGGGTTAAGAAGGGCGATAGGTCACTTCCGTGTAACTATCGCCCCATCTCCCTAATAGATAACACCCTCAAAATTTTTGGTAGAGTTCTTTATAATAAAATCATGGTGAGACTTTGGTAAAATCACTCTTGCCTGCATTTGGGAACCCTCTGCCTCCAGGACCACAACGCTACTTCCCAGTCTCGCGCTGTGAGCGCATGCTGCCTTTGGTTGTGGTTCCCCCCGCCGCCGCTAATAGTCCATCAAGCGACCGCTGAGCGGGGAGACTACAACCCCCAGAATCCTTGACGGGATTCATCGCCCAACCACGTCCACTTCCGCGCCCGGAGGCGCTAAAAACAACACTGCTACCTCCGCGCCGCGGGACGCACGCAGGCGACGCTGGGCTAAGCCCGGGCAAAGGGCGGTCCGTCTGTGGCCGTCCGGGGCTGGCCAAGGCTGGGCTGGGCCACCCCTTTTGATTTTGATCTTTCACTGAAGACATTGGACCTTGTCAGTAGGATTGTTACTGCTTAAACTCAGGGAAAGACATCACTTATAAAGACCGGACAGATAATATTGTCATTTTCCGTCACCTTTAGACACTGTTTCTATAACCTGGATATTTAAGATGGTGATACGTTTAAAGAAAGGGAGGAAGTCCCTGGTGGGGGGAACCGTCCATGGGACTCTGGATAATTTTATAACTAGGACCGCCTCTGTCGTGGAATACAAGATCGCTGTCACTGAGCTTAGATTGTCCGCCGAACTTCTCCAAAACACACGTTCTTCCCTGGGAGCTATTCAGCAAGCAACTACCCCGATACAAGTATGCCCAAACGATAACAGTACCACCCAGCAGACACAAATTGCTGATATCTCCCCAGAGCTTAGCAAGGAGTTTAGCATTGAAGACTTAAGTGCTGACCCGTTATTAGAAGATATCACGGTAGACCCTATTATATTATCATCTCCAAATCCGATCCCCATGAGTCAAACACATAATAAAGGATCATCAGCTGCTGCTACTATGAAGAGAAAGCGGGGGGAGATGGACATAAGGGCAGATGCTCAAAAATTCCTAAAATACTCTCTGGCCCCGTTAAGGGTCATACAATGAGCGCTAAGAATACCTTGTCTGACCATGGTCCCCCTCTTACCAATAAAGGGCTTATGGACAACATCGACCATTTGGTTAAATCTCTTTTGTTACCATTGGTGGAGAGGATTAAAAGGATTGGGAAGAAACTAGGCTCAATTGAGCAAATGATAGCCGCTAACACCTTGCTAATAAAGGAACTTTCCCCTGGTAGGCCAAATAAAAATACCTCTGAAGAAGTTAGAGGCTCGATTTTACCCAGTCCCTTGACTCAAAATACTACCACCATTTCGACACATGTGAAACCCAAGGGTCTAATAAATTCTGATGCTATCAGTACCAAATGCAGTGTTAACCGTAGGTCAAAAGGCCCCGTAGTACCAGCTAAGCATGTGGATAGTAAACAGGTTACACAGGCTACGTGCAAGGAAACTACTAATACTAGGAAGCATCAGATAGACCTTCCACCCGAAGCAACTCCATACGTCCTAGTTTTAACTGGCGTACCAGAGTTACCACCGGGGAAGAGAGAAGGTTATTCAGAGCTCAAAAATAAGGTACTTTACTGGTTGAGGAAAAACAGGCCCCTACCCCCTAGCCTAGATGGCATAATCCTGCATGTAAGGAGACTTGGCTGGGTAGAGATACCCGGATACATCATTGTCGTTAACTTTAGGGACCGCAGGGTAGTACCATATATAAGTGATTGGTACTAAGAGAGGAGTGAGGGAGGGATAGCAACACGTCCACTGAGCTATTTTTATCCCCGGTCTCTTTTCTCCCAACCAGCTGAAAGTCTGCATCAACAGGGAAATAGTGCTCCTGATCTTAGCTTTCTGTCCACACCTCTAACCGTTTTGCCACACTACTAGGGATGGAAGGGGTAGACTGACTCTCTAATGAGAAATGTCCCCCCCTCTCGAACACAGACCGATGCAAGCCACAAGCAACAAGGGAACCGACACGGAAGGACTTCTTTTATCTTGGAATGTTGCCAGATTATCTGATAAAGTGACCCACCCCCCTGGTTAGATCTAGTTACCAAATATAGCATTATTTGCTTACAGGAGACATGATCTGTGGTTGATTTACATATTATGGGGTTTTTGACCTACAATACACCAGCTATACCGAGTTCACACGGGAGAAACAAAGGAGGCATGTGTACGTATGTTTCAACTGTGGGGGGGATTAAGGTGCTTAAATTTATCACCGCTGAGTATTACCTAATTCTAACAATTAGCTGGGGACAGGTAAAATGTATGATCTTGGTGAACTTTTATAATAATGTGCCTTCCAACTCTTTGGATACGGTGACTAATAATCTCATGCATACTGTAACCACCCTTAAGGAACAATGGGGAGGTGAAGCGCTTATGCTTTGGGTGGGAGATTTTAATTGTACCATTTGTCCACATGTTTTGTCCGGCATTTGTGGTTTAGCCGAAAGCAAAGACGATAACCCTACTCACTTTGTACACTCTACATTGGGCGATGTGTTGAATAACATTGTTTTTTATTTCAATTTGTCCTTTGCTAACGAACTATGCAGTCCATCCATCTCGTTCCAGCCCACCTTTCACGGAAGGGGGTGCAATTCGACAATTGATTTTGCACTCCTTTTCTCTGTTCATTCTGAGTTAGTATCCTCTTGGGAAACACTTAAAGTTTTGTTTAGCGACCATTATCCCATCTCCCTCGGTCTAAAAATCAAAGGACGCGAACAGAGCTTGAGTGCTATCCCTTTTTATCCATCTAGGATAGTCCTCGCAACCAGAAATGGTTATACCTTAAAATTGGAAAAGGTGGAGCCAGTGGCATTTCTTCATAACCTAGTATCAAATTTGTATGAAGAAATTACAACTTGCCTTACATATAATGCGGAACCACAAACTGTGATTTTGTTTATTAAAATTCAAGCAGAGATGAAAAAAAATCACTACCAAGGGTTTATAGACCAGATCCAAGTAAAACTAACAGTTGGTTTAATAGCAGCTGTACTAAGGCCCTTACTATTCTGAAAAAAGCATTACATACATCACCGAAGTGTCCTGTGTTGATACGGCAAGCCAGAAAGTCTTACCAACTAGCGATTAAAATTAGGAAAAGCCAACTAAAGATGGAGGCCTGGCTGGCTTTACAAAAAGCATCGCAATGTAAAGACAACACTGCCTTCTGGAAGGCGGTTAACGCACCTTTCCTACAATGCAAGGAGACAAATGTAATCGATCAAGCAATCACTGGGGATTCTTGGGTAAACCACTTTAAAGGTCTCTATGAGCAAGCGATCTCCCCTGTATCAGGTAACCCAACAACGGAGGAAAGGGGTACCGGCCATGAAAGCAATATGCAAGAAGCTTTCCCAATTAATATAATTTTTGACCTCCAAGAGGTCACTAAGGCCATTAAGGACAGCCCTTCTAATAAGGCTCCGGGCCCTGACGGAGTTCCAATCGACGTATATAAAGCCGAGTGCGAACTCTGGGCTCCTTTATTGACCAACGTATTAAACAAAGTTAATCAGCATTGGTTTATACCCTCTTGGTCTGATGCTATTGTCGTCCCCATTTTTAAAAAGGGCAATGGAAACGACCCTACCTGCTACAGGCCAATCTCGCTCCTTGACGCTCTGATGAAGGTGGCGAGTCGGATAAATTTAAATAGGATGCAGGAATGGGCAGATGATAATAACGTGATATCGAACCTACAATATGGATTTAGACCTGGCAAGGGAACAATAGAGCAGGGTCTAAACTGGCATTAGTAATATCGAAATATACGCATGCCAAGAAGGGTAACATCTTTGTGACATTTGTGGACCTCAGCGCGGCTTTCGTCTGTGTGTAGACCATGTGAAACTTTGGGCCACCCTAAGCACCATGGGCATTGATCCTCAAATTTTTACATTCATTAGAGAGTTATATAATGGTGCAGGAGCCAGGGTGAGATACGGTAGGTTGGGCGAATGTTCCGACAGGTTTGATATACAGAGAGGAGTTAGACAGAGGTGGATTCTTGAACCCCTTCTCTTCACCCTGTATATCAAATCTGTCGGGCAAAACCTTAGAGAATCGCAGTATGACTACCCTTCCATCTCGGGAACACCGGTCCCTATATTGTTGTACGCTGACGACGCGGCTATAGTGTCGCGGACTAGGGTCGGCTTGCAGAGGGCCGTGCTTAAATTCACAGACTATATGAGAGATATGGGGCTCAAAGTTAATACCACATAGATGTATACCATGTCTTGCGGAGCAGGGACAAAGAGGCTACCCTGTCACATCTTCTTGGATGGAAAAAGGATTGAATGTATAGACAGGTTTTCCTATTTAGGGATAAACTCTTGGTATGCAGCAGCGATGGCTAGAAACGTGGCTTTCTCTAAAGCGATAGGAGCTTTGAGAAACTTCGCGGTGAAACGTGGTGGACGGCCCGTGAGGGAACTTATTCAAATTTACAAGGCCAAATGCGTTTCCACAGGTGCTTACGGCTCAGTAGATACTACGCCTATAAGAAATAGACACATAATTGAGTGGCAACCTTAAGAAACAACGTTTAGATAACCTCTGGTTTCTATCCTTTTAAAACTACATTAGTCGTGGTGCCATACCGAACAACAGACCCCAGATGAGGAACGTCCCATAACTCGTTAGGGGTAAGTGTCATCTCTCTGGAGCTTTAATAAATCAATACCACAAGAATACAATACAGTTCTTGCATACGAGTAGTACTCTAGAAATTGATGGTAAAGTCCTGATGAAGGCATATTCTTAATGTCGAAACGCGTCGACTGGATACCATCTTACCTTTTTAAAAAAAAATTTTTTTTTTTGTGAATATACATGTATCACCATATTGTTATTTTATCAATTTTGACTAAATTGCACTGAATTTTATTATCAACTTTTAATTACATTAAAAATGTATTTTTTCTAACTGCACTAGTTTGTTTGTTCACAGCTGTCCCCAGAAGAACCTTGAAAATGTTGGTACTGGACCACCTAGCTAACAAGAGGTGGGCTCGGGAAAAAACTAGGAGTACTGTGGTAGTGTATCAGCAAATTACACCCTGTGAAGGGCTACAACAGTACCTTTTATCTGAGCCAAGTTGTTACTCCCGTACACTATTGACACGTTTCCATATGGGTATCTTCTTTCGCCTTGTTACTTTTCCTACATATAACAACTGGTCCAGGGAACGTCTTCTATGTCCCTAATACGATATCTCAATTCAATCAAATATACACTGTGTCCTTTTTTGTAAATTTTATCAGATACCAAGGGGGGCTTTCTTGAAACCCATTTTAAAAGCCTGGGGGGTACGCACTTTTCGTGAGGCTTTTTTTAAGTTACAGTTATTAGAAAATGATTTTATTGTACAGGCAGTATCATGTTTTTTAAAACGTGTATTTAGGTTTTGAAATTCTATGTAACTGAAATGAATTAGCAATTAAGGTATTACTAGCCAAGGAATGTGTTTTGATATTGTTCGGTAAATTTTTCTGTGTTAATACTATTAGCTAGCCCTTGCAACATGAATTTCTGAGCCTAGGTGACATGTGCAACTGTTTTATCGTGAATTTTTTAATAGGATTTGTGCAAACTTTGTTTTACTGATTGTATAGCCTTTTTATCTATGTGAGAGTATTTTTTAATGTATGCTTTTATGAATTTCATGTGAAATCGAATAACGCTTTTTAAAATTGAAAATTGAAAATAATAAAATCATAGATTGGACAGAAGCAAGTAACATCTTAGACCTTTGTCAATTGGGTTTCAGGAGCAAAGTAGGAACCAAGGAACAATGCCTCAATCTGAACCTAATCATTGGCAAATATGCCGTAGCTAAAAAATCTCCGGTTTATATGGCCTTTATGGATTTGTCCACAGCTTTTGACCTAGTTAATAGGTCAAAGCTGTGGGCAATCCTTTTGGAGGGAGGTTTGGATGAAGCCTTGGTTAATTTTCTGGCCTACCTGCACAGAGACCTTAATGCCCAAGTGAGAATAGGGGCGGGGGGAGAAGTTTCAGGATCCATCAATATTGGCAGGGAGTCAGAAAAGGCTGTGTGTTGGCCCCCCTGCTTTTTATTATATACATCAACGTCCTGAATGCCTCCCTGAAATTGGCCACCCAAGATGTTCCTTATATTAACAAAGCATCCATTCCTGTGCTGCTTTATGCCGACGATGCAGTTTTAATAGGTCGTACATCAAATTCCCTGCACCTCCTTGTCCACAATTTTAACATTTTTATGAAAAACTTAGACTTACGAGTCAATTTACAAAAATCATTTTTAATGAGCAGCGGCCCAGGCAAGCATGATATACACCCTATTATAATAGATGGCCATAAGATGACCGTGGTAAAATCTTTTGTATACTTGGGATTGGCCTTTGCTGCGAACGGCTCCTGGAGTGAACATTTGGCCCACGCCAGGAGCAAGTTCTCAAAGGCCACCAACTCGATATTAAGTCTACCATGTCCTAAGATTATGGACGCAGTATTAGCTGTTCAAAAGATTTACAGACTCCAGTGTACCCCGGTAGCCACATATGGCGCCGAGATATGGGGGCGGTCAACTGCTCAGTTATACAGAAGGAGGAGAACAGGGTTTGCAGGAAATTATTGAATGTCTCAATCTCGACCTCCTATTACATATGCCATCACAGATTTTATTAGGGCTCGCCCGGCACTCATGTGGATTGCAGTTTGGAAGAATGAAGCAGCGTCCCTGACACAGATGATATTAAATTAAGGACTGTCTAGGTTGTGCTAGAAGCTCAGAAATCCCATGGCTGAGTGGTGTGCTGAACAGTTTACGTAGTATAAATATGGAAAGTATCATCTGGGATATAACACTAGTTGCCTCAGTCGTAAAAAAAGAAATACAGAGTGCTCTGTACTCCCTTTATAAGACTGAGCGGGAGGAGGCAGAGGCAAAGAAAATAACTGTGCGCAACTACATGGATATCGACCGGTATAGTCGCCCACTCCACTTGTGTCTGTCCTTATCAATGAGCCGATGGGAAATGAGTTTATTATTCTGTTTAAGAGCTGGCACAATTCGTTTATTACTCTGCTTCCCACTTGGCTATAGTCCTTACTTAAATTCAAATTTGTGCCCCTGTGACGGGAGGAGCGAGCAAACTATTAAGCACTTTATATTCATCTGAAAATACTACACTAAATATGTTAAACAGTTTTTAAGCCCTTATTTTAACAAAAGAAGATCTATTAGTTTGGAGGCAGCATTTCGATCTGTGTTAGCATTAGAAAATGTGGATCTTATCTTTCAAACCAGCACTTTTTTTAAAACGGCAGTAAGGGTGTGCAGAACCATGATCAATGTCTGACACTGCTATAAATTGTTTCCTTACTGTTTCCTTATTGATTTTCTATTTTAACATTTTTATGTACTGTCTTGATGTATAGTTTTTATACAAAGCCACTTTTAGATTGTATATTGGACATTTGTAATTTACCTTAAATCTTATGTGCAAATTTCTTAAGATGTATCTGTTTTTGTGCTTTTATGGGTACTATTGTACCCGAATAAAGTTGAA
Source organism: Lissotriton vulgaris (assembly GCF_964263255.1). NCBI lineage: Eukaryota > Metazoa > Chordata > Amphibia > Caudata > Salamandridae > Lissotriton > Lissotriton vulgaris. The sequence goes on along the minus strand of NC_141685.1, from coordinate 2,007,533,425 downwards.
CTGAACTGAACTGTTCCTCTTAAGTTCTACTGAAAATCACTTTGTCATCTAAGTATGTGGAGCAGAAGGTTTGATGGTTCTGAAGGACTGTGTTCATTAGCCTTTGGAAAGTAGCAGGAGCTCTGTGTAGCCCAAAGGGTTGGACATTGAATTCGTAAAGCCCCTCATCCATGAAAAATGCTGTCTTCTTACGGGCTTCCTCCCTCAGGGGCACTTTCCAGTAACCTTTGGTTAGGTCTAAAGTTGTTATAAATGTGGCGTCCCCTAACTTCTTGATAAGCTCATCTATTCGAGGAATTGGGTAGTCATCGAAAGCGGAGAGGCATTTAGGGCCCTAAAGTCCATACAAAATCGAGTTGAGCCGTACGGCTTCGGTACCATCACAATAGGCGAAGACTAGTCGCTCACCGAGGGTCGTATGACTCCTAGACGTAACATGTCTTGCACCTCTTTCTTCACCTCCGCTCTTTTTTGCTGCAGGTATCCGATATGGTCGTTGTTTTAAGAGTTGTTCTACCAGGAATGTCGGAAAAAAGATGTGAAAAAGGAAGCAGTTTTTCATGGGTGATTAGGAGGTGTGCAAGAGTGGAGTCTTTTGTGTCGGTAGTAGGAAGAGTTAGATGGGCTGCCTTTGGTAAGGGCCCCAACCATTTTTTAAATAACTTTACATGGTAATTTTGCTCATGCCTTGGAGAAACTTGGACCCGATAGGAAGTATTTCCAATGACCCCCACGACCTTGTAGGGGCCCATCCACTCTGAGAGAAATGTGTTTGTTGAAGAGGGGAGTAACACCAGGACCCAGTCCCCTACAGATAGTCTTGTCCATCTCTTTCCTCGGTCATAGGAGGTTTTTTGTTTCTCTTTATTTGATCCAGTTGAGTATGTGCTAGATCTCTCAAATTCCAAATCTTGGATATAAGTTGTTGGGTGTACTCTAATGCCCCTTTATTCTCTTCTTCTCGTTCTCGTTCTCATGCTTCTTTAGTCATTTCCAGCAAGGACCTGGGTTGTTTTCTGTACAGCAGTTCGAACGATGAGCAACCAAGACTGCTCTGGACCTGGGCTCTGATCACATATAGCGCCTAGGGTAACAAGCGGTCCCATTCTCTGCCTTCAACAGATAACATTTTCTTTAGAGTGGTATTGAGTGTTCGATTGTATCTCTCTACGAAACCATCCGTCTGAGGGTGATAAACAGAAGTTCGTAGGTGGTGTAGATCTAGAGTACGACAGATCTCTCTTATCAGGCGAGATACAAGCGGTGTCCCCTGATTGGTAAGGATCTCTCTCGGAAATCCTACTCTTGAAAAGAGTTCCAGTAGCTTGTCTGCGATGTTTCGGGAAGTTGGAGCTTTTAGCGAAAAAGCTTCTGGAAACCTTGTGGCATAATCTACTACCACTAGGGCGTTTTGATCCCCTTTCTGGGTCTGGGGTAAGGAACCGATCAGATCCATTCCGATTCTCTCAAATGGATTCCCCATTACGGGAATGGGTTGTAAGGGTACTGCTGGTTGCCTTTGAGTGTTTTTCTTCTGGCACTCTTCGCAGGTTTGTCAATGGATCTTGATGTCTTTATATACGACAGGTCCAGCCCTATAAAAATGATATTGTGGTTAATTTGTCCAGCCATATATTGTCTCAAGATGAATCCAAAGTCCTGAACAAAGGCCTGGGCTTTGTTCCCATCCCGCGTCATGACACGTTTAATTGCCTGACAGAGATCCTTGAAATGATGAGAGATCAAAATTCACAAATTCTTCAGTGGTAAGGAAAGGAAACCTTAATCTATTTTTGCCACCAATTTACGCCGACCATCTAGTTTTTGCCCCCCGACCTCCTCAATGGGACCAGAGGTAGCTGTATTTGAACAGCGGGTATTACGTGACATAGAGGCCTTGGAACAGTCTCATAATCGGACACTTCTAAATAACATGAGTAAAAGTGACTGGACAGCTGTAAAATCCATTTAAGACAATAAATTAATTACAATCAAGCAAGCCGACAAGGGCGGTGCTGTAGTAGTACTTTAGACCAGTGACTACGAGGCAGAAGTGCTCAGGTTGTTGGGGTCCCACACTAACTACCATCCATTGATGTGGGATCCTACACCAGAACTACAATGTACCATCAAGGCTCTGGTGGTGTATGCGTTGGAGAAAAAATAGATTAAGCATATGGAGGCGGATTCCCTAATCAATCAGAAACCTAGAATACCGACATTTTACATTCTGCCGAAGATACATAAGCCCCAACGCCCACCACCAAGCCGCCCGATCGTTTCGGGCATCCAGTCAGTATTAAAGCCTCTGTCTCAATTTTCTGATTTCTTTTTGAGGGAATAAGTTATTACACAGCCCTCATTTGTGCAAGACACTACTGATATATTGAACATCTTGAAAACAGTGGAATTCGACCCAACTAACCAGTTTTTGGTACCGATTGATATTGAATCCCTATACACCAGTATACCCCAAGACGCCACGCTGGTGGCAGCAGCGTGGGCACTTGGGGTATTGGAATGGTTTTATGACACCCCTCGGTCTTCTGTCTTGCAATGTATTGAGTTAGCCCTGACAGAAAACTTTTTTGAATACAAGAATCAACTGTATCTCCAGGTATCTGGGTCTTCAATAAGGGCTACATTTGCTCCAAGTCTGGCCTGCATTTATGTGGCCAGTTCGAGGAAAATGTTATACATCATACCTCCAACCCCTTCAAATAGAATATTTCTCTTTGGAGGAGGTATATTGATGATGTCCTCTGTATCTAGACTGGATCAGAGGACCTCCTGAATACATTTTTTGTGTAGCTAAACCAGGCTGATGATTGTCTACGGTTCACCTGGTCTTACAGCAATATTTCTGCTGTATATCTGGATGTAGATATTACAGCTATTGACCATAGCCTGGCAACCAATGTTCATCAAAAGCCTAGTGATAGGAACTCTCTACTACACTATTGTTCTTTCCACCGAAGATCCCTCCGGGACTATCTCCAGGTAGGCCAGTTTTTGCATTATCGACGCAATTGCTCCACTACTGATAAATTTGTGGAACAGTCAGAGGAATTGGTGAATATGCTGAAAGAAAGAGGGTATCTTTTTAAAATCATCGAACAGACACGCAAACGGACATTGACCACTCCCCGTGATGCCCTCCTGGAGAGGAATATGAAATTAAAAACTGAATGCCTTCCAGTTGTCACTACATTTGATCCCCTATCTACTAAAGTTAGACAGATAATGAGGAAACACTGGTCCATCTTAGACACTGCTACCAACAAAATGCCTCCACCCCTGTTTGCCTTCAAGAGGGCTCCAAGTCTTAAAGATAAGCTGGTACGCACCTGTACATTAACAGCACCATTGTTTTCCAATCTCCCCTCGGGTCATTACCCGTGTGGGGGGTGCACAGTATGTGGGCTGACCAAGGCGACTAAAAGTGTGATCTTGGAGGGCGGGATAGAGTGGTTCCTGAATAGTTTCAATAACTGTAATACCACCAATGTCACCTACAGACTTATGTGCAACTGTGGGTTACACTTTTTTTTTTAAATATATTTTTATTGCAGAATTATAAACCACAGGATACAAGTAATCAGCCAGTACACTTGTGAGATCCCCCCGTCCAATAAGAATTCCCAGTCGTACACAGCCATTCAGCCCGCATCCCGGAGGCCGGGCGGCATAATACGTCGTTCAAGAGGAACACATCACAGTGCACGTCCCATAGGGACCCTGGTTGAAAGATCGTTTTGTGTATCTGCTTTTACCCCCCCACCCACAACAACACTCCCGTCAGCCATCCCAGTGATAATCAGTGATATCGCCCTTGTCGGGACCTGCCCTAGGCGCTCTGGGTCGTCACACCTGGCCGCTCTACCCAGCCATTCCACACTCCACATAGTACCCACCGTCCCAGTAGATCCAAGGCCCTAACAAGCGACCGTCTAATGGCTTCCGGCCCTCCCCAAACACCCTTCAACCAGCCCCCCCAAGCCCCCCCTCCCCTGGCAACTGCTAAGGTGTGTGCCTCGTCCTGTCGAATTGGATGGGTCCACTACAGTACGTGGTTCCATACTTCTGTGTTCGCCCCGCGGTGTCCAGCGGCTTAGTTCTCGCCATCCTCATCCTCTACCAAAGAATCACGCAAAGCCTGTACCACTAACTCCCATGCACGCGCCGCATCCAATGCCCTCTCACTCGCCAACTTTACAGCTTGCTTCATCCGGAGCACACTCTCGCAGTCAGACCACCGCAGCAGCTCATTCTTCCATCTACGCAGTGAGGGTCCCCCCCTGGACTTCCAATGCCACGATATTTCCCTCTGTGCCAATATCAGGCCCAGGTCTATGAATTTGCTTGTCACCTTGGTGCGTTTAGTGTGCGGGAACCAGAGCAGTAGGCACGCCGCCATGTCGAATTCCACCTCCCTGTCAGTCACTTCATTCAGAAGGTCCCCTACCTCCGCCCAATAGGTCCCCAGTTGTGGGCACCCCCAAAACAAGTGGTCCATGTCCGCTCCCGAGGACGAACACCATGGGCAACAGGCATCCGGTACCTGAAAGTACCGCTGTAATTTCTCAGGAGTTAAATAAGCCCTATGAAGCACATAGAAATGTACCTGCTGAAAGCGCGCGTTTCTAGTACCCTTCCACGTGCGCCGCAGGATGTGCCCCCATGCCGTGTCCGGTATGGGCCGGCCTACGCTCACCTCCCATTTAGCCTTGAGCCCTTGGAGTGGTTCCAGCCCCTCGTTCAGCATCCTATTATGGAGGCACGTCACAGCTTTGAAAGTACCAGCCGCCATCACCACATATTGGCACGCCATAGTCGTCGTGGGTTCCATGAGCCCCCCTTTCCAGTGCTTTTGTATGGCAGCCACTACTGCCGCGTGTAGGAGGAAGCCCCCATCAGGCAGCCCGAACTGGTCCCGGAGCACTTCGAACGGCACCAGCAACTGTGGGTTACACTATATTGGTTTGACTTCAAGGAAGGTTAAAATTCGGATACAAGAACATCTAAGTAACCTTAAAGCAAAAAAATTAACTACACGGCTGGTCCAGAACTTTCAAGAAAAACAGTACGACCGTAGGGATCTGAGGTAGACTGTCCTTGAAAGGGTAATGGGTGATACTCATAACATCAAATCAATTCTGGCAAGAAAGGAAGCAAAATGGATCTTTTCTGAGAAAGCAGATAAGGTGGGACTGAATGATTCAATTGAGTGGAACAAAATCAGGAGATTTTAGACCTTCAGCAGAGTTTCCCGCGTCTTTCCACCTTTCTCTGCCTCCGTGTATTGGTTAATACACTGAATTTCATCTAAGTATATTTAAAATCATTTTTTTCGGGGGTTGGACCTGCTGCACAATAGTAATGGTTGGCATCCGGATAGATCTATTGAAGCGTCAACTTACTTTCAGAGAGTCTTCCGGTAATTTCACAAGGCATTGTATTAATGTGCCCTAGGGGGAGCATTTAAATCTTGACCCCATATACATGATGCAGTTTTCGGTGAAAATTACCTGATTGCACCCCAATTTGGTCTTTATGGAGGGCATTACAATTAGACTGTGATCTACAGTGACTTCTTCTGTATATGATAAGTTGTATGGTGTGTTTCAGTGACAACTCTGAGTTTTGGACCCGTTTTAAGATGACCGCCGTTGTGAGCTTTGACGTGTGAGAATCACGTCGCTCTCGTGATCAGGGTTATGACGTTCTACTTACATCAGACTCCCGCAGGAGGACTCCGAGCTGGATAATTCCAGACGCCGGAGGGACTCGGTAGCGGTAAGCGGGTCGTGTGCGTGTGGGGAGATTGGGACTGACTCTCGTTGTGGTATGAGCATGCCACCATTCCAGAATGCCGAGCGGGGGTGCTCGGGTTAGACTGATTACAGGAACGATATGAACTTGCAGAATGTATTGATTAACTTATACTTACTTAAGAACGAGCCCCCACTTTGAAAGACAAGAGAAAATGTATCTAGATCATTTTATGCCTACTAATGATGAAACGTGATGCGGAGAGAGAATAGAGGTTACTGCATGATGTTGGTAAAGTTAGAAGGTGCAAGAAATTGAGGCACTATTGTTTTATTAACTCTTGCAGGTGACAGGACTTTTGGGCGGTCACTGAGTGGGCACGCGATCATCTGATGCTTGTTTCTTTTAGAGATGGTTGCCGATATGCAGTGTAGACGCAACCAACTGGTACGGGAAGTATATTCCTTTGAGTGAAGTTTGATTAGTTCATTGGTTTAAAGTGGTTTTTACAGGTGGCTCTTCCTTTCTTTTTTAATACCATACCATCATAGGTTTGATGTGGAACCTCCCATGAAGTTTAATTTGGAAGTTGCTTGAATTGTCTTTGGCAACGAAACATGTGGGCTTACGAAGATTGACTATGGTTTTATTAGAACCAATTTTAATTTGGGAAAACTTACAGCACTTAATAAAGTTACTCTGAGCTAGTAAGCTTTACCAATTTTTAATAGTGAGAATTATTTGTTTATATTCTCACGGGGGTCCAATGGGTACTTACTATAATAGTATGCACAGATAGTTCATTCACATTTAGGCTTTTCTGTCTTCCCTTCTTAATTTCATGAGTTTGAGATTTCCTTGACAACACACATATTTGGTTCCTTTGAAGAGAAAGTAACCGATGATGATAAGTGGGCTTGCTGGTGAGTACCAGCCAGCGGCCCCCTTGGTGTTACGACCGTGAGGTGCTTTCTCCTTTTTCCCATAATTTTTTTAGTTTATGGGTGGGTCTATGATGGTAGGTTGTTCTAATTGAGACACACCACAAAAATGTATGAGAGGGAGTTATAAAAGTCTATGAGACCCCTCCGGTGTTGGAATTATAGAATTAGTTGTAGGCCCGTTTGATCAGTCCTTGTTGTGGTTTATAGTCTATTGAGTGTGGGGCGGTCTGTCCTTTTTCTCCCCCTGTAGCTCCTATTGTATTGATGTTTATACACTCCTGGCCAAGAAATATCTTAACACGTTTTGTGTCGTTTTCTCTGCTCCTGTATGTCCTGCTGTGAGGTGAGAGTGGGAGAAAAATAGTATTTGTTCCCTGAAAGTCATTGGGACTTGTAGTTGCTAGGGGTCCTCTCTGCTACCTTTGCAGTACAGTAGACCATCCTTGATCGGGAAATAAGGATAGGAGGAGGATGGGTTTTCTTCGTTGTAGTGTGCGGATTCCCAGGCGGTAAATAAAGTGGCATCATTCGCCTGGGTGAACCGGAAACATCTGTCCATTACCCAAGGTTCGGGGAAGTGAGTGCAGGGCATGATTGTTGGGATATTTCCTGACTTATTTGTGAGGCACCCCTCGTCATCAAGCTATGTTGGAATAACCGCAAGAATTCAGGGTTGTCTGTTCCCAACAGACTCTACAGAGTGGGTGTTAACAGTACCACTGAGGCTAGAGAGTAAGGGTTTACGTCGCCATGCACGCACCTAATGTGCACCATGGCGTCAGGAACAATTTGAGAAGGAGTAATGAGGTGTTTCTGTCTACACCCTGAAACTAAAAGCGCTTTTATCTTTCTCCCATACATCTGTCCACCCTTTTGAAAATGTCCCCATCTCAGCCGTATAAAGGATGGATTTTGGCAGATAGCCGATTTCCATGTGTTCTTCAGTGGGTTTATGTTTGGGACATAGTCTGGCTTTGTGGCCCCATTCACCACACTCGAAACACTGTGGCCCTTGGAGATGTTGGTTATCTGATCGATTGGGTCTGGGGCGCGGAAGGTCCAGGGCCCGTGGCTTTTTCTCTGTTTTTGTTGGGTTGGGCCTGGGGTTTTTCTCCACGAATCCCTCCAGTACGCGTGGTTGAGCTCTGGCATAAGTTGCTGCCATTTCAATGGCCAGTTCCAGGGTGAGGTGGGGTTGTTGTTTCAACCACCTCTGTGTACTGTAAGGAAGAGTCTTGATGAACTGCTCCAAGTACACCGATTCATAATTTCTTCTTTTGTACTTGTGACCAGTCTTAGCCATTTATCAGCAGCTGTCTTAAGATGGAAGAACAAAATCTTCGGGTTTTCTCCCGGCCGACTCCTTTCTTTTCTGAAGCGTAACCTGTATGCTTCCACATCTAGACCGAGGTAGACTAGGATAACATCCTTAATGTCCTGATAGGGAGTGTTCCCGTTTGGATTTGCGACTTGATAAGCTGACTGGGCTTACCCAGTCAGCAAGGGGGCCAAAAAGAAAGGCCATTGTTCTTAAGCCCAACCACAGGTTCTGGCGGCACATTCAAAATTTGATAAGAACGCGTCAGGATCTTCACCCGCTACATACTTTTGTAAAGAGATTCATGCGGGACCATGCAACGTAGGTATGCTCCCTCTTTGAGAAGGGGCAGAGGGATCTGTAATGGCCTTTTGTAACCCTTCGATTTGGGCAGATATGGAGTCTTTACTGGTGTCGTGGTGGGCCTGGGCAGACAACATCTGCCTTTCTACCGCCCATTTCAAACGTTCTTGACCCTTCACTAAATGCTGGATAAGCGCGTCCACCATGGGATTACTGATGGATTGTCCTTCCAATCCCACTTCTGACACCAAATAATGCAGGGTGGGAAGAACGGGACGTAGACTTTGGTGACTTAGTGAAGGTTTTATTTTTCTTAGTAACGGTTTCCTTCTCTACTCAAGTGAACTTTTGTTAACCGGGTCTTGAGCTGTCTTCTCTTCCCGAGTTAGTCCTCTTCCGTATCCAGATCGATCTTCTTTCTTTCTCTGTTCATGTCTGTTCCCGGGGAACTCTGTGGTGGTGTGTGAGAAAGAGAACAGGACAGCCAGTATGAGGGCGGGAATATAAGCGCGATTTAAGGGACGGGAGTGAAGGAGCACAGAAAAAAGTGCTCAAGGGAAAGGGTGAAGGTGGGAGAAAAAGAGAGAGACCCGGCTGTTACATGATTTGTCTATCCCTCCCTCCCATCCAATCTGCAAACTGCCTCCATACCTTGTTTAGCCACGCTCCTCCTGGAGCGTGGCGGGTTGTATCGTGGTGGACTACTCCTTCGGCCGCCTTCGGGTTTCCAGGGACTCCTGCTGTTCAGGCCAGCCCTTCCCCTGGTATCTTCTTTTCTCCAAGGGACGCCACTCTGCAGAACGCCGCAGCCGAGTTCAACCCGGTTTTCTTTTCTCCGGTGTTTGAACACACCGGCTTCCGGGTTTCCCTGCTCATGAACTCTGAGAACTCCTTGATGTCATCAGGGGGTGAAGTCCTGTGTTCTGATGCCCCCAAGTTAAAGGGACCTTCTTGGATACTCCCGTAGGTATTCTGTAGTGGTGGGAACAGTGAACTCCACTCGTCCTGTTGGGAAAAAAGAAGAGGGGAAAAAGGAGAATTTGTAGTTCCTCAGTCCAAATTATTGTTGCCTTCCTCGTCTGTTGTCCTCACCCGGCCACATCCTCATGGGAACAGTCCAGCCCAGACTGCCAATCCAGGTCCTTATTGGACGATAAACAAGCATCTTGGGACCGGTTGGTGTTTCGCCTCTTATCTATCAATCAATCAATCAATCAATCAATCAATCAATCATATCATTTGTAAAGCGCACTACTCACCAGTGAAGGTCTCAATGCACTGGGGTGGAGAATGCTGCTACTGCTCGAAAAGCTAGATCTTGAGGAGTTTTCTGAAGGTCAGCAGGTCTTGGGTCTGCCGTAGGTGGATGGGGCGGATGTTCCAGGTCTTTGCGGCGAGGTGGGAGAACGATCTGCTCCCAGAGGTCGCTCTTCGGAAGTGGGGGACTGTGGTGAGGGCGAGGTCGGCAGAGCGGAGCTGGCGGGTGGAGGTGTAAAAGCTGAGTCGTCTGTTGAGGTACGTTTGTCTGGTGTTGTGGAGTGCCTTGTGTGCGTGGGTGAGGAGCTTGAAGGTTATCCTCTTGTTGACCGGGAGCAAGTGCAGGTCTCTCAGGTGGGGTGTGATGTGGCTGCAGCGAGGGATGTCGAGGATCAGGAATGCAGTGGCGTTCTGGATGAGTTGGAGCCGTCTCAGGAGTTTGGTAAAGGTTCCTGCATAGAGGGCGTTTTCCTAGTCCAACCTGCTGCTGCCGAGGGCCTGGGTGACTGTTCCTCTCGTTTCACTGGGAATCCACTTGTAGATCCTGCGGAGCATGCAGAGGGTGTTGAAGCAGGAGGAGGAGACGGCGTTGACCTGTTTAGTCATGGAGAGGGTGGAGTCGAGGATGACCCCTAGGTTGCGTGTGTGGTCGGTGAATGTTGGAGCGGTTCCCAGTGCGGTCGGCCACCATGAGTCGTCCCAGGCCGAAAGGGTGGACCCGAGGATGAGGATCTCATTCTTGTCCGAGTTCAGCTTCAGACGGCATTCCTCATCCATTCAGCGACGGCCTTCATTCCTTCGTGAAGGTTGGTTTTGGCAGTGTGGGGGTCCTAGGTGAGGGAGAGGATCCGCTGGGTGTCATCGGCGTAGAAGATGATGTTGAGGTCGTGCCGACGGGCGACGTGGGCGAGCGGTGCCATGTAGATGTTAAACAGAGTTGGGCTGAGGGATGAGTCCTGGGGTACGCCGCAGATGATCTTGGTGGCGCCGGAGCGGAAGGAGGGAAGGCGGACGCTCTGTATTCTGCCAGAGAGGAAGGAGGTGATCCAGTCCAGGGCCTTCTGTTGGATCCCGGCGTTGTGGAGGCGTGTACGTAGTATGTGGTGGCAGACCGCGTTGAATGCGGCTGACAGGTCCAGGAGGATGAGGGACCCGGTTTCTCCGTTGTCCAGCAGGGACTTGATGTCATCTTTGGTAGGGATGAGGGCAGTCTCGGTGCTGTGGTTGCTGCGGAACCCAGACTGGGAAGGGTCCAGGATGTTGGTTTCCTCGAGGTAGCGGGTCGGTTGTTCATTGACAGTCTTCTCTGTCATGGATGTCTGTGATCTTGCAGTGGAATTAGGTGGCCAGCGAGTCGCACAGGTCTGGCGAGGGTGGGACGTCATTGGTGTTGGAGCTCATGTGGAAGAGCTCTTTGCTGTTGTGCGCGTTGTTGTCTAGGCGATTTTTGAAGGAGGCCCATTTGGCGGATCTGATGAGGTGATGGTGTCTGCGGGTGGCATTCTTGTGGGCTGCCTGGCTGTCTGGTGTTCGTTCACGGAGCCAGATCTTCTCCAGCTTTCGGCAGGTTTGATTAGCGGCCTGAAGGTCTTCAGTGAACCAGCTGGCTTTCTTGTAGGTGTGACTGTTGGAGAGTTCCTTGATCCGGGCGAGGGTGTTGATGCAGTCGTTGATCCACTGCCTGAGGTTGCAGGCGGCGGTGTCTGGGTCAGTGGGGTCGGCGGGTGGGCTCTGAGCGGGGGTGGTGGTTGGCTGGTCTTTGGTGACTCTGCTCCAGCAGCGACGAGGCATCTGTTGGGTGCGGTGGTGCGTGGTGGGTTTCTTGAAGGTGAAGTGGATGCATGGGTTGTCGGTCCAGTGGAGTTTGTGGTGTGGTTGAAGGAGCCTTGGGGGCTTGTGGAGAAGATGGGGTCAAGCGTGGGACCGGCGGAGTGGGTGGGTGTTGTGACGAGTTGTCTGAGTCCCAGGTAGGCTAGGTTGTCTATCAGTGTGATGGAGTTGGTGTCGTTGTTGTTCTCGAGGTGGAAGTTCAGGTCACCAATAAGGATTTAGTCCATGGAGGCGAGGGCGTGTGTACTGACGAAGTCGGCTATGGAGTTGCTGAACTGTCGTCAGGGTCCGGGGATCTGTAGATGAGGGTTCCTTTGAGGGTGGTGTTGGGGTTAGTGTGGATCTGGAAGTTCAGGTGTTCAGCGGTGCTGAGGGTGTCGTCGGTGCTGGTTGAGACTCTGAGAGTGTTCCTGTGGATGATGGCGATTCCTCCTCCTGCTCTTTTGGTGCAGTTCCTGCGGGTGATCTTGTAGCCTTCCGGGATGGCTATGGCTATGTCGGGTGCCAAGGCGGGGTTCAGCCAGGTCTCAATCAGGAAGGCGACGTCTGGGGAGGTTGAGTCAAGTAGGTCCCAGAGTTCAGCGGCGTGTTAGCGGGCGGAGCAGGTGTTGAGAAGGATGCATCTGAGGTGGTTGGGTTCTTTCTTGGTTGGCAGCATGGTGGGACGGATGCTTGTGAAGCTACAGTTCAGGCAGGTGAAAGCTCCGTGGGTGCGCTTCAGGGCGGCCAAGAAGCAGGTGTGTGATCGCCGGTGTTGAGTGCGCGGAGGGTTCTTGCATCGTAGCGGTGTCGGGCGTCATGGCGTTCGCGGGGTCCTGGCGCGGTCTGGCACAGAAGGGCTTGCCTTGGGCGCCCCTTTGGCGCGCCAGCAGCACACCCACTGTGCGCTCACGCTACACAGCCTCCGTATGAGGGGATTTGGGAGGGAGGAGCAGCTGGGAGGCGGCAGTTGGGCGGCGAATGGGATTGCAGGGGGGCGGGGCCGCAGGGGCGCAGCGGCAGGAAAAACAGGCAGGGGCCGTGGGAGAACTGGGCACAGGAAGGAAAAACAAGTTTAGGCAAGAAAACAGGTACAGGCACAGAGGAATAAAAACAAATCTGGGCAAGAAAGCAAGTACAGGCACAGGGAAATAAAAATAAGTCTGGGCAAGAAAGCAAGTACAGGCACAGGGGAATAAAAACAAGTCTGGGCAAGAAAGCAAGTACCGGCTCAGGGGATTAAAAACAAGTCTGGGCAAGAAAGCAAGTACAGGCACAGGGGAATAAAAACAAGTCTGGGCAAGAAAGCAAACACAGGCACAGGGGAATAAAAATAAGTCTTGGTAAGAAAGCAAGTACAGGCACAGGGGAAAAACTAGTCTGGGCAAGAAAGCAAGTTAGGCACAGGGGAAAAAAAACAAGATTAGGCAAAAACAATGCAGGCAGATCCGTGCAGCAGCGTGGGGAGCAACCTGCCTGCGAGCAGTGTCAGAGGTCGCTATGCTAGCTTTAATCCAGTGACACCGTGAGCAAGGGAACCACGTCTTGCCTTTGGGACCTTATAAGACATGCAACAGTTGATGTTGTTGCACCAAGGATATTGTACTGCATAACTAAAAACTTATAAGGTTCCAAAGGCGAGACCTATTGGCTATGCCAATCCTTGTTTCACCAAGCCAGCTGCAGCACTGTGTCTCTGTCACTATAGTTTAAGAGTCTCGCTATAATTGGGCACAGCGGTGCTCCAGGTGGGGGTCTTGGAGAGAGGAAGTGATGTGTTCAATCTACTATTAACATTTGCAATAAGGATTCTGCTCTAAAGATCTTTTTAAGAATATTTTCCACATATGTCTCTATCTTCCCAGTGTTCCTCGATTAGAGGAGCCCTGTTATGCATATATTATTTCACCTTGGCCTTGCCTCTAATTCTTTGTTTTTGGATAAGGGTGATCACTTTTTCCATATTCAGGCTTTTTGTGTTTAATATCTTTGTAGTATCTTCAGCAGCGGGACCCTTTGTTCCACTTTGTTCAGTCTGATCGTTTGCTGGTCCATCTTGGCTGTCAGATTATCCATTCTCAGATTCAATCGATCAATTTTGCCATCTTTAGATTGTAGACTCTTCTGCATAGCCGCCAGTATGGCTTCCAGGGCTCTTGTGAGTTTGCTGTGTCCTTCCATGTCTTGATCTGCTGCGGCTTCACCCGTTGCTCTAGTTTGGTCCAAATGTGAGCTTGGGGTGTGTTTTGTCAGCTTTGCCCATTTGGACCAGGAATCTATAGCAGGCTCGCCCTCTAAAATTTCTGGTACTAGTCTATATCGTTTCTGGGTCTTGTATTCCCACTGCAGTGCCTTATTTATGCCACGCTCACCCTCTCTCTTGCCTAGTGAGCTATAGAAAGCTTAATTTACTTGATCTGCATTTTTGGCACAGGCGGCTTAAGTTCCTGTGGTACCTCGTTCTCCTATCTGCCCCTCTCTGTTGTGGAGCATGCAATGTATTTACCCAGGTTTCTTTTCCGGGGTTTGTTTGTTATTGTAGTCTCTCCACTTTTAGTACTGGAGCCCTCTTCATCTGAGCCTGAATCTTGTCAATGAACCTAGATGAGGCTCAGCTGCATGCACAGCAGTGGGTTCCCTTCCTCGCTTTGTCTCTTCACCGCATGTGCTGCTTTTGGGTTGCTTCGCTTTGCAGGTGGCGAATTGGCAGTATCGGCCAATGCCAGGTCAGCCCCTGTCTACACCCGTATCACCGGGGTCCACGAAGCACCTCAGATGCTGCGAACGCCCGCTTTTGGGCTGGTGTCTCAGGCCGTCTCAGGGAGTCCGCCAGACTCACAATCCGGTTGCGTCCTGCTTGGGAGAAGGTGCTCGCTTCACTGGCGGCCATCCAAGGTCTCTAAAGCCGCAACTGCCCACCCAGGGCCCCAGTCTCCCATGCTCACCTATGGTTCCAGTGGTGGGCTTCCTATGGCCCCTGCATGTTACTTCCTCCAGGCTCTAGCAGGCTGACACCTACATGTTGTCTGACACGGCCCGCGGTAGCTAAAAGCTTCTAGGTCCAGGCATCAGGCCATCGTATGTTCAGCAGATTTGCCGCTATTTCAAGTCACCGCATCCTCCTCTTGCTTCACACATCGTTTTCAGCCTGTTCATACGGCTGCTGTCAGGATGTAGTCAGATTCTGGGCTCAGGACTGACAGAGCTACACTAGAGTGCAGCCATCTTGCTGTGGGCTCTCTAGCACCCCCTTCATTTTATCTTCACCCTTCTCCCCACCTTTCTCTTGGGACTTCTTCTGGTCACCTCCACCACCATTATGTTTCTGCTTAACCCTTGACCGGACCCATTTGTTGCTGATTCTGACAATTATTAAGGATGTATTAACTCATCAACAAATTGTACAATCCCTCATAGTCCTGTACCTTGCTCCCATGAAGCCAGCCTTCCAGAGCCTTAATAGCATTGCCTATGATATCAACCCAGTCTTGGGTGTGTGCCTTAGGTGTTTCCCTGAACTGAACTCTGTACTGTTCAGTAGTTAAACCAAACCCATCTCTGAGTGCATTCTTCAAACCTGAGTTCTTATCAGCATGCTCTTCTCTAACAGTGAGGAGTTTTTCTCTACCTTTGTTAGCAAAGGAGAGCCACAGGAAAGCTGCTCACTGCCCTTAAGGGACCTTCTGTACTTTACAGGCCCTATCGCAGTGATCAATTTATGGATGTCATGCCTCCTCCTACTAAGGACTATACTGCTCAGGTTCCTCGTATCAAATGAAGTTTCCCTCACTGTAGGTGCACTAGTGCTGCCACCATGGGCCTCTTTTCCCAAATTCTTCCTAGGCCTATGGAGTTCCAGGGTCTCCTTATAAAGGGCCAACTGCTCTTGCTTGAGCTAGAGTCTAACTCTCTTAAGATTGTACTGGTTGTATTCTATTTCTAAGGACTTCATCCTCTTTCTAGAGATGGAGTTCCCTATGGAATTGACAGAAGCATTGGAATTAAAGGAGACGGGTCCACACATTCCCTGCATTCTCTGCACCCTCCCAGGAGGAACAAAGGTGGATCTACCTCTAGGGACACCCTCTGTACTAAAGTGATCTATACCTTAGGGGATCAGTGTTCACCAGGCTGGAGTCATCAGACTCCACCTAGTCATGATCAGAATTAAGGTCACTAGGTACAACCCCTTTTGACCTATCTTTTTGAGCGTCCCTACCCACTTTGTCCTGCCCTTCTGACCTATCAGAATTCTGGAGGTCAGCAAGCATATGCAGCTCTGAGAGTTGCTTAATGTTGGGGTTACTACCTGTCGTTAACTTTGTAAAGGTACACAGGGTTCTCAGTTCCTGGAACTTAAGAGTGTATCTAGAGCACAGCTTTCCAAACTTCATGTTGGTGACATACCCATTTGTGAAAACAATTTCAGGGACATGGTAACGAGAGGAAGCGCAGCGAGCGAGCCCGAACCACCTATGGTGGGTTCGGACCCCACACCCCACACACACACACACCCCACCCCACACACAACCCCACACACACCGCCCCACAGACACACCACCCCACACACCCCCGCACACACACAACCCCCCACACACACACAACCCCCCACACACACAACCCCACACACCCAACACACACACCCCCACGCACACCCCTCACACCCCCCCCCACACACCCCCCCCCACACACATCCCACACACACACCCCACACACAGAGACTTGAGGGGCACTGTTAAAGAGTACTAGTGAGGGAATCAGTGGTGGAGGTGGCCTTTCCCTCCATCTGACTCCTTCCATCTGTCTCCGTCCGACTGTCTCCCTCCCTCCCTCTGTCTCAATCCCTCTCTGTCTCACTCCCTCTGTCTCCCTCCCTCTCTGTCTTCCTCCCTCTGTTTCACTCCCTCTCCCTCCGACTGTCTCCCTCCATCTGTCTCCCTCCCTCCCTCATTCTCTGTATCACTCCCTCTCTGTCTCACTCCCTCTCTGTCTCCCTCCCTCTGTCTCACTCCCTCTTCCCCCGACTGTCTCCCTCCCTCTGTCTCCCTCCCTCTCTGTCTTACTCCATCTCTGTCTCACTCCCTCTCCCTCCGACTGTCTCCCTCCCTCTGTCTCCCTCCCTCTGTCTCCCTCCCTCTCGGTCTCACTCCCTTTCCCTCTGACTGTCTCCCTCTGTCTCCCTCCGTCTCACTCTCTCTCTCCCTCCATCTCCCTCTCTCACTCTCTCTGTTTCACTCTGTCTCCCTCCCTGTCTGTCTCACTCTCTCTCTCTGTCTTCCTCCCTCTCTGTCTCACTCCCTCCCTCTCTGTCTCAATCACTCCCTCCCTCTCTGTCTCACTCCCTCCCTCTCCCCCGACCAACAAATGGGCAAAGGGCCCATTGAAGGCCCTTTGCCAAATGGATTATCCACAAATGAATCCCCCGCCCCCCTGCCCCCCTCCGTCGTGTGTGTCGGACCGGGTTGAGACAGCTACCGGGGGCACACACACAGCCGCATCCGAGCACTGCAC
Source organism: Lissotriton vulgaris (assembly GCF_964263255.1). Classification (NCBI taxonomy): domain Eukaryota; kingdom Metazoa; phylum Chordata; class Amphibia; order Caudata; family Salamandridae; genus Lissotriton; species Lissotriton vulgaris. Next base: position 2,007,516,511 of record NC_141685.1, on the reverse strand, counting down.
AGGTCTTTAAAAGACCATTTAACGTGCTAATACGGCTTTGTTGTTAGAGCCCCTGCAGCGCCACTCTGCCTGTTGCTGGAAGGCCCACAGGGGTGATCTAAACAGCATACTAAAACCGGGACATTTGGATGTTTTACCCGGACGCTGTTGTAAAACTCAGACATTTCTCTACTTCAGACCCCCCCGACTGTCGTGTGTGGCAGCCCGCGACCGGTCACAGCCGCACCTGAGCACTTCACAGGTCTTTAAAGACCTTGTGCATGTTAATAGGGCTTTGTTGTTGCTTCGCCCCTACTAAGAGCCCCTGCAGCTCGACTCTGCCGATGCGACACACCTACATATGGGTCGCGACATAGTTTGGAAAGCTGTGATCTAGAGGGTTGGGACGCACTGGGCTCCATAACTGAAAACATGGTGACTAGGGGTAGTGCAGTGTTACACCTACCTACCCTAGTGAAAACTAAACTTCCAAAGATTACAGAAAGGGTTGTTCTAGGCCCTTAACAAACAGTCTAAAAATGCAGCAGAACTTGTTTACTAAAATATTTTTATATGTGCCTAATGCTAGTGATGGTTTTTAATTTAATCCAAACATAGATTAGCTGGTAAAAGAGTGCAGGCTTAAATCTCAAACTCTGCACAGCAATGTAAGAGGCTGTCTTAGTATATGGTGCACAATTATTCAAGTGAAGCACCTTGTACTAATCCGGACAACCCTTATGGTGATTTTAGTGGTGTTAGACAACCCTAGAAAGCTCGCTAAGTGGTAGTCCTGGTTTAGTCCAGAAGGATTATTAAGCAACATGTTTTACCGGAACAAATCATGTAGTGTAGGTTAAATGAAAAAGAACCACACAGTGTAGTTATGAAAATAAACATATGTCTTATACACACTCACTAACACATTAGTATATCAACACAATGCACCCAATATTTCAGTTGTAACAGGCAAGAAAGCACAAATACACAGAGGTCATCAAGGGGAGACCAAACCATATACTAAAGAAGTGAAATGCGAACTGCGACCAAAATCGGCACTTGGACCAGAAGACTCAGAAGAGCTGGGGAAACGAGGAACCACCCAAAGTAAGTACTCAGGAACCCCACGGAGGCTGTGTTCAGAGTGGTAACCCAGCCGGTATTCAGTGCAAGCCGATGGGAAAGTTGTGATTTCAGTTTTTAGGAAGAAGGACCCTTGCCAGTGGACCCTGAAGAAACCCTGTGGAAGACAGAAGGTTGGAGAGTCACCCCACCCGTGGATACATCCTGAACCAGAAGGCATAAATCAGGGAAGCCCGGTGCATAGGTGTGAACTGACGTTAGAAACCGTCGTCGATCACAAACGAGGACTTCAGATAAGATGTAGCTGGTAAAGAAGGCAAAAGAGTCTGGTGGAATCAAAGGATGGATTCTTGAAGAGAAGTACTTGAAAGCAGAGGGGACAATGTCTATACCACTCAGGAGTGACCAGGAGGCACAGAAGACCAATGACCACGGATGATGGAAGCTGCGGGAGAGTTGACGGTGACCTTGTTGCTGCAGCTGTGGGGACCAGGCAATGCTGTGGAAGACTAGGAGCAGCTTATTAGCTGTCTAACGTCAGAAGTTGAGAACCAGGGGGTCAGTGTCCGGCGTAGCACCAACAAACCTTAGCAGGAGCAACAGGTGTGGCAAATGAAAAGGGTGTGACCTTGGGACCAGCAAGTTCCAAGGACTCGCCAAGTGCAGGAGAGTCAGAGCAGGCCTGAGCAAGCAGGGGAGCCCACTGAAACCAAAGAAGACCTTCAAGAAGACCCACAAGCCGAAGACACAGGAGTCGCCAGAGCACCTCAAGCAGCTCAACAAAGATGCAGGCTCACAAGAACCTTGGTAGGAAGAGATGGTTGGAGGCTGGAGCTTCTTGTTGCCCGAAGATCTCTGGCTCACAGAGTCATCACGCCTTGGCAACAGCAAGTCTAAACGGTGCACAGCGGTTCTATTCTAATGGTTCAGACAAGGGATACTGGACTCAAGCTTGCTGAGAAGACACTAAAGACTTCAAGGGTGTTGCAGAACCACAACCTTTGTTGCTGAACTTTCGAAGTCGGTGGGAAGTCAGGAGCAGTAGACTGGTAAGCTTAGTTGCGGTGTCTGCAGATGCAGGGGAGTGACTCCTCTTCTTTTTTTTTTTTTGATTTAAAAAACTTTTATTGCATTCAACTTGGTACATTACAAGTCATAGCTAGCCTTACATGTAATACTTGAGCATTTTGGGTTATTACGTAAATCTCTATTAAGTTTATCAGAAGTATCAGAGTTCAAAGCAAAAACAAGAACAACAACCCCCCTCAAAGCCCGATTAGTAACTGTCATCGTATGCAGAAACTCACACTTGCATCATGTGGAGCTGACATTGGCATCTTTCGTCCCAATAGAAGGAGTCCCGGAAAAAAGTCTTCGAGATAGTCCGTACAATTGCCACCTCAACAACCAGGATATATGCTCTATGCACATGCAAGGGTAGCCCACCATGCTATCATTTTATGAATAGTTCATCACTTCACATCATTGCCCCCCCTCATATAAATGAAGAGTATGAATTCACCCCCGGGATTGAGCAGAAGTGCCAACTGTTACCGCCTCCGTGGGCACCTCAGCTTCCCCTGTCGTTTCATCCTGGTCCCCCTCTGTAGCCCGCTCCAAGATATGCAGTCAGTGGGCTCCAAATATCTTTTGGTCTCGATTTCAGTGCCAGAAGTTCAGCACAGCACTGCAATTGTCCTTGCCAGGTAGATAAGTCCTGTAGCCAATCTTTAAATTTAGGGGCCTGACCCCTGCCCCATCGACAGGCCACCTGTTGCTTCGCCAAGAGAAGGCTTATGGCTAGGAATTTTTTTGAGTCATGAATACATTCCTTGAATACAGCCCAGCAGACCTACCTGTGGAGATGGTTGTATTAGTATCGTCAACATTTCAGACAGGCCCGTAAACACTTGTTCCCAATATTCCCTTACCTGCGGGCACGGCCACGCTAGATGTAAGAAGTCTGCTCCCTCCCCACCACATCTAGTACATCTATCATCTTCCCTCAGGTGGAACCTATGGAGTTTGACAGGGGTGCGGTATAGACGAAGTAGAAATTTGTAAGGTATAAGTGATAGTCGACTGTTAGACAATGCCACCTCTGTATGATTGCAGCTAAGTTCCCACTGATCATCTGTCAGAGGGGTCTCCAAGTCCTTGTCCCAGTCAGCACGGGCTGGCAGCGGATGTGTAAGGGTCACCTCCTGTGTGTGTCTGTAAAATAGGGAAGTAACATGTTTGGTGGCTTCTAATTGTAGCAGAGAATGTAAAGGGCCTAGAATAGGAGGTTCTGCAGGGAAATCCGGAGTGGGGGCTTTGACATTTTGCCGAATTCTTATGTACAGAAAAAAGTCCATGGTGGAAGGGGGGTTTACCCTGAAGAATAGTTCCCTAGATCGGAAGTTCCCTCCCACATATAGGTCACGCCATGTGGTATATTGCAGTGTTCCCAACATCCGTTTGCATATCCCTTCACTAGTGACTTGCAGCAGTGGGCCGCAGAGTAGTGAAAGTCTGGGGGAGTAAATCATTGGAGCTTGTAATTTGTGGGTGATTTTACGCCAGGCGATACTGGTGCAGTCCACCATAGATGGGTCTTTGCCTCACTCTTTTACCTCTACAAACATGTAGCCAGTGGATGGAACCGGGGGCCATATAACCGTCCTCTACAGCTAGGTGCGGCATAAAGGGGGGTGATGAAACCAGTAAGAGGCAAAATGTGCTTGGGCACAATAATAGTAGTACTCGAAGTTAGGCACTTCGAACCCTCCCCGGTTATATGGTAGCATTAGCGTGCTCAGTCACAGCCTCGCTTGTCTGCTTCCCAATATCAAGCGTATAAGTTGTGTGTTTAGTGTGCTGAAAAAAAACCTTCCATGGTGGTAGGGTATATTCGTAAAGAGGTATAATAATTTTTGCAAGATGACCATTTTTATTAGGGAGATTCATCCCACCATCGATAGGGGAAGGCATATCCATTTATGTATATTGTCAGTGATTGTTTCTATAGCTATTACATAATTAGTGCGCATTAGCACCTCCTTATCTTCGGAAAATATGTATGCCTAAATATTTAATATCCTCAGATTTCCATTTTAAGTTAGTTAGCAGAAAAATCGCTGACTTAGCCCAGTTTATTTGGATACCTTAGATGGCTCCAAATTTGGTAATTTCACAAAGAACCAGGTTTAAATTATCCTGGGTTTTTTTAATATATAGAGTCAGATTGTTCCCATAGAAGGATATGAGTAGCTGGAGGGAGTGGTATACTAGTGTCCGTTCCTGGTGGTGTTGCCGTATTTTTGCCGCCAGGGGTTTAACTGCTAAGGCAAATAGAATGGGGGAAAGAGGGCAGCCTTGTCTGGTGCCCCGGAGATGCTGAAACTGTGGGACCGAGCACCATTTAGCAGCACCGTGGCCATTGGGCTCGTGTATAAGAGTGCATTCCCATGTAGCTCAGCGTGCCAAGAAGGAAGTCCCACTCCACAGAATCAAACGGTTTGGTAGCGTCTAGGAATACCTCCACTGCGGAGCTATTTGGGTCTATATCCTGCATAACCGCCATGAGCGTACGCAGGTTATGCGCAGTGGCTCTGTTTGGAATAAAGCCCGCTTGATCTGGTAGCACCAAGCGCTCCATCAGTAGACTCAGTCTATTGGAAAGGACCTTTGCGAGAATTTTAGTGTTGCAGTTTAATAACGAGAGAGGGCGGTATGATTCAAAATGTACAGAAGATTTATTCAGTTTGAGCAGAGACACTATTTGTACTTCTCTCATAGTTCTGGGAAGGCACCCTTCTTCCAGTGCTTCATAAAAGACACCCTTCAATATTGGGGCCAGGAGTGTTATATACGTTTTGTAGAATTCGATGGACAGGCCATCTGACCCCGGCGCATGTCCCGATTTCATCCCAATTATTGCCTCTTTTATCTTATCTATTTCCAGTTGTAGGTTCAGGAATTTCCTCTGCGTGTCCCCTGACCAGGCCAAAGCTGTGTCTTCGTAATACTGTGGGAGATCTAAGGGGAGCTGTCTCTGGGAGGTATCAAGGGACTAATAGTACTCAACAAAGGTCTGTAGTTGGCCAGGCAAATTCCTGTGTGGCCTACCCTGTGAATCGTGGATCTCTGCAAAATAATTGGAGAACTTGGGTTGGCGCACGGCATTCGCCAGAACCTTACCTGGGCGGTCCCCCTCCGCATATATTCTAGCCCTGTGAATATTTCCCCCTGAATTTGCTCTCGTGGTCAGCGGCATTTTCATATTCCGTCATTTTATCTCTGAGCATGGCTTTGGTCCTATGTGCCCCCGTATCGTTCGCAAGATCCCTCTCTGGTGTTTTGATGTCTCGCTCAAGCTTCCCCAACTCTCGTCTGATGTCCCTGAGAATGCCTCCCCCTTTGGAGATACATCGCCCCCGCACTGTGACCTTGAAGGCTTACCATACTGTGGTGAGACTGACCTCTGCGATGTTCTTATCAAAAAAACTCTGAATCTCCTGACCAATCTCCTCATTAAAAACTGAATCAAGCAAATGCAAGGGGTTCAGGTGCCAGCTAATGTAGGGGTTCTGGTCTATCAGGATCGGTAAAGTACCCTTCACTGGGGAATGGTCAGAGAGTGTGCGTGCCAAGCGTTCGACGCTGGCCAGCCAGTGTGCCATACCCTTAGAAACGATCAAGTAGTCCAGACGGGACCACGAGGAGAGTACCGCCGATAAGTGTGTGCCCTCTCGCAGTGTAGGGTGTCTGTATCTCCAAGAGTCTAATCAATGGTTTGTGTCTAACAAATCGTTTAGCATTCTCTGTGTGTTGTTATTGTGCTGAGGAGAGGCCTGCGACCTATCTTTCTGAGGGCATATTGCTGTGTTAAAATCCCCTCCCCAGACTACATACGTGGAACCTATTGTTTGTATCTTTGCCCAGAGCTAGAAAAGAGTGTGTGGATCATCAATGTTGGGGCCATAATAGTTTGCAATCGTTACATCTTTATTCGATAGCCTGCCCCATATGAGGCAGTATCGGCCTTCTGAATCAGCTTCTGACCCACCCAGTTCGAATCTCACCCCTCTCCTAACAAGAATGGCAACCCCCCGTGAATATCCCGAGCATGACACGAAGCATCGGTGTGACGCCAATCTTGTGACAAATAGGGAATTGGACCCTGGGTGAAGTTGTGTCTCTTGCAGCAGGGCAATACTGATGTGGTGCCTATTTAAATACCCCAGTATCTGCCTTTTTTCCCCTAGGATTATTCAATCCGCGGACATTCCAGGTTAATAAATTCAGATCCTGTGCCTGCTGGGTCAAGTTTGCCATGTCCCCCCCTCGTGTAATTCACAAGATAGAGTTAGGTTGTTTGTGAGTCTACAGTACATTTGGTGCCATTTTGCCGGGCTTTGATCCCCCCCTCCCACACCGACAAACCCAACATGTCAAGCATTGCACCCCCCCCCCGAACTCTTAAGGTGTAGGTACATTACCAAAAACCACAACATGTAACCCTGAGTGAAAATACTATAAGGGGCTCACCCTCTTGGAGATGCGCTAGGGGCACGCTTCGTGCCTTCTCACCCCCGTCTTTTCCACTCAACTGTCCCCTGCCAACGGCAGGTAAACAGAGTCCGTGGGATTGAGGGGAGGGTCCGATCGAGTCCATAATGACCATGATGTCCTGTGCAGTCATCTTCTAGAGATTAGAAGTTCCAAAGCATCAGAATGGCGTGTTCGGGCTGGACTATACGTAAAGTTCATGTCTGCCATCATTCCGGGTTGGAGAGGGGAGATAGAGATCTGGAGCATTGTCGGGCTTCTTCCTCCCTGGATGTCGCTCTTCGGTGACGTCTGAGGAAATTCTCCACCTGCTGGGGGGTCTGAAAGACGTGTTGCTTCCCCAAGTGTGTGATTCTCAACTTTGCCGGGTATAGCATTGCATACAGCATTTTTAGCATCTGTAGTTTCTTTTTGACTGCCATGTACTTACGTCTGGCCTCTTGCACATTTTGTGTAAAGTCTGGAAAAAATGCCAGGGTGGTGTTTTCGTACGGAACCCGCTGTTTCTCTCTGGCCAGGCGCAGAACAGTGTCCCGGTCCCAATAGTTAAGGAACCTAACAATCACCGGCCTCAGAGATGCTCCCGGGGTTGGGCGTGCTGCAAGAGATCTATGATATCACATTCCGCAAACAGCTAAAGACGTGGTTATTTGACCAATAGCCTTGTATATCTTCTTTACCCCAGTTGCTGATCCATCCCTTAACTAGCGCCGAGACGCCCACGGGTATTCGCCGCGCTCTACAAATGTCAATAAATAAATAAATAAATAAATGGGGTCTCTTCACCGTCAGGTGTGCGGAGAACGCTTCTTTGTCAAACAGGTCAATGATGAGCTTTTCTATGAAATCCTCCATACGCCCTGTGTTGGTTGACTCCCACCAGGGCAAGGATTCTTACATTGTTCCTGCGTGGGAAAGCCTCTAAATCTTCTTTTTTGTCCGCTATTAATTTCAGCAACTGGTCCATTTGAGAGACAAGGTCCTTGGCAGTGTTAGCTCCGTCCTCCAGGCCTGAAATTCTAGTCTCTGCCTATTTCAGTCTCCCGTCATGTTGTTCCAATTTGTGCACCACAGAGTCTAGCCTGGAGTTCATGGTGTCCATTTTGGCATCAAGGGACTTCAGGCTCTGCTTCATGCTGAGGAGCAGGGCTTCCAGTCTTCCTCTTGATGTTCTGCCATCCCCATGTCCATTTGTTCGGTTGCACCATTCCTGGGTGGTCTCCGTGCCTCGAAACAGATTTTCGTTTGTTTTGTGTCCGTCCGCCCCATCGTGTCTTGCAGCTTCACAGAGGGGGCCAAGGCCAAACGTGTATTACTCACTGTGGGCGAGCAGTATGGCAGTAGTACAGGCAGTATTGAATTCAAGAGCGGATCTTCCCATGGTGGCACAGGATTGCAGTGTTCTATATGTCTCTCTTAAAATTCGCTAGCTCCTGTGGTTACAAGGGGTACTACCGTTTCCACAGAAGGGATGATCATAGCCAGCAAGTTCCTCCAAGCCTGGTGTTTTAAAATGGCGTCTGTCTGTCTGAAGTTTGAGCACAGCACCGGCATCCAGACATCAGGCATTCAGCTGTGGTGCACCATTGAGAAGCAATCTGCGAGCAACAGCGAGGCAGTGGCCATCAGGGTTCCCCAAGCCTCCTTAACTAGGATCAGTTGCGCCCATCACAAATCACAGGACCGCCTGCCGGGTGCACAAGATGGCGGAGAATCTCCCCGATTTATGCAGATACAGCGGCCACCCGGGACAGCACAGGAACTGCAATGATGCTCCCTGCCTCAATGCCCGTGTCCCTCTGCTTCCACCCACTCGCACCTGGAGGGGCCGATGGCAGTACTCCCCCTTTGCGCAGCCACACCGGGCCTCACTGAGCTCCTCTCGAGCGCTCCCGCTCAGGGCCCTTCACATTTGCTCAGCACTGGGGCTATTCACTGGCCAGGGGAGGCATCTCGCACCTCATGCCTTCCCGCTGTTACTGCTCACCTCTCATGGACAGCTGGGGAGGGGGCTCTTGCGGGTCTCCGCAAACGCCTCCGTCTCGCACCCCTACTGCCCCGCTCACTCCTCGGCTTGCGATAGGGCCTAAGCCTGCATGTGCAGCCCCAGGCTGCCGCAGTTTTTGTTGCCGCCTGAGGGCACCGGACTCCGTCACCCCTCCTCGGCGTGAGAGCAGTCACTGAAGGCCGTAAGGACTGCCAGCTCCTCCGAAACACCGCCACAATGTCGTCTAGGAGGTTCCCCCCTGTGATTGTTAGTTTTCAGGACTTTGTTTCATGGCAGGATGGGACTTATGAAGTTTATTTCGCCCGGACTGGCAAGAGCCTCCCAAGTGCGCTGCCATCTTCGTCGCGTGCCACCTAGCGTCCCACCAGTGACTCCTTCCCTTCAAGGGAGATTCCTTCAGATGTCTTTGATGCCCACAGGCCTTGAGAAGAACCTGGAAGAAAAACAAGCACAGGCAACACAGAAGATTGGCAGGACGACGAGACCAGTAGCAGCAGGAGTCTTCCTTGGTGCAGTCTTGGTTCCTAGGCGAAGTCCAATGAAGTCCAAAGTGCCCAGAGGTAGAAGTTGAAGTAGTTTCGGATCTGAATCTTTTCCCATGATGAATCTGAGGAGCCACCTACAGATAAGCTCTTAATTACCCTATGGAAAGTATTGGGACGATTCAGGGGTCCCTCCCAGAGGATGGGCTGGACAGAGGGGAGGATACTCCCATGTCCCTTGTCCATTTTTATGCCAGAGCAGGAGCTAATGGCTCCCTGAACTCGTTCCAACTGGAGTATGCAAGGAGGGCACCAAATGTGCCCTTCAAAGCTGTCTGGTGGCAATGGTAAGCGCCCCCGCCCCAGCCCAATACACCAAGTCCTGTCTGGGAGGTGGTTACACCTTCCTGTGACAGGAAACCTATTGTTCTTTCTACCTTTGCTCGAGCTCAGCTCAGCAACAGGAGGGCAGAATCGCGTCTGTGGTCGGCAGCAGCACTAGATTGCTGTTAGACCCTGAAATGCTGGTACAGGGCATACAGGGCGGCTCCCTTGGGAGTCCCCCAGTAGATGGGATCCTACATCCAACACTGGAATTGATGTTGGGGTAGGATTCCAACTTGTATGATAAATAATTAACTTGATGTCCACTAAATGTATTAAAAGGTTGACTGCACTTACAGAGCCTGGAGAATCGACTCCGGGGTTTGAAGAGAGTGTCCTCCTCATGCAGGACACCCTCACACTTATAGACTAGCACCCTGCCTTCAGTATTAAAAGGGTTGCCTTAGGGGTGACTTATAGTTTTTAAATGCAAGTGACCTCAGATGTAAGGAAACTTATATCTGCTGTAAGTGGGGTTAGCACCAACGCCTACAGGCTGCAATGGAAGGCCTGTAGTCACAGTTTGAGTGGTCTCTCATCGGTGGCATAATACATGCTGCAGCTCATGGGAGACACCTGGTGTAACGCACTGGAACGGGAGTGGATTCCACCCCATGTTGGGTGCACAGCTTAAGTGTCCATTGCATTCCAAAAAATACCATCACATTGATCCTTTTGTCCAAATCCTTTTTATTCATCTTCTAAGTCAAAACTTCCTCATTTCTTCTTACTTTTACACAAATCACAAGAGAGAATGCTTACATCTTCACTCGATTCTTACTGAAGCAGACATGCTAATCCAAGCCTTATTCTGCACCATGAAAAGTGTTTGTAAGTTTTATACACATCCATAAAACTTGTTTACCCAATGCATTTCGGGCCTTCTGTCCGGCCCTTCGTCAGGGGTATTCTAAAATGCAAAATACATTCTATTAGACTATGCTATTGCCCAATCTTACACAATCCTGGGTGCACATAACAGCCCATCCCACTCTCCCAAATCAACGTTTTTCCCTCTAAAAAACGTAGCATAGTGCTACTCTTTCTGATGAGTATCCCTGCTCTCCTCAGTGCCTTTCACCCTTTCACTCTTCGTGCCCCTCATATTACAACCTCCCAGCAGCGTTGCATAACTCTCACCTTTCTCATGCTTTTCGACTCTCCCATGTCCTCTCTCAATCGATCCTACCTCTTTTCTTTACTACACTGCCCTATCTTTCGTTCAGCTGTGTATTTTTAAACATTGTAAACTCTTCCCAACTCCTTCATGGTAATAACTTATCCATACCTTCCAAAATGTTCAAGTTCGTATTCGCTGCTCTCTCACCAAACCGATCTCAGCCTAGTGTGTTGCACCCTCTAAACCGGGCTTCTCATACCACAGTTCTCTCCGCCCCTCAAATATACCTGTTTCCAAACAATCTCCTCACTTCATTACCCCTCCCCCACTTGACCACCGCCTCTAAAACCCACAATGCAATCCGTGTGTGAAACTGGTTCTCCGGTGTGAGGCACCATATTTCCTTCCGTAACCCCACTCGATGTTTAATCTTCCTCGTCTAACTCAATACCCATCTATTAATGCCCCGCCCTCCCGTAGATGTTAAAATCTAACGGTGATAATTTAATATACACATGCTACGATCTTCAAAGCATCATATCTAGATCAAACTATTTCTGCAACTCCAACATTTTTTGTTCGAATTTTGTTTTTAGACATTAAAACATATGCCATCCTCCATATATATTGCATACAATACAAATCTTATGAACATTTTATCAATATGTGTTTAAACAATTGTCCCTCTTGTGACGTTTTGTATTTTTCTCCAATTTTGTCAAAGTTATTTACAATGGGTGCTCCTTGTCCAACGGGCTGAACATTTTCAAACAATGCTCTGTAAAATTGACAAAGTGCACACCTTTTTCTTCTTTACTTTTGTCTAATTTATGCCACTGTATTTTCTTTTGGTGTAGCCATGCCCTTGCTCTATCGGTGAATGAGTCAATGTGTGAGAGGCTGTATGGGTTTATGATTGTATATGTCAGTGGCTGTATGAGTGAGTGAGTGAGTGGCTGTATGGGTAAGTGAGTTGATATGTGTGTTGATCTATGACTCAATGAGTGGCTGTGTAAGTACTGGTACGGATATGTGAATGGGTTTGAGAATGGTAGTGTGGAAGTAGGAGTGGGTGTATGAAAGGTTACATGGAGTGTGAGAGGGTGTGTCAGAGATTCCGTGGATAATGTCATCAGTGATGTCATTTGAGATGTCATGATGATGTTAGTGATGCCACTGACCATGTCATGAGTGATGTTATATGGGAGGTAATAAGCAGTGGATTGCGGGGGCCAGAGTTCCTGTTGGCTCACTATCTATAACGACTGAATTTATCTGGTTTTGTACGAGTAAAAAGTCAGCCAAACTATAACGTCCCTGTAACCTTTGTCTTTTTCAGTGAATTTCGAACAGTTTTTAAATGCTAATTCCTAACTATAATATCCGTGTAACCTTTGTTTTTTTCAGTTAATTTCCAAGGTTTTTTTATATGCTAATCCTATGTCGGGACCGGAGACGAGGATTATGCTCATTCTTCCTTCGCTTTATTAACAAATTTCAAACAGCAGCTTATCACCATCATGTATAACAAACTACATTTCCCACAGGACTAGGGAAAGAAAAACAGTCTCTGGGCAGTGATTCCACAATGTCTATGGCCCTTATCCAATAAATGGTCATGTCACTTACTGCACTTCCTCTTTCTTCGCTGCTCAGCAGCTGGAGATAAGTGATTTTACATTCCCCTCGTTTTGGGCAGTGTTTATTTGCTGGTGTATCTATTGCCTTGCGGTTTTCTTTTGTGTTTTTTCCCCAGATTCCCTATTCGATGCAGGAACGCTCCTCGCTCCTAACGCGGCATGATTCCCTCTTAGCGAGGACCGCGGTGCGGTCCGCCACCCGCTAGAGGGCGCTGTGGGGACGTCACGACTCGGTGACCTCAGAGGACGTTTCAGTCAGGATAAGTTGAAACGCGATCCGGTCAGCCGTTCTGTCTGCGTTCCGTGTGCTGCCTGAAGAGCCCAGCGAGGCTGGTTACAGTATCATTGCCCATTTCATTGTACAGCCGTTTTATAAGCCGGTAGGGAGTGGTGCGGTGCATCTCGAGTGTTTACTCCCTACGCCCTGTTACTGCGGGGTCGGTAAAGGTGTGTTGGGTCTCAGGCATTTCTACAACACGGACACCCGTTACAGGCAGCTTCCCCTTTGTACCTTGTGAGCGTTGTGGCGTCTTGGGGTTGACTGCCCTGTAAAATCTGTGCCTTTTGCCTTTAAATTTCCTGAGAGACCCTCCGCCCCTAATTTCTCGCGCTCTGCGTGGGTGTGCTCACTAGTATTGGGCCCAGTGTTTTCTAATTCTCATTTTGACATGGAGCACGAGTACTATGAGGAGGAGGATTCCCTATCCTATATACAGTGGGATGATGACTTTTATGAAAAGGTGGAAAACTCCATTTATAGAGGAGTCACAAGCTGATGGACCAGCAGCTGGCCGATAAGATAGAGCAGTTGTGTGTAAAAGTAGGGCAGCCTCCCCCTGCTACCCCGGTGGTACCACCTGGGGAGCCAGAGCCGGTTCAGCCAGGCGGTGAGGGTCCCCCTCCCCCCAAGAAAAAGTGCAACGGGGGGTTGATAAGAATGCTTTTGAAAGTCTTGAGCAGGCTTTCTTGGAGCACACTGCGCCCATAGTGCTTCCCCAGTAGTCTACTCCTCCGAGTTCGGACCCCCAACCGGTTTTGCCTCAGACTCAGCAAGGGAACACTCCGGAAGAGTCTTATGATGAGACAGGTTCCTCGAGGGCTTGGCGTCCGTCGGGTTCTACCGAACCACCAAAGACGGGCATAGCTGACATGTTAGACCCGGATGATATTGTGCAACCTAGGTCGGTGGAGTGGGTTCCTGACGAAAAGGTGGCCTTATACGTAGTGTCCAGCCTCAGGAAGCCCTTAGAGAATGAGGCTCGGAGTAGACCCTTTTGTACCGCTTTTGGCCGCCATAAGTGTGGCAGGGTATGCTCAGACGTGAGTCCCTTGCTCACTTTGCCACTGGATTCAAGCAAGCCGGGCTGAACTTGGCTGGAATGCCAGAAACCGGTCCTCGGAAGCTTGTTTCCGGTCCAGGGAAGACATGGCTTGGAAGTTCGGGCTGGACTGTTCCCATGAGGCACAGGGTCAGACTGATTTGCATAGAGCCATGTCTGAACTGGGGTGGCATAGTGGGCTAAAGAACGGTGATGGATTAGACCCAGATCTTTTGACTGGGTGTGAGTGTTTGATTGATTCTGATGCTCCATCCATCACCACACCCTTTTGTACCGCTTTTTGCCGCCATAAGTGTGGCAGGGTATGCTCAGACGTGAGTCCCTTGCTCACTTTGCCACTGGATTCAAGCAAGCCGGGCTGAAGACGGCTGGAATGCCAGAAACCGGTCCTCGGAAGCTTGTTTCCGGTCCAGGGAAGACATGGCTTGGCAGTTCGGGCTGGACTGTTCCCATGAGGCACAGGGTCAGACTGATTTGCATACAGTCATGTCTGAATTGGGGTGGCATAGTGGGCTAAAGAACGGTGATGGATTAGACCCAGATCTTTTGACTGGGTGTGAGTGTTTGATTGATTCAGATGCTCCGTCCATCACCACCCCTTTTTGTACCGGAGTAGACTGCGAGCAGAATGCCCCCTCTAGAAAGTATTTATTTATTTATTATTTATTATTGCTATTTATTAAGCGCGAACAAATACCCGTAGGCGTCTCGGCGCTAGACTAACTGCCATCTTCAAATAGTGTCACTGTAAATTTATTGGCTAAAAATCCAGGTCTTTAACCGCTTCCGGAAGAGCAAGAGTGTGGGGCTGGTCCTGATAGGTTGTGGCAGAGTATTCCACAACTTGGGGGCCGAAACCACAAATGGACGATCACCCCAAGTAACAGTTTTTGTCCGTGGGTGGCACCACTAGTTGGTTCAAGGTGGTGGAACAAAGTTGTCTAGAGGGAATGTATGGAATTAACTGGTCCCTGAGAAACTGCGGGCCTTGGTTATGTAGTGCTTTATAGACTAGACATAAAGTCTTGAACTTGATTCGGTTACGAATCGGCAGCCAGTGGTAGTTCCTTATCGTATCTGAGACCGGTTTGAATCTGGGTGTTCCAGAGAGAAGTCTGGCCCACCACGTTCTGAATGGTCTGCATTTTATTAATCACCCGAATCTGTGCATTTGCAAATAGGCCGATACAGTAATCCAGGGAAGATAAAACTAAGGCAACAGCCAAAGTTTTTCCCGCCGTGTCAGGTAGAAAAGGAGTAATTTTCCTTATCAATTTTAGTTTATGACAAGCTGTAGCTGCTGTTTTCTTGGCGTGGGCCATAAAATTAAGGCCATCATCAAATGTCACTCCCAAGTTCCTCACCTTGGAAACTGGCTTAGGCGGAACTACAAAAGATGCAGGCCACCAGGCGAGAGCGGCGAGAGCGGTCCAAAAATGACCACCTCCGTTTTCTCAGAGTTTAGCTTTAGACAATTAGAGGCCATCCACTCTGCAATTGCTAGCATACCTCCTTGAAAACGTTTTGCCACCTTATCTACATCACTGTTTATAGCCAGAACCAGCTGCGTGTCATCTGCGTATGAGGTTAGGCTCATCCTGTGGGCTTTAATGAGTTTAGCCAGGTTCGACACATAGATGTTAAAGAGTGTCGGACTTAGGGATGAGCCTTGAGGAACCCCACACGGCAGAGACAGATGAGCTGATTGAAGAGATCCCAGAGTACCCATCTGGGTCCTGCCGTCCAGAAATGAGGCCAACAAATCTTTAGCCATCAGTTGGATGCCCATTTTTCCGACACGGTCGATCAAGATCTTGTGATCGAACGTGTCGAAGGCTGCAGATAAATCGAGCAGCACCAGGACAGCTGTACCTCCCTGGTCTCGGATGACTCTAATGTCATCCGCTGCTTTGATTAGGGCAGTTTCCGTCCCATGATATTTACGGAAGCCAAATTGGGTACTATCCAGCTGATGATGTTCCTCAATAAAGTGTGAAAGCTGTTGGTTCATAGCTTTTTCAGCTACCTTTGCTAGAAAAGGGAGGCTGGCTATGGTTCGGTAGTTTTTTAGCTCGTCCCTATCCAAATTTGATTTTTTTAACAAAGGTTTTAAAAGGTCTTTTTCGGTATGTCAGGATAGATCCCTGATCTAAACATGGAATTACATACTTGTGTAACCACCATAACCAGCGAATCCATTACTGGAGGCAGGACTTTGAAGGGACACGGGTCAAGGGCTGATCCCGTTTTAATGGATGAGATGATGTCCTTTGTCTGATCATCCGTCGGTTCAGTAAATTGCAGTTGTGGAGATTGAGGAACAGTGTTGCAGATAGGATTCAGGGGGATATCCATTTTAGAGCGGAAAGCCAAATATATGTCATTTACTTTCATAAAAAAGAAGTGTGCAAGCGCATCACAAATTGATTGAGAGGGTGTTGGAACTAGATCAGGAGTGCTTCCCGCAAGCTGTTTTGTAATCTCATAAAGTTGCCTGCTGGAGTTTTTTGCCTTATCTATTTGTTCAATGAAGAACTTCTTCTTTGCCTCGGTAATCATAGATTTATAGAGAGAGCATTTCCATATAACTGATTTTGCTCTCTTGGGAATAGGATTTTCGCCAAAGCCTTTCCCTATTCCTGCAGAGTTGTTTTTGTTTCCTGAAATCATCAGTAAACCACGTTGCTGAGGGGGTGGCTCTGTTTCTGGACAAGATTTTTGTGGGTACTAGTGAATGGGTGGCATGCCCTAACCATTCATGCAATTGAAGAGTGGCAATATTAGTATCCGTGGATAGATTAGGGCGGGTGGTGTCCAATAACTCTTTTAGGTCTGCTTTATTTAAATATTTCCAGACCTTAAATGATGCAGGTTTGGTAATAGTGGCCCTTTGAGTTATGCTCTCCGTAACAGCTAGTCTACTTAAGATGGCGTGATGGTCTGACCATGGCAAAGGGAGAATGCCTGTTATACAAAGGCCCTTCAAATTAGAAAAAACGCCATCCAATATATGGCTGGCCTCATGAGTGGGGGAGGTAACCAGTTGGTCAAGCCCCAACATTTCCATATCAGTTAATAGGGATTGTGTGTCTTTATGATCGATCTGATCTAGGTGGAAGTTCCAGTTACCCATGACTATATAAGAGTCTTCGGCCACCAGAGACTCTAATATCAAACCTAGGTTGGAGAGGAAACCTGCCCGTGCTCCTGGAGGTCGATATAGTAACACTCCTTTAAGATTAAAGGAGGCAGTTAGCTTGATGTTAAAATATAAAGCCTCACAACACGAGGAGGGGATAGGAGACGTCCTTACTATATAGCTGTACCTGGCAATTATCGCCAACCCACCTCCTCGTTTGAGATTTCTATCTTGATGGTATGCCTTGTATCCAGGCGGAACCGCAATCATAAGATCCGGGTCAGACGTGTCGTCCATCCAGGTTTCAGTGATTAAAAGGATGTCTAATTTCCTATCTGAGATTAGGTCCGCTATCTCCTGTCTGTGCTTTCCCATAGATCGCGCATTAATAAGTGCTATGCAAATCATAATGGATTTACAAATATTTTTAAGATTCGATTTCACCTTACTGTTAATAAGGGGAACGGCAAAATGACAATGGGGGCAGCTGGGTACTGCGGAAGTTACATCGAACTTCGGGTCATGTTTGGTACAATAGATGGAGGGTGGGCGCAGCTCTAACAAATGTGATCTAGAATATACCAATCTATCGTCCAGTTCAATCGAGCCAAGGGGGGTGGCCCTGGGCCCGGTCCTGGTGCGGACGGGCGCAGACGGGCTTGCCTTTGGCGCGCCTTCGGCGCGCCCGCTGCGCGGACGGAGAGACGTTCGTCTTTTATCTAGTGTTTGAGGAGGGCGGTAGGCGGCCATCTACTGGCACGGCACCCTTTCTTACACCCAATATGGCGGCTGCTCACCTCTGTTTTCCAGCGTCAGCAAGTATTCTGCTGCGCTGGTAACAGCGTGAGTGCGGGTTAGTGACTGTAGCAGAGGCTCTAAATTTAAAATTAGCAAAAATAAAATAAAAACGATTGCCACAAAATAAATCAGAAACACGCTCTTTAAAACAGGACTGAGGCCCCGGCTTCCCCCTCAGGGGAGAGATCGCCAGGTAGGGTGGCGCTTACCCCCGAGATTGAAGGAAAAAAGGCTACTTTCCTAGCTAAGTTCATTTAGGACCCCAAGAAAGGGATAGACCTTTCCATTCGTGCATGCCAGGACAAGCTATTGGACGCCATTGTTCCGATGACGAAAATCCTGGACATGGCGGAGGAGGCCCCTAGTTCGGGTTCCTTGATTGACCTAGAGGTCCAGTCAGCTTGGGCGCAGAGAGCTATCTGCTTTATGGGCAATATGAATTCTGCCCTCTCGACGGAGAGGCGTAGGTCCCTTTTGATACAAGTTGATCCCAAACTTGGTGACTTAGCCTGTTCTGAGGCGGGGGCAACAGCACTGGGCAAGTTCGTCGCCACGTTTACTTCCTTAGACAAGGCCCAGGCCTAGACCTAGTCCTAGTCCTAGTCCTAGTCCTCGGGTTTTCTGCAGGCCGGTCGGGGCAGGAGCCACCCATCCGGCCGTGCTCAGAACCAAAACCCCCAGGGCAGGGGGCAAGGCTCCGGACGTGGACAGTACCAAACGGATCAGTATTTTAACAACTTCTACCCGACAAGAGAGCAACGCTTCAGAGGCCGAGGAGGTTACAAGGGCAACAACGGAACGCCAATGGTGAGTGTTTTGCCCGCTGCGCAGTTGCTAGTTGGGGGCAGGCTGGTGCAGTTCTTCCCCGCTTGGGAAGCTCTTCCTGGGAACGCTTGGGTGCTTCAAACGGTGAGGGGGTTCCAAATAGAGTTTTACGGTTCCCCCCGCCAAGTCGTCCGTCCACGCCCAATAGTTTTCTGTGCGGCAGAAGCAGCTATGGTAAACGAGGAAGTAGTCGACCTGCTCCACAAGGGGGCAGTGTGCCTTACAGAGGTCTACCCCGGAGGTTTTCTCAGCAACATATTTTTGGTGGAGGCCGGTTATCAACCTTCGGGAATTCAACGAGTGGTTGGTGAACAGGCATTTCTAAATGGAGGGCATTCATCTGCTCAGGGACGTCCTCCTGCCACTCGATTGGATGGTGCGCCTGGACCTGAAGGATGCGTACCTAGTGGTCACGATTTTTCCACCACACAGACGGTTCCTTCAATTTCTTTGGCAAGGACAAGCTTACGAGTTCCGGTGTCTCCCATTCGGACTTTCCTCGGCCCCGTGGTGTTCCACCAAGGTCCTCGAACAGGCGGTGGAATAATTGAGAGCACACGGGGTCCGCTTCATTGTCTACTTGGACAATATTCTTCTCTTATCCCAATGCCCTTTACAGCTGTGGGGTCACCTGCGGATGGCAGTGTCTTTGCTTCAGGATTTGGGGTTCGTGATCAACGAATAGACGTCCTTTCTAGTACCGACTCAGAAGGCGATCTTTCTGGGATTCTTGATAGACTCCATCTCAATTTTGCTCAGTCTACCCTCCAGGAAGGTGACGAAGATTCGTCACGAGATCCGTCAAACCCTGGCCAAACAGGGGACTTCTCTGCATCAGATAGCCTGTCTGGTGGGTCTCTTTTCGGCCTCTATTCAGGTGATTTTTCTGGGCCCGTTGCACTACCGGGCCCTTCAGCGCTTGAAGGCGCACCATCTGCGGAGAGGACTGACGTATTCTCAGGTGGTCCCTTTGACGTACGAGGTACACGAAGAGTTAGAGTGGTGGCTATCCCACATGGAGGCCTGGAACGGAAGAGCCATCTTCGGTTCTTTTCCGGATTTGGTGATAGAGTCGGACGCCAGCCGGGCAGGCTGGTGAGCGCGGTGTGGGGAGTTCTCCACCGGC
The DNA here is from genome assembly GCF_964263255.1 of Lissotriton vulgaris. NCBI lineage: Eukaryota > Metazoa > Chordata > Amphibia > Caudata > Salamandridae > Lissotriton > Lissotriton vulgaris. Next base: position 2,007,497,034 of record NC_141685.1, on the reverse strand, counting down.
GGAAGTTGGTCTCCTCAAGAACAACAACTTCATATCAATTGTCTGGAGCTTCTGGCGGGTTCCTTTCTAGTCCGTTGCTGGACCAAGGACCGTGTCCAGGCTTCAGTACTCCTAAAAATGGACAATGTGTCGGCGGTCAGGTATATCAATCATCTGGGCGGCACCTGATCCAAAGCCTTGGCGAAACAGTTTTGGGAGTTTTGCCACTCCAATCAGATCTCGGTCACGGCGGAGTACCTCCCAGGGTGGGAGAACTTGGTGGTGGATTGGCACTCCCGTTACCTCCAAGACACCAGTGTTTGGAAGCTGGACCCGGAGATTTTTCGTTACCTGCAGGAAGGCTGGGGGCCTTTTTCCATCGACCAATTTGCGTGTCGCCTCAACCGGCAACTTTCCCGGCTCTTCAGTTGGAGGCCGAATCTGCTGGCGGTGGCGATCGATGCGTTCACTCAGGATTGGAGTCAGGATAGCAGGTATGCGTTTCCCCCATTCTCTATGATCACTCGTGCGGCGGCCCAGGCTCGCAGGCAGGGAGCCTCTGTGGTTCTGATAACGCCGTTTTGGAGGTCGCAAGTATGGTTTCCGGTTCTACTGGAACTTTCTTGGGATTTTCCAATCTGACTCCTCCAAACTCCCCCTCTTCTGTGGAGTTCGGAGGGAGTTCCTCACCGGTTGGTGGAAGACGGTTCACTTCAGCTCATGGCCTGGCGTATTACAGGCAACGCTGGAGACTACCGGGCCTTTCGGAGCACACTGAGCTCCTACTTTCCAGAGCTTGGGCGGACTGCACGTCCAAAACGATACAAATCGGCTTGGATGCGATGGGTATGTTGGTGTATGCAACGGGAAGTGGATCCTGTGGTCGCATATTTGACGCATGTTCTTAATTATCTGCCGGATTTGGCAAAGAAAGGCTTGGCGTATAGGTCAGTGAACACGGTTGTTATCTTGGCAACAGAACCGTTTCCTTTCCAGGAAAGAATTGTCGGCTAAATTAGCAATGTTGCTATGTCTGGTGTCGTGCAGAAGAGTATCAGATATCCGAGCTTTGGATATTACAGCAAGAGTTTTCTCCCCTGAGGGTGTTACCTTCACAGTGAGTAGACGCACTTAAGTCCAATACCCGTACAATCTCTTATCCTGCCCAAAGCTCTGTGTGGTTCAATGCCTAGGCTATGGAGGAAGTCCGACCTCCGGGCAAACGACAACTCCTGATAGCCCTTAAGAAGCCGTTTAAGGCGGTTTTATCCCCCACTATAGCCCATTGGGTGCGGTGGATCATGCAAAAGGCGGGCATTAATACGAGAGCTTTTGGTGCGCATTCAGCAGGAGGAGCGATGGCTTTGAAAGCTTTCAGCCTTGGTGTTCGTTTAGAGGACCTTATGAGGGCAGCGGATTGGTTATTGAATTCTACCTTTGAAGTTTCTATTTTAAAGCGCTGCTGAATGTGGGTCAAGTGGTCATAGACATGCTTTACAGGAGCATATTCCTCGCCTCAGGTCCTGACATAGAATAGGAATTTGCCTAGCCTACGAAAAGGTAAGTTTCAATTCTAATAAGGACGCGGAGGCAAGGATTATCCCTCCATGTAAGCTCATTGGTTGCTGTCCCGCCCGTATGGATGTAAGTAATCCTTTTACCTGTTATAAAGGGGTCATGGGATAGGACTGGGTGGTCTCTTTATGATTGGCTAACTGTTGCCTTATGCTTTTGCAGCATTTGTGTTTTACATGCCTGGTTTAGGTTGCAACTTTTGCTTGACTATGCCTTTGAATGGTGATAATTCCGTGATTGATTGGTGTTGTTTCTTTCAGGGAACGATGGTGCGAAACAGAATGTGTAAACATGGGAGAGCTCCTCCAGCGAAAAAAGAGGAAGTGCATGAAGTGACACAACGATTTATTGGATAAGGACCATAGACATTGTGGAAGGACTGCCCAGAGACTGTTTTTCTTTCCCTAGTCCTGTGGGAAATGTAGTTTATTATACATGATGGTGATAAGCTGCTTTTCAATTTCAATTGTTAATAAAGCGAAGGAAGAATGAGCATAATCCTCGCCTCCACGTCCTTAATCCTATCCATGCTTATGACGAGCCCAGCACGTCATGAGGCACAGTGGAGCTGTGCTCATGACGAGCTGGGCTCGTCATAACGGCTGCGGCAATCCCCCGTGCGGCGAATTCCACGCCTGTGTGGGCGTTCTATTGGAGTGAGCAGAGTCATGGCGAGTCCAGCTCGTTATGAGCCCAGCTCCACTGGGCAGCATGACCAGCTGGACTCGTCATGAGCACCGCCGCGCGTGGCCCCTCCCCGCAACGCGGTGGAATTACCCCAGCTGCGAAGGGGTTCATAGAATTGAAACTTAACTTCTCGTAGGCTAGGCAAATTTCTATTCCTAAATAAACCGCCCCTGCATGGTTCAACCGGACTGTCAGGGCAAAAATAGTTTCATGAGTTTTTCTGTGGAAAAAATTCTAATCACGCACTTGTCAAGGGCAAGAATCAAAAAAGCAAATCTTTTGCTCATTGAACAGCGAGTAAGGGATCACGACCTCCTACCCCTGATCTCTAAAAAACGAAACCGTCCCTGCAACCTTTGGTTTTTTTTGTTGTACATTTCTAAGGTTTTTCAAATGCTAGGTTCTAATTATAAGATAGCTCTAAGCTTTAGTTTTCAAATAGAATTTTTTTATTATGTTTTCTAACTAGAACCTTCTTCTAACCAATTATTTCTTAGTAAATATTTATAATGTATTTTTTTTCTTAAATATATTCTGAAAGTATATCATATTGCATATTATTTTGAAACTGAAAAAAATGGTACCGTAGATTTAAAACTAAATAGAAATGTTTTAGGAATTTTATAAAAAGTAACTAAACGATTTTTCTTTTTAAACTTCGGTAAAAGTGTGACAGTGATCTTACAGTGGAATGCATTATTGTATAACAGAATGTATGTATAGATGTGCAAGTATTTGATTGTATATGTTAATGAGATTAGTTTAAGTGTTTCAATGATAAGTTTATATGTTTTAAAGGAACATAGTTTTTTTAAATACGGTTAGCGTACCGGGCACGAATCCCCACGTATTGTACTCAACACCGGCGCAGTGTAGCTATTAAAGTTATATATGTATAGTAACGTTTTCTAATTGGTCTGAAGTGAGACAATTATTAATATAGTAAATATTAAAACATAGGATGCAACAAATATAAAAGATTGGATGTTTATCACTGATTTAGAAAAGTCGCAATGGTGTCTCGAACCATTTTCGGGAATTGAGTTGGGTTCACGATTCCAATGCAGGGTTGGCACTATTGATACAGATATATATGTATTTATGTTCTTAATTTTTAGATAATAGTTTTAGTTACGCACAAAAAAAGATTTAAATTTTAGTAGGCTTTATTTTCTTGAAATTATTTTGTGGAACCGCGATACCATGGCGCGCTGACACGTCGTGTATGTCCAGTGTCGCGTTGGGTGCGTGACTTGAGCAATTTTCAAAAGTATTAAAATATGTATTTAATGATTTTCGTTTACATTAAACAAGGCAGTATACTTATAAGAATTTAAAATGGTAGATTTTTAAAGAAAAGTACATACAAAATAAAATGTAATACTGTTTTACAGATTCGTGTTCGGGGAGCGAAGGGGTCTCGTGGGGGTCTTGCCTCCCATGTGACATGAAAGTAAAAGGATTTCATTGGTCAAACAGCTTTCTGTCATAAAGAGAGAGAAATCCTACCCATTTTTTCATTTTGTTGTCGTACTGAACAGTATCGTCCATAAAAAAAGCAACCATTTTGAAGGTTCTTTGGTGTTTTGTTTTTTTAATAAAATTTTTATTTGGTATTTTGCAGAGAAAAAAAAAGGAAAGCAAAGAAATTATACAAGCGACAGTCCCGCAATATTCCCCACACAGGGGGTGCTATAGTAGGCTTAAAAAGGAGGCAAAGGGAGGCATCATAGTATGTCAATAAAGTGCAGTTCTCAGAGTCAGTGCATGCCGAAGAGCAGAAAGGAAAACAAGCTCAAACCCCTTCTCGGTCAACCGACTGGTAACAGTCTTGCAAAAAGGGGTGGCGAAGCCCACATGGGTAAATAGTGCTGCATAAGGCTCAAAAATCTGTCAACCTCCACAGGCTATGCGGTGCCGCAACAGGTAACAAACTAACATACCCAACTGAGCCCCCCCCCACTCCCCCCTCCTCCCCCCCAACCCCGGTGGTGGCGACAGCACACACATTCATTTTAAACCCCTCAGTCATACAATCTGATTAAATCTGGAAAAGGTGAAGAGCGCGATACGCGGATGGGCAGACTGCAGAGGGCAGGCCGTGTGATAGGAAGCGGACTAGGGGACCCCATCGGAACAGGAAATTCTTAAAGTTGCCCAGGAAGATGTCCGCCATTCTCTCCATGCTCCGTAGTCTCCATAGTCTCGGGTGCCATAGTGATATAGTTGGGGCATTCGGTTTCTTCCAGGCTGCAGCTAGCGTAAGTTTGGCGGCTCCAAGGCAGAGCCATAGGATATGTTTATCCGATTTTGTTTGATGTTCTAACATCGGGTCGCGGAGCCCCAATAGGACATGAGCCATCGATTTCGGGATCGGAAAACGTAGGATGTCCTTGATGTGGGACAGAATTTCAGCCCAGAACGGACGGATGATCGGGCAGTCCCACCAAATGTGGCGGAAGTCCCACAGCAGACCACAGCCCCTCCAACACCTGTCCGAGGAGGTTGGAAATATTTGATGTTGCTTGGACGGGTAGAGGTACCAATCTAGCATGGTTTTTAGGTGAGCCTCTCTGAGATCCACCGAATGATTGTGCGCCGCGATATCTCGCCAGAGACCTTTCCATTCTTCGTCTGTAACGTCTCGGCCCAGAAGGACCTCCCAGTGTTCCATGTAGCAGGGACGGGGAGATACTGCTGTGGCAAGCAGCAGCCCGTACAAGAAGGAAATCGTCCCCTTCATAGTGGAGGTGCGTAGAATAAAGGCCTCAAATGGTGAAAGTGGTCTTGTAGCGGCATCTCCTATTCCCGCTGAGGTCGCCCAGTGTAGGAGCTGGATGTGGCGGAAGCGTTCGGTGGCCGGGATCCCATAGTCTCGCATGCAGTTATGGAATGTGAGAGGTGCCGATCCGTGGAACAAATGCGTGAGAGCTCTACATCCTCCCTCTCCATAGTCGGAAGGGTCCCTCCTGCATCGCCAGCGGGAAGGCCGGGTTGAAGTGTATGTGGGTAAAAGGGGACGGAAACGTGGTCCAGCGGTCATCACCGGTGACCGTATCCCACACCTTCAAGACTGTGCTAGTGGGTGTGCTGATGTAGGCATTCTTGGGCCTGTCCACCTTGGGTTTCGAGGCCAGATCCCAGATCGATCTCCCAGCCACACTCCTATCCATATGCAGCCAGTGTTTCTCTGAGACCTGCTGGGACCATTCCACCAGTACTCGTAGCTGCGCAGCTTTATAGTACAGGTGCATGTCAGGGAGTCCCACTCCTCCCTCCTTCTGCGGACGTCGCAGCGCCGTGAAGGAGAAGCGCGCTCGCCCACCCTGCCAAACAAATCTCAGCATCAAAGTTTTAGGGCGCCGGAAGAAATCCACCTATATTGGGATGGGAAGGGCCTGGAAAAGATACAGGAATTTAGGGAGGAGGACCATCTTGAGAGCATGGATCCTGCCAAGCCATGATATATACTTCGGTTTAAACCGATCTAGGTCCGCTCGTACTGCTGCTAGCATTGGGGGGAAGTTAGCTGAGAACAATGAGCTTATGGTAGGGGTCAGCCGAACTCCCAGGTATAACAGAGAGGTAGACGCCTATGACAAAGGCGTGAGCAAGCGCACTCGCTCCACTTCCGCTGGAGGGAGAGTCAGGTTCAGTATGTATGATTTGTCAAAGTTGACCTTGAACCCGGCCACTGCTTCAAATTCGGATAGCACCGCTTGAATATGTGGCAATGAATGAGCTGGATCCCCCACCGATAACAGCACATCATCCGCAAAGAGGGAGATTTTGTGCTGCTCACCCGTAAAGGGAAGGCCCTTGATCTGTTCCCTCTCCCACACCGCAAGAGCTAGAGGCTCGATACTCAGGGCAAAGAGGAGAGGGGAAAGGGGACATCCCTGCCTCGTTCCCCGTGAGTGAGGGAAACAGGCAGAACGATGCCCGTTAATCCCTACCCTAGAGCTGGGGCTGCTGTAATTTGCACGGATCATTGTTATGAACTGGTGCGAAAAGCCGAAGGCGTCCAGGGTGCGGAACAGGAATTCCCAATCAAGGTGATCAAAAGCTTTTTCCGCGTCAAGCCCCACCAGTATCGCCGGGATGCGGAACCTGGTGGCCTTCTCTATCAGGTGTATCACCCGCCTTAAGTTGTCATGTGTCTGTCGTCCCTTAATGAACCCGGATTGGTCCAGGTGAATGAGGGCCGGCATCAAGTCCTGGAGCCTGCGAGCGATGATAGAAGAGTATAATTTAGCATCGATATTGAGAAGAGCTATCGGGGGATACGATGAGCATATAGAGAGATCCTTCTCCGGCTTCGGGAGCACGGTTATCATGGCTTCGGCCATAGTCCCAGAGGTCCTCCCAGTGACAGCCATTTCATTGAAGAGGGAGACCAGATAGTCGCACAGTTCCGTCGCAAATGATTTATATAAAAGGGCAGTGTAGCCGTCCGGGCCCGGCGCCTTATGGAGCTTCAGGGCCTTAATAGCGTCCAGCACCTCCGTTCTGGAGATGGGGGCAGCCAAAAGGTCATTCCACTCTTTACAGACCTGCAGTATGGGGAGGTCAGCCAGGAACCTGCCTTGAACTTCCTGATCCCAAGAGTCGCCCTCGTAGAGTGCAGCATAGAAGCGGCCAAAGATGTCCGCCTTGTCCTCATCCCAATGCTGCAGGGACCCCGCCGGGTCCTGGATCCCTCAGATGTATTCCTTCTCTCTCTTGTCCCGGAGCTGACGGGCCAAGTGCCTTCCTACCTTGTTCCCATGTGAGTATGAAACACGCCCAAGCTTCAGGAGGGTGAATTCAGCTCGATTATTGTAGTGGGCCTTTAGTTTTCCCCTCACAGCCGTTAGAGGCCAGAGGGTCGCCATAGATGGGGTCGATTTGTGAGCCTGCTCCAAGATAGCAAGTTCGGCCTCTAAGCCCTCCCGCTCATTCGTCCTCAATTTATTGAGGTTTGCATTGAGACCTAAGCAAGTGCCCCTCAGCGATGCTTTGCATGCCTCCCACGTGTTGAACACTAATGTGTCCGATGCCGGGTTAAGAGCCAGGAACTCCCTGATGGCTTTCCGTAGCTCCTTACAGGATGTATCGTCCGGACCAGCGCAGCTGGGAAGTACCATTTTCGCAAACCGTCCCCCCTCACCGACCAATGCAGCCCAAGGACCAGCAGGCTATGATCTGACACGGAGAGCGGAAAAACGCTGGAATCACGGACATCTCCCCTGAGGGCCTGGCTTAAAAAGATATGATCTAGGCGAGAGTAGGAATGGTGGACGTGGGAAAAGAAGGTATAATCTCGGGCCTGGGGGTGCAAGGAGCGCCACCCGTCAATCAACCCCAAATCACCCACCAGGCGTTGCGTTTCAGAGGAAAAGACACCGGTGTCTGCCCTCTGGGCTCGGGAGCTGTCTAGGTCCTTGTCCCAGACCATGTTGAAATCACCCATTAAGAACAGATGCCCCTCCGCAAAATTCCCCACTTTATCCAACAAGTCCTGGAGAAAGCTATTCTGCCTAGCATTGGGAACATACACCACCACAAAAGTGCACAATCGGCCGTACAGCAACCCCTTAACCATCAACCAGCAACCTTCTTTATCACAACATACCCCCATAGGCTGGAAGTGAAGGGATGCCCAGAAGAGAAGAGCCACCCCCCTGGGTTTGGTGGCGGCAGAAGACCTGTAGATGAGGGGGAAGTGTTTGTGTCGGAGCCGGAGCTCATCTCTTCGCGCCAGGTGGGTCTCCTGGAGACCCACTACATCTAAGTGATGGTCAGACAAGTATTTCCAAAGTTTTTGGCATTTCTGTGGGGAGTTGAGACCCTTTACATTCCAAGTACCGATACTAAGAGGCATGAGGAAACATTAGATCCCATTGCTTTGCACTCGTTCTCATAACATGCCCTTGCCCCCTCCCCGCCAAAGGCAACCAGGCATCCCCTCGATCCCCATTCCCTCTCCGCACGTCCCCATCCAGCCCCTCCCCTCCACACCCCCACTCCCGGCACCAAGCCCCACAGACCCTCAAATCCCGGTCCCACAGCAGCAAGAAAGTATTTTCAGCCATAGCACAAAACCAGTAGTTGCTTGCGCTTAATAACCCGGTATCCAAAGGCCCATGTGACACTCCTCCAGAGGGGATAAGAATCATAGCAAGCACACATCGGTAGCCACCACCACCCTGCCCACCCCAACCCAGTCCCCAACTATCCCCGCCACCCAGTCCTCCCCCAAAGCCCTCCAGTCCCCCCCCCCAACAAGCAAACAAACAAGAACAATGTACTCAGCAGTCCCAGTGGATAGTAGTTCGTAGAGTTCTCCCTGGGCTGGGGTCGGGACACCACTGATGGGTCCCCCAGGGCCACGGTCCGGGGTGTATCTCAAAAAGTACAAATATACCCACGGTACCTGAGTTCACGTGCCCCTCCGGCACCATACGGCCATCAGCTCAAGGATCAGGCCGCTCCGGAGCTCTGCTGGGAAGACGCCAACGTCGCTGAGGCCACAGATGCCACCGCCTCTCCCCTCTCCTGCAGGCTAGTTGTGCGGTCAGGCCTTCTACGATCCGTCTCCGGACCCACTCTGTGCCATGAGGAGGACCGACGTCGCCTCCGCGATGGTGAACTGCCAGCCTCTGGTGAAGGAGTCGAGTCATCAAGGCCCAGAAGTTCTTTCGCCACCTGGAGAGAACAGATTTGCGCCAGTCTATTTTGCCACCTAAAGATGATGCGAAAGGGGTGACCCCACGAGTAGGAAATGTTACGTTCTCGCAGAAAGGTGGTCACCGGGCAGAACTTGCGTCTCTTTTGGAGCGTTGATGCTGCTAAGTCCTGGTAAAGTTGAGGACGGTGCTCTCGGAACTGCAAGGACGGAATGTCCCGCGCTTTCCGCAGGATACGCTCCTTTAACTGGAAGTCATGCACACAGACTAAAATGTCAGGGGGCGGCCCTCCTCCCCGTTTAGGCAGACCGACCCTGTGGACTCTGTCCATCTTGATATCATGTATGTCCTCCTTGCCCAGTATCTGCAAGAAAAGTGCCTGTACATAGCCTCGTAGGTCACCTGCTTCGCCGTCCCACGGCACCGCACGTATGCGGATGTTGTTCCGGCGGGAACGGTTCTCCAGATCCTCCGCGTGGGCCTGGAGGTCTAAGTTCTGCCCCCTGAGCCAAATCACATCCTGCTGCAATTGGTGGACATTGTTCGCCATGCTTAAATCGTGATCCTCCAGGGTAGCCACTCGCTCTCCGATGCCATCCACGTCCCTTCGCACCTCGCGGAGATCTGACGCCAGTTGAGAGCGGAGCTCAGAAATGTCCTCCTTAATAGAGGCGAAAAGTTCCGTCATAAAGGCCTTGGTCGCAGGCGCTTCATCATCTTTCCGCCCGGGCGATGCGCTAGGACCAGGGGATGCCGGTTGTTGGGATCCTTTGGGTGGGCCATCCCTGCCGGGCTTCCCTTTGCACAGTGTGGAAGACCTCACGGCACCCCTGTTCTGTCGAGTATTCAGGGCGGGAGATCGCCTTTCAACAGTACGCAGCTCTGTCGAGGCGACCGCAAACTTTCCCAGTCTAGGTCACTGTCCTAGCGCTCACAGTCTATCCCAATGGCCCTTCGGCAGGTTCGGAAGACCCAGGCGGTATATGGCGTCACCAACTCGCACCCTCTGCGATCGGCCGAGCAGGACCCTGGAAAAGGCGGTCCCGGGCCTACAGTCGCAATCCCAAGGCCTCAGTTGCTCAGTTGCTCATATGCCAATAGTACTTCGGTGCAGGGAAAAGCACAATGTCCAGGGGCCCTCCACGCCACGCGGCGCCACCAACTCGGTCCCTTGCTGCCGTAGGTCCGTAGGCCCCAGTTCCGAAGCTTGAGTAGTCTTCTCCCGCAACGAGCTTCAGCCCGGCAGTGGCCGCAATGTCCAAAGCGCAGTACCCCCAGGGCACCGAGCCGTCTCTCCTTCCACAGCGGGGGGGACGAGGGTCACTCCAAGAGGGCCGACCGGCCCGTCGGCAGTCCGCCACGTGGCCCAGGGGTTCTTCGGTGAGCACTCGCGTCTCTGGGCCGTCTCACCGCACTGCGCTCAGTGGAGCACCGTGCTCATTCACCACACCCAAACTCTCCGTTGGTGCAAGGGATCCAGCAGCAGGGTGGGCCGCAACGCACGCTCCTTTCCGTCACGGCAGCCAGGCCGCAGTCCTCAGACTCTCGTAGTTCGTGAGGCCGGGTGGCGCAGTCCCCACCACTCTGGGCCGTGCCCCTTCGCTCCCGCCAGGAGCCGTCGAGATATCCCGGGCAAGTCGCTGCTACTCCGGGCAGTTGAAATCACCTCCTGCACGCCCCACGGCACGTTCCGTGCCGCCGCTGTGTCCAGGCCGCAAGCCTCGGGGTCGCGTAAGCAACATGCCGGAAGGCGCAGTCCCCCTCTCGCTTGGGCCCCGTCGCCGCACTTCGCCCAGGATCCGTAGATGTGACCTGGAGATTTCTTGTCTCTCCTGGCAACCTCGATCGACACCCCCAGGGCCGCCTCGGTCCACAACCTCCTCCGATCAGGCCGTAACCCTCAGAGGCCGCACAGCGCTACCGCTCGTCTGCGCGGTACGCCCGCTCCAGTCCTGACGCCGTTCCCGGGGCACCTCGGCAGCCAGTACGGGGCCAATAGTTGGACACGGCCCCAGGAGATGCAGAGGTGTCCGGAGAGCCGTAAACGAGCCCGGGGCCGGGTGCTGTACAAGGCTATAGTAGGCCCGGTGCCAGAGGGACTCAAAAGCACGTCCTACTCCGCCGCCATCTTGGCCACGCTCTTTGGTGTTTTTTTTATTGTGTTTAAGAGAAGATGGCAGACTCTTCTGATTTGCGGCAGGAGGAGGAAGACAACATGGAGGAAGAAGAAGAGGATCCACCAAAGAAATGGAAAGAAAATGCAGTGTGGGAAGTTTTTACATTTCCTGAAGGGGAGAAAAAGGTGAATGTTCACAAGCTAACTTGCAATATCTGTCTTGTAGATCTGAGAGGAAGTACTCTTGTGGTACTTCCTCCATATATAGGCATCTCAAGGCCATGCACAGTGATCGACTAGCTGGAGCAGAACTACGGCATTTGAAAGAGCAGCATGCAGAGCAACGTGCCGGAAATGCTCTGGCTAGACCATCATCTGCACCAGGCCAAGTTTTAACTTTACCATTAACTTTTTCTGAATTCACCAATACTGGACTTTTCTGCCCTAAGTCCTCAACTGTGCTTAGTGTCGGAGAGCAAGTAGTTTCTACGATGCTGAGACAATAAAAAAATCATTGTTAATTTTTTGTTCCTGTTGTAGCACACACGAAGCAAAACAAAAGTCCTCATCCTTGGCTCCACCCCCTCCACATGGGACGACTCCTAGTGGCCCTCCAGCCCTCTGAAATCCCCCCACCCCAACGGACCATGCACGAAACCTTAGAATCATACTAGACTCATTGCTAAAAATGAACCGCCAGAACAACGCCATATAATCGACCTGCTTCAACACCCTCTACATGCTTCGAACGACATTCAGAAGGATCCCATCCGAGTCCAGAAAAACTGTCACACATGCTCTCATCAGTAGCAGACTGGACTTCGGCTACACTCTCTACCCCAAATTCAACAAGAAACTCCTTTGCAGATTCCAGACCGTCTCAGCCAGACTGATCCTCAACATCTCCCGCGGCTGCCACATCACCCAACACCTCAGCGATCTCCACTGGCTCCCAGTAGAAAGAATAATAACCTATAAACTTCTCACCAACTCATACAAGGCCGTGACAACACCAGACCAATATACCTGAACAACGGCCTCTTTTCCAATGCACCCAAAAGACACCTCCGATCAGCCGACGTCTCTCTGGCCACCGCCCCATGCATCTACAAGGCCAAGGCCAGCAATGAACGGAGCCTTCCCCCGCATGAATGGAGCCTCCCCCCACGCCTGGGACCCTTGCGGGTGAGTAGTTGCGCTTTAGGAACCCTTGATTGATTGATTGATTGATTGATTGATTGATTGATTGTGCCTGTTTTCTATTCATTTTGAGCAAAAATTGAAAAAACATCCAAAAACTTAAAAATGGAAAAAAAATACAAAAGAAATATAAACTAAAAAGTCTTCTTGCAAAAACCGCCTAATCTGGTAAAAGAAAGAGAAAATATGTTATATATATGTTTGTAACAATGTGGATATGTTTTTGTTAAAGATGTGTGTATGTGACTAAGTACATATATGAGTGAGAAGCACATTTACAAGGGCATTGCACCACAGAAACATCAATTTTAATGATGTTCTGATGGTGCAATATCCTGATCCATATTTTAAGTAGCTTTAAGCCACTTAATGTGGTTTAATACCACCTTGTAAATATGAATTTTACTGCAGCTGTGGCAAAGGGGCAGGCAGTGGGTGTTGCTGTTGTACTGCAACACCAATTGCTTTTTGATATTGCCCACCTATTACAAGGGTGGTGTAAATATGGGGCAATGCCAAAAATAAAATCAGGAAAAACCTTGGGCCTCATTTATGAGCACTTCTGCACCGCCATAACGTCATTTTTTTTTTTACGTTCAAGTGGCTCAATGTGCTACTACATATTTACAAGGCCACAAAAAGCCACTTTATGTGGCTTTTCATGGCCTTTGTAAAAAGGTGCCCCTTTCACACAGACAGTGTGTAAAAGGGACGTTCCATGAGTGTTGCTCTGGGTGTTGTCACATAACACCAATGGAATCTGAAGCATTCACAGATTTTCGAGAAATTTAAACCTGCGAATGCATTAATGCCACCCCAGGGGTGGCATTAGGGAGGCACAATGAGGAGAAGTGTTTTAATTTCTCCTTGCTTTCTCCTTTTTCTTTGTATACTGCTTTGCGCAATACACATAGAAAAAGGAAATCGCCTGATTTTATTGATTTTGTGCTGGAAGGTGACCTTTCTTGCACAAAATCAATTAGCCCTGCCATGCACACACTCTTGCTCTATGTGCAAGGATGCCTGCATTCTCACATGGCAAGCCATTGTGTGCCAGTGCAGGAATAAACAACAGGAATGCACTGTGTCTCATAGATATTGTGTATTCCTGCTCTTTTTTATTTTGCGGCACGGCCCTATATAAACATCTCATATATGAGACCTTTGGTGTTAAATAGTTGCAGGAGAAATGATTCATGTCTTCTTGTTTTTGCTGTTTCTATGTGTGCTGCTATTTGCAGTATACAAAGAAACAGCTAATTGCCATTAGTGTTTGTTCATATGCAGAATGGCATTCTTTCCTGGACATGAGCAGTCATTCCCTGCAACGCATGCACCCTTGTACTATGTTGCAAACGAGTCTGTATTCTCGCTAGGCAACTACATTTAGTACCAGCGCTAGGGAAATGCAGAGATAAGATGGCACAAGTAAAGTAGCCTCTAGGTTGTAGACTACCTCAGTTTTAGACCGTATGCGCTGTAAATATGTGTAAAAGAAGCTACATCAAGCGCTTCCATGAGGCCTGCATAGCAAACAGACCTGTGTTTCTAAGGCTAAAAGGTAAAATACCTCTTACAATATTTATCCATGGGTATGATGGAATGTATAGTTTTAAAGTTAGTCATCAGCTGCACCACACATGTCAGACTGCATCTAGATCTACAGATGTACCTGAAATACGCTTTCATTTTCAAGCACACACATCACTATCTACAGCCTATTTGCAGTGTACCTTTGCAGAGAGTTATATGGACTAGGATAGAGGTTAATACACTTGGCACCATATTTTGAATCTCACATTGCTTTACTACTTTCTTTAAAGAGAGCTGTTACTGTGCCAGGACTAATGTAAAATGAAAGGGCAAGTCCTGTCATGTCACTCATATTACTATCAGCATCTTCCTGGAGATGTCAATGAGAGTGTCTGTGCCTTTTCTTTTATGGGTAATATAACACATGAACATTAGGGTACAGGTACTAGACTATCTTTTTTCACACCACATGCTCTGTAAATCTGTGTAGAAGAAGCTGAATGTTTCAGTTTCTGCTTATTAAACAGGGCAGCTGGGTATGAAGCTCTCTGTTCAAGTGCTTCCACGAGGCCTGCCTAATAAACAGATCTGGGCTTGTGGGACTGAAAGGTGAAGTAGCTGTGACAATATTTTTCCAGGAGTATGATAGACCATAGTATATTTAAGTTAGGGTTATCAGCTGTACCACACGTCACACTTCATAGAGAAATAGAGACATAGTTAAACATGGTGGTAGTCACATATTTTAACTTGATATAATATGTTTTTAGTTTGAAGCACACACATCACTATGGCCTACTTGCAGTGTACCTTTGCGTAGAGATATATGGAATAGGATAGAGGGGAATACATTTGTAAACATGTTTTAAACCTCATATTTTCTACCAGTTTCATTACAGAGGCAGAGCTCTCAATGTCAGGCCTAAGCCAAAATGAAAGTGACTTCCGTCATGCCACTCTTCCTAAGCCTAAAGGTACTAGACTACCTCTGTTTCACACCACATGCTCTCTAAATGTGTCTAAAAGAAACTGCATGGGTTACTTTCTGCTCATTATACATGGCAGCTGTGTATGGAACTGTGTGTTCAAGTGCTTCCTTGAGGTCTACCTAGCAAACAGATCTGTGCTACTGGGACTGAATGCTGAAATAGCTCTGACAATATTTGTTCCGGGGATTAATAGACTATATAGTTTTCAAGTCAGTGTCATCAGTTGCAGGACATGTGTCAGACTACAAGTCCTGATAAGTAGAAACATATCTGAGACATGGTAGCAGTCAGAAATTCAAAGTTGATAGAATACACTTTCAGTTTAAAGCAGACACCTCTCTATCTATGGCCTTCTTGCACTGTACCTTTGCAGAGACTCATATGGACTCAGATCGAGGTTAATACATCTGACAAAGTGTTTGAAACCTCACTTTTCTCTCACAGTTTCATTAGAGAGGCAGAGCTCTCAATGCAAGGTCTAATCACAATGAAAGGCTCACTCCTGTCATGCCACTCTTCTGAGTGCCAGCATCTTCCTAGAAACCTCAATGAATGTGTCAGTGCCTTTTAAGGGGCAAGATGACACATCAATAGAATCCTATAGGTACTATACTGACTCTGTTTCATACCTCATGCTCTCTAAATGTGTGCAGAAGAAACAGCATGTGTCACTTTCTGCTCATTATACAGGGCAGCCGGGTATGAAGCTGTGTGTTCAAGTGCTTGCTTGAGGTCTGCCTAGCTAAGAGATCTGTGCTTCTGGGACTGAATGTTGAAGTAGATATGACAAGTTTGTGCAGGCCTATGATAGACTGCATAGTTTTTAGTGTCATCAGCTACAGCACACGTGTCAGACTACATGTAGAAGGTAGAGACATATCTGAGACATTGTAGCAGTCAGACATTCAAACTTGACATGTTCAGTTTAAAACACACACCTCATTATCTACGGCCTTCCTGCATTGTACCTTTGCAGAGACTTATATGGACTTGAATAGAGGTTAATAAATCTGGCAACATGTTTCAATCCTCGCTTTTCTCTACTAGTTTTATTACAGAAGCAGAGCTTGCAACGTCAGGCCTAAGCTAAAATGAAAGGCCGACTTCTGTCATGCCACCCTTCTGAGTGTCAGCATCTTTCTAGAGATTTCAATGAGTTTGTCAGTGTATTTTTAGACGAAAGATGACACATATAAAGAAGCCCAAAAAGGTTAACTACCTCTGTTTTGCACCACATTTATTTTATTTATTTATTTTATAGCATTTGTAAGGCGCGCAGCTACCCACAAAGGGTTCCCCGGCACATGATCTCTAAATATGTGTAGAAGAAGCTGCATGGTCACTTTATGGTCATTATACAAGGCAGCTGTGTCTGCAGCTGTGTGTTCAAGTGCTTCCTGGATTCCTGCCTAGTTAAGAGATCTGTGCTTCTGGGACTCAGTGCTAAAGTAGCTTTGACAAGATTTGTTCAGGGGTAAGATAGACTGTATAGATTTTAAGGTAGTGTCCTCAGTTGCAGCACACATGTCAGACTACATGTACAAGTAGAGACATATCTGAGACCAGCAGCGGTGCGTCCATTGGGGCGTAGCCCCACTAAGCTTGGTGGACGCACCTGCGGCTGCGGTCACAGAGTCATCACTGAGAGACTGAGAGCACATAAAATGAAGCGCAGCACAGCGCTTCAATCGGGGGTTCCGGGACAGACCCGATGTAATAGGGAGTGCACAGGGGGTGGGGCTGTGTAACCTGGGTTACATACAATAACAAACAGTGTCAGTGTCTGCGAGTTGGACTCTGCTGCGCATGAGGAATCCCGGGCAGAAACTTGCCCGCGCATGTGCGTTAGCGTCAATTTCACTGACACTTACCGAAGAGGCCAGGGGGTGCGTCTTTAGCCGGGCCCCGTTGATTGAAAAGGCGCCAGGGCGAGTAGTCTGTGTGCCCCCCTAGCAAATCCTGGTGCTTATGCAGCGCCAGGATTGGCTGGTCCACCGCGCCAAAGGACAGGCAATCCACTATTGGATGTCGCGCGTCGTGGGCAGGGGCACACTGGCTCAGGCCGCTCAGCACTATCATGGCCAATCACTGTGACTTCAGCATGTGAAGTCATTGAGTGATTGGCCATTCCGATTCGGGGACGTGCGCGGTGCGAGCCGTGACGTTTGCTGCTGTACTTCAGTTGCAAGTGGGGGCGGGGGCTCTCTGTCTCATCGCCACGTGAGATTCGTAGCTGTTCGTAGAGAGAGAGAGAGAGAGAGACATCAATCCATCGAGTCGCCGACTGAGGACTGACTTCGAATATTTTTAAAAAAAGTAAGTAGATCAGACGGTGCAGCCAGGTCGCGCTTGGGGGCAGGCCGGGTTCTAGATTAGTAACCGCGGCAGTGTCTCCTGTCTCTCCTCATGACACACCCGCCCACATGTTTCCAGACCTGGGATTGCATTTACCAAAGCAGTGTATTGTATGAACTGGGAACGCCAATTAAATATGTTGGACTCGCATACCTGATGGCAGTGGTTTACAAAATGCGATCATCCTGTTTGGTAAAATTGTGTCCTGCTAACGTGGAGCCGTCTGAAGTGACTAGTGTGTTTGCATTACTCGATTATACAGAAAAAATACATTTGCAGTATTTTAATCCTGCGTAGAGATGCACTGTGTATGAGGAGTATTATTAGGGGCGGACTAGTGAAATGCTAGTGTTAGAAATATTATGCGTGTTTTGCGGTCAGTCGCTTGTTTGATCTTGAACTGCCAGAGAAAAAAACATTATTGGACGAAAAATAGGAATTGCCATGACAACCGATCTTTAAAGTGAGAAAAAAAAGACTTTTTTTACACACGGTTTCTTATGCAGCAGCTAAAGTAAAGTGAGTTGGGATTTTTATTATGTAAATTCTTGTTGGGGGAGGTCTCTAGTAAAGCACCTTCTGGCAGTGCAAAGGGTTATGGAAATTCCCTTGTTACAGCACACTGAGGGATATTAGTCGTGTGTCTTTTCTGTGCCTTTATGATTGTTTCCTCAGCCCTGAGGCAACGTTGCTGTTCCTCTGAAATCACTGCCAGTTTATTTCTCTGGGCGCCCTCTCTCCTACAGATGTCCTATTCATCACTTAGATGTGCCAGAGATCTAAAGGCCTAAGAGTTACTTTGGAATGGCACGTTAGGACCCTGGATAAAAACTTTCAACAGAAAATAATATGGTTTACAAAAACAAAACTACATTTTCTGTCTATAGATTGAGATTGGCAGAGTGAAGCAGAGTATCGTGGTATGAGGCATGCGCACCCAGAGAGGGAGCATTCCTTGAATAGTCTTGACACGGTCACAGCTTCTCCACAGATGACTCCGTCACTTTTAATTCAGAAAAGAGCCAGGCGCGTGGCTGCCTCTGTGCGGAAGAGGCGCGCGCCGGGGTGGGAGGCGGAAGCTCGGGCCTGTAGACAGTACCGGGCTGTGGCCGCAGGCCGCATCGTATTTTGCTGTGCAGCATGGTGGTGGTGGATCAGGCCCTCTCTTCTCCCCGGGCCCGTCCATCCACTATCTTCGGCGACCTGACACAGCTCAGCAAGCAGCAGTGTGCCCAGTAAGCATTCACATGAAACACAGATATGATGCTATCCCTCTCTGTCACCATTTTAACGATAAGCACTGAAAACAACCGACCAGCGCAAAAACAACCCCCCGGTTGACCTCCGTCACTTATCGAATCCAAGAGTCTGCAGTTCTCACCGATAGAAAGCTGCAAGCACGCCGGCCGAGTCCTGGGAAAACGCTGTGGTCACAGCCCTTGTGCAACTTCTTCTACTCTTAGACCTGAGATTTCCATGAAAGTCTTATAGTCTGAATTCAGCACCTGAGCATAATAGGACAGAATGCATCAAGCTATGTGGTTATACTGAATAAGCAGCTACCTATGTTATGCCATCTATTATTGTAATACCTGCACTTTCACAATATCTTTATTAACCTGTGGAGAAGTGTGGCTCAATGATTAGAGCGGCAGACCCTGACACAAATCAGCTGTTCTGTTAGTTGGCACAGTATGAGATGTGGTTTCTCATCAAATCACGTCAAACAGAATTTAAATGTATTACAAAACACTTGGAATATTAACACCTGCGTATGCTTTCACAAGCTTTGTACCAGCTCTGCATGATAAAAAACAGAAAGAGACCTTTTGCTCAGGGACTGCACAATTGAACACTATAGGTTTAAAAGGTATATCATGTTCGTACCACTCATCAAATGTCCCAAAAGGCACCCATGTTAAAAAATAGACGTTTTCATACGCTTCAAAAATCCAATGAACAGGGCGGCTCCTCCGCTATGGCGAAGGAGCGTCGCCCCACTCAGCAGGTCAAAACGGAAAAAATAAAATGATAATAACTCATTGTTATTATCATTGAATTTTTCTCTCCTTGCTCAGCTGGGTAGCGGTAGGGGTGGTTTGCCCACTCCAAGTGAACATGACGCTTTTGCCGGTCGTCTTGGGCCAGCCAAACCCTTATGCTCACTTTTCATTATCTCCACCCAGGCTGCTTTACAGTCTGAGTGGAGAACATGCCCAGGCTCCCATTCCCATTCCCTATGCACCTACTAACTGTCCTATGGCGGTCCCCGTATCACAGCCTTCATGGCGTCCCAAACCATTAAATTGGACGTTGCCGTGCCCCAATTCTCCCGGAAGTAGTTGTCTAGGGTATCCGACGGTGAAGTGCGAAAGGGACCATCTTCTAGCAACTGTGGGTCAAGTCTCCAGGTGGGCACCGGGGACGGCACCCTACCCCAGTGCAGGTCAAGTGTCAGTGGCCTATGGTGGGAGAAGGTTTTAGCTAAGTATTCTGATAAGGTACACTTGGACAATAGAGAACTAGAGCACAAAAACCTGTCAAGTCGTGTGTGTAAGTTGTGTACCGGGGAGTAGTAAGAGTATTCTTAATGGGTCGGGTTTAATGCACGCAACGCATCCACCATCCCCCATCCCGTAAGCCAAGTCTGGAATGATTCTGTCAGTCTATGCACTCCGGTCACTTGAAGGGGAGGGTGCGATCTATCCAGGTCTACATCTAATACCATGTTCCAATCCCCACCCTGGATCCAGGGGATATCTACCCAGTCAGCCAAGGCCCATCCCACATTGGCCAGGAATGCCTCTTGCTCAAAATTCGGGGCATAAATGCTTCCCAGAACAAGCAGTGTACCATCAAGTGTGCCCTTCACCAGGACATATCTGCCATGGTCGTCTACCCTCTTCTCCAGTTCTACGAAGGGAGTTCCATGCTGCACCCAAATGGTAGCCCCTCTGGAGAAGGCGGAGTAAGAAGTAGAAAATATGGGACCCCTCCATCTCTTCCGCAAAGTGTGTGTTTCGGACACTGTTAAGTGGGATTCCTGTATGAATGTTATTTGGGCATGATTGCGCAGTAAGAATGCGTGGATCCTATCCTATGTCTTTTCTGTATGGCCCCAAGCCCCCGCACATTCCGGGTAGCCAGTCTATACTTTTCTATGGTGTCAGCCATAATCGGTCCAAGATGAAGCGCAAAATAGTGCCCTGCCCTTCACGGCATACAGTGTCAACAGCCAGGAGACGTACTTCTTCCCACCCAAAAACAGAACTATATTGATGCATCGGTGCATGCGCTATTGGGGGGGTGGCCTAGCACTGTTCTAATCATCTTAACTGTTCGATCCTGCACTGCCGGCTCAACGTTGCCACCAGGGGTGTCATTATCAGGAGGTTAGTTCTAGTTAGCTTCTGAGGGAGCTCAATCAAGGGATGTCAGAATCCAGTGGGATCCTATAATCCTATTAGGTCTACCCTCTGAAGATACTATTTATGGAAGTACGTTTATTCTATTCTTGAGTCTATCACAGCATTACAATATAATGAGAGCCTCCCAACCACCATATTGCCCTCCCACGCTGTGTAGGTACTAGCAACAATCAAGTAATAGAAAAGGATATCAGTAGTCCTTTAGAATATGTAGTTCACATCGCATTGGGAGGTCACTCTTGTCCATCGTCCAACATTTCGTCTGCTGCTCTGGGCATTACAGTCGGGAATAAGACCACCCTGTGGTCCGAGTCCGAATGGACCGTGCTGTCGCCTGTGTCCGTATTAATCGTTTCCCGATCCTCTCTAAAATTGCCCACCAAGGCGACGGCTCCTAGTTGACTGACCTTCTGTTGTTCTCGGGAGGGTCTTCGCCGTCCCGGCCCAGTCGCCGAGGCGAAAGGTGCTCCATCGGTATGTTCCCTGCCTTTCGGGGAACCGCTGGTCGACAGACCCGGGGTTGTCTCTTGGCTTCCGTCAATGCTCATCACCTCCAGCCACTCCTCCACGTCTGTAGGGCTTTCAAAGAAGTGTGTTTTTTTGTCGTACACTATCTTGAGGCGGGCTGGGAATAATAAAGCGTAGCGGAGCTTGGCCTTCTGGAGTCTCTCCTTGCCTTCAAAATAAGAGGATTGTTGTTTTTGTACCACATTGGTATAGTCCGGGTACAGAGAGATTCGCCGGTTTTCATATTCTATGAGGGATTTTTCCCGGGCCTTCTGTAGTAGGATATCTCTATCCCGGTAGTTAAGTATCCGTACGATCAATGGGTGCGGTGGCTGGCCAGGTCTAGGCCGTCCAGTGGGGATGCGGTGTGCTCTTTCCACACAGAAGAGTCGCGACAGGCCTTCCGCTGTCACGTGATCTCGGAACCACTGCTCCATAAAGTCTGTTGCGTGTGTCCCCTCACTGCGTTCCGGAAGGCCAATGACGCAGATGTTGTTGCGCTGGTTGCGGCCTTCCGCATATTCCACGCGGTCCATCAGAGACGCCACCTGTTGCTGTAATTGTTGAACAGAGGTAGTATGGTCCGCCACCGTCGGGGTCAAATTCGATTGTAATAGTGGCTGCTGGTCTCGGTGCTCCCCAGCTGGTTATGACCATCAAGGCAGGAGGGAAGGGAGGGGGGGAGGGCGAGGGATAAGACCTCCAAATATCACCCCAGGTGTCACCAGCCTCGCCCCCCTACCTTCCGGTCCGCATCTCCGGGTCGCGCTCCAGCGCATGGGGCCTCCAGATCACGTCACTCCTCGGGGCCTGCCGGCCGTGTGTCTCGCCGGCTTTTGGGCTCGTGTTTCCCCGGTTCCCTCTGTGCGTGGGCCAGATGGTCTGCAGGGCACATCCACGCTCTTGTCGCCCCCAGAAGGCGATCCGGTATCAGGGTCCCTCAGTGGCTTTCCGGGATCGGGCTCCGGCACTTCCGGTGCCAGGTGCCCCGGGCATTTCGAATGCGCCTCCAACTTTAGTCCCCGGCTGCTACCGAGGGGGAAGGCCGCGCCAGCTCCGGGTCCGTCCGCTGCCAGCCGCGGCTTGCCGCGATTTCTAAATCAGTCAGGAGCCTCCGGGGGACCCACCGACTCGGGATCTGGTCTTTGCTGCTGGTTTGAGGCTCGCCAGAAGCCCTCGGCAGGATTTTATTCCCCTGGCGGCTCCGGAGCTCTAGCCTTCTCCGTCAGCCATCGCGGCTCGCTAGCCACGCCCCCTTTCTCTCTCAATGTCATCTCTTTTTGACCATTGCCCCTCTTGTGGCAAGAAGACAGCCAGATCTGACACACATTCTGTGTGCATCCTCTGTCTTCCTGACTCTCATTTATTTAATTTATTTATTTATTTTCAAGATTTTTATTGCGCATACAAATACCCGGAGGTGTCTCGGCGCATATGGGGGCTAAGAACGATCAGACAGCAACTTACTGGTTAAACAGCCATGTTTTTAAGAGCCTACGGAAGCTCAACAGATTGGGGGCAGTTTTAATCGCCAATGGCAATAGATTCCATAATTTGGGTGTAGCCACCAGAAAGCGCCTATCTCCCCATGTAGCAGTTCTTGTGCGAGGTACTGGAAGGAGGCAGGAGTTGGCGGATCTAAGCTGCCTCTTGGGGGTGTACAGCTGAAACGCTTCTGTCAGAAACCTAGGTCCGACGCCATGTACTGCCTTATAGGCAATGCAGATGGCCTTAAATTTGATTCGGCTCTCTACTTTTAGCCAATGCAGATGACGAATGGCGGGAGTAGTGGACTGGCGACGGGGGATGTCAAGAAGAAACCTTGCAGCCGCATTCTGTATGGACTGCAGCTTCGCTAGGACATGTTTCTGAGTGTCTAGAAAGAGGGCGT
This sequence comes from Lissotriton vulgaris, assembly GCF_964263255.1. Classification (NCBI taxonomy): domain Eukaryota; kingdom Metazoa; phylum Chordata; class Amphibia; order Caudata; family Salamandridae; genus Lissotriton; species Lissotriton vulgaris. The sequence continues at coordinate 2,007,474,106 of NC_141685.1, read as the reverse complement.
TCCCGTAGTCAATTTTTGAAAAGACTAGGGTGGAGACCAGGGTCTTCCCAGCTGAGGTGGGGAGGTAAGGAAGTAATTTTTTGATTTTCTTTAAGATAAAGAACGCAGGTGACACAACCTTGTTGACGTGAAGGCTGAAAGACAACTTGCTATCAAAAATGACCCCTAGGTTTCTAACCTTTTCTACCGGGACGGGTGGAGAGCCCAGCTGGACAGGCCACCAGATAGAGGGCCATTCCGGGGAAAGCTTACCAAAAGTCATGATCTCGGTTTTGTCCGAGTTAAGTCTCAGACAATTGGAGGCCATCCAAGTGCTGACAGCAAGCATGGCCTTTTGGAAGTTAGCTGCCACCACTGGGCCGTCCTTGTGGATTGCCAGGACCAATTGGGTGTCATCTGCGTAAGATGTAAGTCGCAGTCCATGGGCCTTTATTACCCTCGCTAAGTTCGCTACATAGATATTAAATAGCGTTGGCCTTAGCGAGGAGCCCTGTGGCACTCCACAAGGGAGTGCAGAGACAGGAGAGTAGAAATCACCCAACTTTACTGTCCGGGTACGGTTGGCCAGGAAAGATGAAATGAGATCCCTGGCCATACCGTTTATCCCCAGGGCTGCGACACGGTCGACCAAAATAGCATGGTCGACCGTGTCAGAGGCCGCAGACTGATCCAAGAGAATCAGGACGGCCACACCTCCCTGATCCATGATGGTTCTGATCTCATCTGAGGCCTTTATTAAGGCGGACTCGGTTCCATGCCCTTTCCTGAAACCAAACTGCGTTTCGTCGAGAAGTTGGTGAGTGTCGACGAACTCCGAGAGTTGTTTGTTCATCAAAGATTCGCATATTTTGGCAGGAAAGGGGAGACACGCAATAGGTCTATAGCTGGCCACTGCTGTGGGATCCAGGGAGGGTTTTTTCGAAAGGGGTTTAATCACCGCCTTCTTCCATGAGGTTGGATAATGACCAGTTTGAAATGCAGTGTTGCAAATTTCCATAAGTGGTTGCGAGATCACTTCGCTTAGGTTAGCCATCACAGAGGGAGGGCAAGGGTCCAAGGGGGAGCCAGACTTAATAGCAGAAATGAGACTACTGATGTGGTCTTGCGTGATGGGGGCAAAAGAGGGAAGGAAATCGTGATCGTGATCAGAGGTTAATTCTTCCCCAGTGCAGACTCTAGGTCTGGTCCTTATGTCCCCCTCAAAAGATGAGTATATGTCTGCCACCTTGGTAGTAAAAAAGGTGGACAGAGCATTACAGAAAGTCTGAGAAGGTTCAACCCCGGGACCAGTGGAAGGAGTGGACAGCGTGGTGACAACTGAGAACAATTCTCTCGCGGAGTTCTTGGCATTCTCTATTTGGGCAGAGAAAAAGGCACTTTTTCGAGCCGTAATCCCCTTTTTATATATTGTAAGGGCATCCTTATAGGTTTGCTTGGCTATGGGGCAATAGAGTTTCCTCCAACGCCTTTTTTTTTTTTTTTGAAAGACCTTTATTGAAAGCAAAGCCATTGACATCACCCAGTCTTTTACATTTCCACATTGCACTGTATCGTACACCACAACAGACATGCGAGCGATGATCGTGAAGAACCGTACACAGCCTTTATGCCGGCATCCCGGAGGCCCGGCGGCGTGGTGAAGTGTCGTTATTCAAGTATAACCAAGTGCAATGTCTCTCCATAGGCAACTTATTTGAGCAGTATGTCAACTGGCAATCCCCAAATGCGATCGCGGCAATAAGGTCTAGTATTGAATTAAGGTCAATAGAACTACCCCAACTAAACCCCCACCCCTCCCCCCAGAGTGTGGCTGTGGAACTGCTAACCCCATCCAGTCATGTGTATCTCAAGGTGTACCTGTCATGTGCCCCGTGCCGTCCCACCGTAAGTGAATGTCCCCCCAGAGCGACCCCTCTCGTGCCCCAGAATCAGGAACCTCAGTGTAGCCCTCTCCCATCCCGAACCTCACCCCAACCCACTCCCCTCTGGGAAAGAAATGCATGCGTTCAAACCACTATTCCACCACTCGGTCTTGGAGGTCAGCTACTTCAGAAGTGTCAGAGTCGCCATCGTCCCCCTTATGTAGGTGTTCTTTATAAAGATCCCAGAAATTCTTAGGCCTACTCCTGGGCGGTAACAGGTCGCTGTACAGTTCTGTTTGAGTGCAGCAGTACTGTAGGTCCCGCAACCATCTTGTTTTGACAGGTAGGGGCCCACGCATCCAACAGGTTGCAACCACCCTCCTGGCTAACAGCAGGGCCATATCAACCAGCTGGCGCAGAGAAGGGGCCAACGGCTTAGAGTAACCAAGGAGCGCAAGCGCCGGAGTGCGCAGCAGGGTCTCCCCCAGAATCTGGTCAAGTTCCGCAAATACCTCCCCCCAGAATGCTCGTACCCCGGGACAAAGCCACGCTAAATGGAAGAAGTCTGCCACCAATGTATGGCAATGCTCACACTCCGCAGTGGGGCGAAGGCCATAGCGGTGCAGTCGTTTGGGGGTATAGTACACCCGCTGGAGGAATTTGAAGTGCACCAGCCTGTGTCTGCCATTCAGGGAAATCTTGCGCGTGCTGGAGCAGCAGTATCGCCACATGACGTCGTCTATGGGGGTTTGCAAATCGACCTACCAGGCCGCTCTAGCTTTAGAGGGTTGTGGGCGCTGATGTGTCACTCCCAACCTGTTGACTTGTGAAATTAGCTTTGCAGGTTATGTGGATTTGATAATATAGGTCAGTTCTGGGATCTCTTCAGGTTCCTCCATGGTAGAGCCCAGGACCTCACGGAACTCTGAGCGAAGTCTGTGAAATTGAAATTTCTGTAGCAAGGAAGGGCCCGACTCCGTGGTAGTAAGTTGATCCCAGGTTTTCAAAGTGCCCTCGGAGAACAAATCCTCCATCCTCGCTATGCCGAGGGCACGCAAGGCCTCGACCACTCCTCGCTCGCCCAACGGGTCCAGCCAGAGGGCCCATTCCACCGGCATCAATGGGGAGTACAAAAGGGCACAGCCGCGGGAGAGCATCAGGGAGTTCCAGGCGTGATTGGTCGCTTTAAGGGAGTCCGTCCGGCCGATCGATCGATCTGTGGGTAGGCAAATAGTGGCAGGCAGGGGGAGTGGGTCCGCAAACAACCGCTCCAGTATGAGGTGCGGCGTGCGCGCGTCACCATGAATCCACGAGTGGAGGTGCGAAGCCTGCGCAAACCGGTAGTAGCGCTCTAGATCCGGAGCTCCCAAGCCCCCCATCGCACAGGGGAGAGTGAGGATAGACCACGGTACTCTTGGTTGTTTGTCGCCCCAGGCCAGCCGGATCATGACTTGGGTTAGTTGTTTAAAAAATGCTCTCGACAGGACCACAGGTATGTTAAGGAAAAGGAATAGGAATCGGGGAAGCACTATCATTTTCATAATAGCGATCCTGCCCAGAAGGGAGAGCGGAAGTCTGACCCAGGCATCGACATCATCAACCAATTTATTGTAGGCAACTCCGTAGTTGTCCCTAACCAGGACCTCAGGGTCAGTATGCAGGCGGATACCCAAATAACGAACTGAGTCAGTGGACCACTGTAGTGGGTACTCCATAGCAAAGGGGTGTGTCACCGGGGTGAGAGGAAAAGCGATGGACTTGTCCCAGTTCACCCTCAAGCCCGAGAGTGCTCCAAAGCGGACCACCTCCCGAAGAACCGCGGACAGGTTAGACTCCGGGTTCCGGACATACAGTAGAGTGTCATCAGCGTACGTCGAAATCCCTATTTTGGAAGTGGGAAAACTTATACCCTCCAGACTGTGGTACTCCCGTATAGCGCAAGCGAGGGGTTCAGCGACCAGTGCATAGAGCAACGGCGACGGGGCAGCCCTGCCGAGTGCCCCTACCGATATATACCGGCTCCGACACTCTGTCTCCCAATCGTAGCCTGGCAGAAGGCCGATGGTACAGCGCCCCAATCCTCTGCAGGAACGGTTCGCCTAGGCCCAGCTTTCGCAGTACTCGAACCATGAAAGGCCACTCAACAGAGTCGAACGCCTTTTCCATGTCAAGGAAGATTGCCAGCGCGCTGTTCTCCTGCTTGACATGCTGCATTGTGCCCAGCACCGTGCGCATGTTGTAAGTTAAATTCCTGCATGGAACAAATCCGGACTGCTCCGGGGCGACAAGCTCTGGGACCAACAAGGCCAGCCTATTGGCCAGGACTTTAGCATAGATCTTTGCGTCTACGTTCAGCAGGCTAAGTGGTCTGTACGAGCCGCAAAGGTCCGGTGGTTTCCCTGGCTTAGGTATAGTGATCAGCAACGCCTCACGCATGGTGGGCGGCATTTCGCCATCCTTGCAGATAGCATCAAAGAGGGCCACCAAGTGTGGGAGCAGAATATCTTTGAAGGCTTTATAAAAGCCAACATGAGTCCGTCGGAACCCGGCGCACTCCCCGATTTCATGCTTGCAAGAGCCTCGAGTATTTCGTCCTGGTGAAAGGGGGCCATCAAAAATTCCCTGTCCGAGTTCTTGAGGAACGGCATGGCAATGTGGTCCAAATAATCATCCATTTCGCTCTCCACGCCCTGCGTCTTGGACTGATATAGTTCAGCATAATATCGTCTAAAGGTCCCTAGTATCTGCTCCTCATCTGAAACTGTGTCACCCTCCGGGGTCCGCAGCTCCACAACAACCAAAGGCCGTCAAGAGCCCCTAACCATGCGTGCCAGCAAGGCACCTGGCCTATCCCCCTCACCATACACTCGGGCTGTGGCGTACTTGCCCATATAAAGAATCTCTCTATCCGCCAGAGATTGAAACTCGGACAGGAGTTGGGTGAGCCCCGGGTCCTCTGCAGTACCAGGTGTCGACAATTGTCGAGCCTCCAGCTCCGCAATCCTAGTCTCCAGAGCAGTGAGTTCCCGCCTGATGGAACGTAGCACACTGGAGTGCTTAGACATGGCCATACCCCTGATGTAAGCCTTAAAAGCATCCCAAACTGTAAAAAAGTCTTCGACCGAGCCTTGGTTAGTAGCAAAGTATTGTTCTATATCTTCCGCTAACTCCCCCCGGAAGGCATCATCAAGCAGAGCGAAAGGAGGGAACCTCCAAGTGAAGGCTGGTATCCCCTTTCTGGCATTGGAAAGGTGTAATAGAATGGGGGAGTGGTCCGAGAGTGTGCGTGGGAGAACCTCACATGCGCTGATACCACCCAGGACCGAGGGAGATGCTAACCAGTTATCTATCCTAGTGTGCACATTGTGATAGGCCGAATAGTGCGTGAAGCCGCCCTTCGTGGGGTGTTTGTCTCTCCAGACATCCACTAGGTCTAATTTAGTCATCTCGGCTTTCATATGTGTGGCCGAAGCCACCGGGCGCCGAGCAGGGCCCGCAGAGCGGTCCCTGGATGGGTCGAACACAAAGTTGAAATCTCCCCCCCACAACATCCCAGGCTGAGCGTGAGACCTGCAAAGGGCAGACAGAGTTGCATAGAATTCAGGGTAATCATAATTGGGGCCATGAACATTTACTACCAGCAGATCAAGACCCTTACCCACACACCTAGCCAGGACATACCTGCCCTCCGTGTCCGCGTGTACGGGATCAATTTCAGTTGCGATGTAGGATTGGCCCAGATTAACACCCCCCGGGCATGTGTCGTGAAGCCTGCAGCGACTATATTCCCGGCCAACCCCCTAGATTGCAACATCCTGCTGGTGAGTGGCAAGTGGGTTTCCTGCAACAAGGCCAGATCGACATGATGTCTATGGAGATAGCCGAGGACCTTCCTCAGCTTACGAAAGTCGTTCAGGCCCTGAACATTCCAGGTCGTCAATTTCAGCTTATTCGGGATGCATGTGGGTACATTCAGAGTAGCATTAGACATTGCATGAGCTCATGAGTTGTATTAGCAGCAGGGATGAGCAAAACAGGACACAGCAGTACACCTGACCCCATATTCGCCAGACGGCATTTCCAAACAGTTATTGTCCCACAAAGCAGACTACACTCAAAACACACAAACCCCCCAAACAACCCAAGGCAACAACCCCCCCCAACTGTCCAGTCCCCCGTCTCCACCCCCCAATCCCCCGCCCACCCACAGCCGACCACCCCCAACCAGGTCAGACAGGCCCCAGAAATCCCCCCCATCAACCCTCAAGTGGCAGAGTATTCGTCAGTTCGATACCAACTCCCTAGAGAGTCGCACAACCAAAGGCACCGGGGCGAAGCGCGCCAAAATAGTACAACAGCGCAAACTGTCCCAATGAAAAGTTCAAATCGGCACCTTGATCCTGCCCCACTTGTGTGCCAGTGCCCGTCTAATAGCAAGTATAACGGCCCCCCCACAACCCTACCAGCTCCCCCAACGATTCAGCAGTGTTCAGATCCCACCCCCCCCCCCCCCACAGTGGTAAACGACATCCTCACCAGCAATCCATAAGTCTTAAGTCCAAACAGTGTGGCCGCCGCCCCTCCAGATAGCACCGGCAGCGCTCATGTATACCAGACTTACCGCCCCCCTTGGGGTGGTGCGGCGGCACCAGGTAGCAGTGTCCCACACACGCTGGAAAGTTACAAATATCTCGGCAGAGCCCTCTAGTCCTGTTCATCCAGGTTCGATGCTGAGCCAGCGTCGTCCTCCTGACTATGCCTAGCTTCCTTTCGCTCCCGTGTCCATGTCTTTAGGGATTTCTGGAGTTCTTTCGGATCCGTAAAGAAATACGAATGCCCTCCTGTGTTAATGCGAAGCTTGGCAGGGTACAGCATCGTGTAGTCAAGGCCCAGAGTACGCAGTTGTTTTTTATACTGCGCAAACTGCCGTCTCTCCTCCTGCACTTTGGCCGTAAAGTCTGGGTAGAGGGAGATGTCCATACCCTCATGTTGAAGCTTGCCCTTCTCCCTAGCCAAGCGCAAAGCAGTGTCCCTGTCGCGGTAATTGAGGAGCTTCGCGATAATGGGGCGAGGCGGAGCGCCCAGCTGCGGTCTTGGTCCCAACGTAGGATGGGCCCGTTCCACTATGAACATGGGGGAAAAAGCCTCCTCCCCGAGTAGCAGCTTCAGCAATTTTTCAATGAAGAGTTCCATCTTCCCAGTTTGCGCTGTTTCCGCCACACCTGTAATACGGATGTTGGATCTGCGTGAGCGCGCCTCCAAGTCCTCCGTTTTATCACGAATAACTTGCAAAAGACGATCAAACTGTTTTCTATCTTTGTCCCACTCCGTCTGGGCTTCTTCGGCTTCGGTGAGTCGACGTTCCGCCATGTCCAGGCGCTCCGCGTGTTTATCCACTCGCTCCGCCATGTGGTCCATGCGGTAAGACAGAGCGTCTATCTTAGTGCCCACTGACGCAATGCTGTCCTGGATGCCCTTTTCCATGGCAGCCAGCATGTCCCGGAGCTCCGTGGACGCTGGGGCGGTCGCAGTGGCCCCCTTCGGGGATGACTCCGGGGCCGTCGTGTCAGGCCCTTTCGGCCGGCGCCGTTCAAAGGAGAGCTTCGCCTGGGCAGCGTCATTTTTCCCCATCTTCCGCCCCTGTTGCGGTGGGTCCCAGAACAAAGAGGCGCTTCGCAATCAGCAGGCCGCAGGGGCAATACAGGGGGTACACCAGCCAGCGATCCTCTGCCACTAGATACTAAGTCTGAGCCAGAGGCCCGATGCAGCCAAGATGGCGCCCGTTATGGCGAACGAACCTTCTCCAATCCCTTCGGCAAATCCCACACTCGCTAGATACAGGGTAGTAGCAGGTCTACATCGCCAGCAGCAGTCATCGTCGCACCACCGTGGCGTGGGAGCACAGGGATAGCAGGTCGCCGCAGTGGGGATCCGAACCAGTGATCGCAATAAAATAGAGACCTTTCCACCTCGTGGTTCGGGTGCTCAGTGTCTTCTCTGCCGGTGGCCCTCCACTTGGGAGGACAAGTCGTGCTGATGTGGGGCAATCGCAGACAAAAAAGGGGGGGGGGGACGCTCCGGCAAGGGAAAAATCCAAGTGTTAGTCCGACCGGAGATCAGTCCGTCCCCTCCCGACTCTGAGGCTGCACGTCCAGCGACGTCACCCGGCCACCTCTCCAGGATAGCACGCAGCTTCAGGCCCAGTCCTCCTCGGCCGAGTCGCCAGGAGCCGCTCTTCACACAGCTCGGAGAGGCTCGCCAGCCAATGTCCAAAAAGGCCCCCACAAGAATCTAGGGGTGTCGGCGGGTGTAGGAGAGCCCGCTATGGCTTATAGGACACTTCGCAGGATAAATTATCAGGATTATTTTGGGGCTAAGGCGAGGAGCCGAAAGCTCACGCGTCCGCCATCGACGCCGGCTAGCTCCGCCCCCCTCCTCCAACGCCTTTCTAGGTTCCTGCAATGTTGTCGATGGAGCCTAAGATCTTTGGTGTACCAAGCCGCCGACGGAGCTGTTCTGTTGGGTCTCGTGAACTTCTCCGGGGCCACTTGATCAGCGGCATTCCGAATCCAATCTTGGAAATCGGAGGCTGATAGAGCAGGGTTGCCTCTTCCCGTAGGACAGGATAGTGCCAGAGACCTGCTAGCATTTCAAAAAGCTGTCCAGAAGTATTCCCAAGGAGAGAGAAAGAATACGTCTCTATGGACTTTCTGAGAGGAAGAAATCCACAACCAGAGGAAGGTCTCCATTGAGACAGAAGAAAAGAGGTCCAGATCGACGAAGAGGAGTAAGATACCGATCTGTTGCCCTTCAGCGGCGGGATCGACGTTTAATTTACCAGTAGCGAAGAAACGGATGTCGTCGTCGAGACCTCTGCAGTCGACGCTGACTGTGCACCAATTGACTCCAAGACCGAAGTTTCGACGTTGAGTCAACAGGTAACAAACCCTCCGTTGACGTCAACAAGCTGACGCTCAACGTCGAGGAGCAGGTCTCCATCAGCGTTGGCTCAACGTTCAATATCGAGGCATGAGAGTTCGTTGGTGTCCTCTCTCGGGCGTTCGACGTCAAGGCAGAAATTTTTGTCTTCATCCTCCCATAGGCAGTCGAGACACAAGCATCCGTGGGCGTCATCACACAGGTGTTCGACGTCAAGGCACAAGCATCCATCGGCGTTATCACATAGACGTTCAACGTCAAGGCACAAGTCTCTGTAGACGGGACGTTCGATGTCGAGGCACAAGACTTCGTCGGCACTACTTCATGAGCGCTCGGCATTGAGACGGGGGACTCCGCTGACGTTAACTCAAGGATGCTCGACGTCGAGACGAACACCTCCGGAGACGATCGACTTCGAGACACAGATCTATCTCCGGAGGGCGGTTGATGTCAGGGACACAGCGCTCGTCGTCAAGACCGGTCTTCACCTTCACCATGTCCAGTGAGCATTTCCCCGTCACCTTCACTGACGTTGAGGGCAAAATCCCCAGTGATCGTTCAGGATGTAGTACCTCCACGTTCATCTTCGAGGCACTCTCATCGGTCGGCGTTGACCTATCACACAAGTTCCAGACGCATGTCTTTACCAGCCGCACTGGAGGTGATTATTTCTGGGGTGGCAAAGCGGGGTGGCAAAGTGAGCTAAAGATTGATGATGGATTAAACCCAGACGTGTGACTGGGGGTGAGTGTGTGAAAAGTTTCAGCACTCCGTCCATCATCTTCTTGTGTTTGCTTTGCACCCCCTAAGTTGGCAGGGTATGCCCACACGTGGGTCCCTAGCTCAATTTTCCACTGGATTCAAGCTAGCCTGGCTGATGAGGGGTGTTACTCCGATAACAGTTCCAGGTTGCTTATTTCCGGTCCATGGTAGTCATGGCTTGGCAGTTCCGGCTTGACTGTTCCTTTGAGGCACAGGCTCAAGACTGATTTGCATATAGCTGTGTCTGAACTGGGGTGATAAAGTGAGCTAAAGAATGATGATTGATTCAACGCAGATCTGTGACTGGGGGTCAGTATTTGAAAAGTTTCATCACTCCTTACATAATCTCCTTGTGTTTGCTTTATTTCAACATCAAGCAGTCCAGCACAATCACCTGTACACCTCCGCTCTCATCCTGATGCTCCTGCACAAGAAGTGATACAGAAAACTCCATCATACACCTCTCTCCTAGGTGGAATTTACCTCTGCATCACTGGCGGAAGTCTGAAACAACACAGGCACGTCAGGACTATTCAAGTACTCTACACAGTTCTTCACTGGCCCGGCTGGTACAAGCAGTAGATCTCTCGCCTACCACTCAATTGAGGGGTCAAGATCACACACGCACTCCGGCAGCCTCTACAAGAAGGAGAGCTACATCTCGTGATCATAGGAGATGGCGCAGGTCACAGACTCGTTCTCCCTTCTCTACCCAGTCCTTAAATAGGGACTACTCTCCAACCCTTACAAACAGCTCTCCTTTAAGGATCTCAGGACTTCGTAGCCAGAGGGGCAGTGAAGCTAAACATTGTTATGCCTACCCCTCAGAGTTCATCTTCAGTGATTTTTGAGACTTTGCATCAAAGATCACTAGCCAGAGCATTGCTACCCTTGGTGCCGGGTCTCCTCCTACCGGTTATGGAAACTTTTCCTACACGGGTACCAGCAAGGATCTTGATTTTTTAGATACGATCCAGTAGCATCATCATTAACAGTTCCTCCCGATAAGGAAAGCAGAACGATGATTCGTGGGGGAGGACAGTCTGCGGCACATCATCCTCCATGTTGAAGGTATCCAGCGCCTCATTGCTATTAGGGCATTATGATAAGTCCCTGTGGGACTCTCTTCAAAGGTTCATAGACAAGCTACCCAAAGAAGACTGTAGGAACTTTCAGGAGGTATTGCAGGAAGTAAGCTTGATGGCAAATCAAGTTATCAGCACTGCAGCTGATAGAGTGACACTGCGCAGGCATATGCGCACGGAATCTGTGCCAAACGATCATCCTGGCTCCGACTGAGTTCAGGGGCCAATACAGGCCATAGGATTGGCGTCCCTTTCATCAGAGGGTTCAAACCCCTCAGTGGCAGAGGCACCAACATCAGCAGAGCCAGTCAAGATCCCACTATCAGGGACGTCGCACTCCCAGATGGAGAGGAACTCCTTGTTACCCACTCCAGTATTAAGTACGCTGCAGAATGATATTCTCTACGTTTCCTGCATCAGCCTCCATCGATCCATCCAGTAAAAATTACATGTCATCAGAGGCGGATACTGCAGCAGGAAGTATCCTCAAGGTTCTATCAACAAGGCTGGAGAGGGAATGCCCTTTTTGATCACTAGTCAGGAGGCTTTGTGTATGCTTTTCCTCCCCTTCCTGTCCTACCGAAGGTTGTGACCAAGCTTTCCTACTCTGAGGCATGGATGATTCTGATCGGTCCGGACTGGCCATGGGCGTGGTAGTACCTAGGCCGTCTACACCTATTTGAACGTTCACACAAGAGATTGCTGTGCAGACAGGCCCTGCTGTCCAAGACGAACGGGAGCATTCATCACCCCAACCTTCCATCACTGAACTTGGCAACATGGCTCCTAAAGTCCTCCAATATGGTCATTTAGGCATTCCTCAGGACTGCATAACCATCTTGAAAGAAGCAAGAAGGCCTTCCACAAGACACTCTTATTCTTGTAAATGGAAGCGTTTTTATATGTGGTGTGTGCAAAATAATTACCACCTTACCAAGGGGCAGGAGGATGTGATTCTACCTTACCTACTTCATTTAGCTAAAGTAGGTCTAAAACTCTCTTCAATAAAAGTTCACCTGGCTGCCATTACGGCCTACAGGCGCTCCCCTTCTCAGCCTTCTTTCTTACAAGGGTAGCCTGATTCGCCTCCCTGGGAGCTGAATCTGCTTCTTTCTACACTGATGGGTCGCCCATTTGAACCTTTCCACAAGGCACCGCTCCAGCACCTAAATTGGAAGGCAGCGTTTTTGGTGGTGATTACTTCAGCTCGCAGAGTGAGCAAGTTCCAGGCTCTCTGCTCGAAAGAACCATACAGTCTTGTATCTCAATAGAGTCGTTTTGAGAAACCACCCCTCCTTCATGGTGGTGTCGGATTTCAACGTCAACCAATCCATCTCACTACCTACCTTTTTTCCTAACCCCTCTACACCAGCTGAGAGGTCCTTTCACACTTTAGACCTGAAAAGGCTTTTGAAATTCTACTTGGACATGTCTAAGGCAATTAGTAAATCTGTTCTACTGTTCATTAATATCTGAAAGAAACACGTTAGTTAGATTCCTTACCTTAGAATAACCCCCAGGCGTCAGACTGGATCCGGAAACTTTTGTGTAGCATTACCTTTGCGCGTCGGTAGGCGTCGTCTGCGGCTCCGCGTCAGTCATCGGCGTCGGGATGATGTCGTCGGAGTACTTAGACGCCGAAATCGCGCGCTGCAGTCAGTTCTTCTTTTTTCCACGCCAGCTAAGCGCAGGTCCGGAGAAAGCAGTACCTTAGTCATTTTTTGGCAAAAACGTTTTGATCTCTTCTCGAGTCTTCACGACTCTCGGTGCTGGTAGGAAATGCCCGGGTTCAAGTCTGTACCGACTGCAACCGACTGATGTCGGTTACCGATCCCCACCGCTGGTGCCTGTATTGCCATGGGGCCGACCACCACGAATGGTCGTGTCCCGACTGCCGGGCCTTAACGTCAAAGGCTAGGCGGGAGCGGTCCCACAAGCACCTCGAGCTCCGGCAGTGGGCCCCGTGCCGCTCAAGGTCCCGGTCCAGGAGGGGGTCGAGGGACCGGTCGTGGGGCCACAGTCATCGAAGCTCGACGAGTCAACACCATTCGTCGGGCTCCAAGTCCTCAGGTAAGAGGCATAAGAAGTCGAATAAACGCCATTGCTCTTCTGACTCCACCGAAGCCCGCGTGACGCGGGCGGGGGTTCGGGCGACACCAGCTCCGCAGCTCCGCTGGAGCCACAGGTGCCACAGCCAGCTCCATACCCGGCCGTCCCTGGGCTGAACGCGACGCCGGAGTAGAACGAGGCCTTTCTCATGGCCATGAGGTCCCTCTCTTCTCCGTCGGGTCCTGCTGTGCCTCTGGGCCCCGCGGCCCCGACTGGGAGTCCAAGCGGGCCGGGCGCTCCGGCCCCGGCGCCGTCGGGTGCTTCAGCCCCGGCGCTGCCAGCGACTTCGGTCCCGACGCCGCAGGCTCCCGTTGGATCCGGTTCCGGGTCGCCGCTGGTTGACCTCCCGACCCTGCGCGTCGACCCCCAGGGTGTCGCCCCCAGCGCCGTCCCCGCATGACGCCGTCCCTGATCCCTCTATCGGTCCGGATCCGGCGTCGACCGACGCCGCATTCAACGCCGGCTGAAGAGCTTTTCTTCTTTGATCCGGCTCCATCCTCTGACCCTGAGTTTCAGGAGATGGAGGATGAAGGGGATTGGGAGGGGTCTGAGGACCCTCTGACACGTGATTGTCAGTCCTTCCAGGACTGGACAGAGGAGATAGGGGAGGCCAGTGGTCTTGATACCTCCCCTGACACTGGCTTTGTCTCCCCTCCTACCGTGGCTACGGAGGAGGGGGCTGCTTATAGTGTGGTGCTGATGCGGGCAGCCAAGGCCTTGGCGCTTACGCTCCCCGTCGCTACTGTGAGGTCTAATATCCTCACTGAGGTCCTTAAACCACAGACTGGTGCTCCAGAGCCTTTACTGCAGTTTAATGAGGGTCTCATGGACGTCCTGTTGGGCACCAGGTCCAGGCCAGCTACAGGCCCCCTGTAGCTAGGAACGTCGCCAGGCGCCACCGCCCAGCTCCGGGCGACCCTAGCTTCCTGCCCACCCATCCCACCCCGAGAGCCTGGTTATCCAGGCCTCTACTTCCCAATCCGCATTACCGACTGCACCCCGAGATCGGGAATCCAAAAGGTATGAACAGTTTGGTAAGAAACTGTTTTCATCCCTCAGCTGTGGGTTGTAGTCAGTAAACACCGCTTGCCTTTTGGGCCGTTATACCCGGTAGGGTGTTTAAATATCGATGACAAAAATATAGTTGACAAAAATATAGTTGTATAAATATTGTTTACAAAAATATCGACACCCTATACCTAAACAGGTAAGTACATAAATATCTACTCAAAAATATCGATGTAATAAATATAGATGTTAAAAATATCGACTTTTTAAATTAATTAAAATTACATTAAATAATTAAAAAATATAAGTACTATTAACAAAATACATTACATTACTTTTATATTTGAACTATTTATAACAAATTAACTAAACTTTTCATTATAAACTTAATAAATGTGTACATATACATATATTTAACACATAAAATTATATAACAACAATAATACATACATTTAATTAAAATATAAAAAATATTATTAGTTAAAACATTTGATAGCAAAGGGGTAAAAATTACTATTCCCACTCCAGAGGGTGCAACAGTAGGGAAAGCGTTGGATAGCGTAGGGGTAAAAATTACTATTCCCACTCCAAAGGGTGCAACTGTGGGGAAAACGTTGGATAGCGTAGGGGTAAACATTACTATTCCCACTCCAGAGGGTGCAACTGTGGGGAAAACGTTGGATAGCGTAGGGGTAAAAATCACTATTCCCACTCCAAAGGGTGCAACAGTAGGGAAAGCGCTGGATAGCGTAGGGGTAAAAATTACTATTCCCACTCCAGAGGGTGCAACAGTAGGGAAAGCGTTGGATAGCGTAGGGGTAAAAATTACTATTCCCACTCCAAAGGGTGAAACAGTAGGGAAAGCGTTGGATAGCGTAGGGGTAAAAATTACTATTCCCACTCCAAAGGGTGCAACTGTGGGGAAAACGTTGGAAAGCGTAGGGGTAAAAATTACTATTCTCACTCCAGAGGGTGCAACAGTAGGAAAAGCATTGGATAGCGTAGTGGTAAAAATTACTATTCCCACTCCAAAGGGTGCAACAGTAGGGAAAGCGCTGGATAGCGGAGGGGTAAAAATTACTATTCCCACTCCAGAGGGTGCAACAGTAGGGAAAGCGTTGGATAGCGTAGTGGTAAAAATTACTATTCCCACTCCAGCGGGTGCAACAGTAGGGAAAGCGTTGGATAGCGTAGGGGTAAAAATTACTATTCCCACTCCACAGGGTGCAACAGTAGGGAAAGCGTTGGATAGCGTAGGAGTAAAAATTACTATTCCCACTCCAAAGGGTGCAACAGTAGGGAAAGCGCTGGATAGCGTAGGGGTAAAAATTACTATTCCCACTCCAGCGGGTGCAACAGTGGGGAAAACGTTGGATAGCGTAGGGGTAAAAATTACTATTCCCACTCCAGAGGGTGCAACAGTAGGGAAAACGTTGGATAGCGTAGTGGTAAAAATTACTATTCCCACTCCAGTGAGTACAACAGTAGGGAAAGCGCAGGAACTAAAAAAAAATAATAAACCATCTGTCAAATTTAGTATTAAATTTAATGTAGATTATAAACTTATTTAATATATATACATTTAAATATATTATTATTAACAAACACCTACACACCTAAAATTACTTTTAATATTTACTAATTAATTATTGATTAGTATTATATTTTCAAAATATTTACATAATTATTTGACAGCTTTCACACCATATACACTTATAAACACCACAACACAAACTAAAATGTATTTACTCGTTTAAAAATATATATTTTTTATTATAATTAATAAATCATTAATTAATTAATTATTCAATTAAAATGTTATTACTTCACTACATTTTTACTTAAAAATTCCAGTACACACACCTAAAATTAATTAAACAATTAACATAATTAATTAACATAATTAATTATCAATTAAGTAATTGAAATTAATTAACTAATAATTATTAAACTATTTATATTAAATTAACACATTAATTAATCAATTACTTTATTATATTTAAATTACTTCCCACCCTATTCCCCTATAAACCCACAACCCGCTACGGAACTATTAACACTAAATTCAACATAAAATACATTGTTAACTAATAAAATGCAAAAAAACAAACTAATTTGACAAACAATACTCATTAAAAACACTAAATTACTTATAATTATTTAAACGATATTTTTGTAAACTATGTTTTTGTAAACGATATTTATTACAACTATATTATTGTTATCGATATTACTTACCTGTCTGTCGATATTCTGGTCAAACTATATTTTTGACATCGATATTTCTTCTTGTAGATATTTCTGCGGCAATATTAAGGTAACTCAATATTTTCCCAAAAATATTCCCGCTCTACACCGTTATACCCACTCTCTGTGGGATACGGTTGCGGCCATGCTGCCAGAGTGTCCGGAGAGGGCCCGGGCAAAATTCGCTCATGCCCCCGCGGAGGGGCGAGACGCAGCTCGGTATTCTATACGATGTGGGCTGGATACCACAGAATATTCTGGTCAAACTATATTTTTGACATCGATATTTCTTCTTGTAGATATTTCTGCGGCAATATTAAGGTAACTCAATATTTTCCCAAAAATATTCCCGCTCTACACCGTTATACCCACTCTCTGTGGGATACGGTTGCGGCCATGCTGCCAGAGTGTCCGGAGAGGGCCCGGGCAAAATTCGCTCATGCCCCCGCGGAGGGGCGAGACGCAGCTCGGTATTCTATACGATGTGGGCTGGATACCACAGAATCGCTGGGCAGGGGGATGTCAACGACGGTGGCGGTTCGCCGCCACGCCTGGCTGAGGTCTGCCAACTTTTCAGCTGATGTCCAGAACACCCTCATGGACATGCCGTTTGATGGCAGCCACCTCTTTGGTGGCAAGGCAGATCATGCGCTTGAACGTTTCAAGGACTCCAGGGCTACAGCCAAGTCCTTGGGCCTCTCGGGGCAGCGTCAGCAGCAGTCTACCTTTCGCTCCTTTTGTGGCCAAGGAAGGGGCACCTCTTTACGTCCTGCCAGCCACGGGCCGCAGTCTAACATCCAGCGCGGCGGCGGACGTGGTAACCGCTGTGGCGATGCCAGGGGACAACGGCGCCGCCAGCCCACATCCACTCCTGCAGCATCCGCCTCAAAGCCCTCCTAGTCCAAGCTTTCAGTCCCATTTAACGCCAGTGGGGGGCAGGGTCCGCCATCACCTCCTTCACTGGCGTACCATCACTTCGGACAGGTGGTTGCTGCAAATCGTCCGAAGGGGCTACTCCCTCCCCTTCGAGGCGAGCCCTCCAGCCATGCCACCGCAGTACCACCGCTTGTCAGGGGATCACTAGCAACTTCTGCAAGAGGAAGTGTCGGCCCTCTTGGCCAAGGGGGCCATCAAGTGCGTTCCTGGGCCAGAAGTAGGGTGTGGTTGCTATTCCCAATACTTTCTGGTTCCCAAGAAGGGCAGAGGGGGCCTACGCCCTATCTTGGACCTACGGAACGTCAACGGCTTCCTCCAGAAGGAGAAGTTCAAGATGCTGACTCTGGCTCAGTTCTTAGCTGCCCTGGACCCCGGAGACTGGATGGTAGCGTTGGACTTGCAGGACGCGTATTTCCACATCCCCGTTACCTGCGGTTCATGGTAGGCCACGAGCACTTCTAGTTCACCGTGCTCCCCTTTGGCGTTACCAGCGCCCCACGGGTGTTCACAAAAGTGATGGCGGTGGTTGCAGCTCATCTGCGCAGGTTAGGGGTCTTCCCCTACCTCGACGACTGGTTGTTGAAGGCGGACTCGCCCCAGACAGTCGTCAGCCACCTTCAGACTACGGCCGACCTCCTGCACTTGCTAGGGTTTTCCATCAATGTGCCGAAGTCACACCTGTGTCCCTCTCAAAGGCTCCTCTTCATCGGAGCGGTTCTGGATTCGGCGCAGTTTCGGGTTTATCCTCCCGAACAGCGGGTTCAGGATTTTCAGGCTCTGATTCCGATCTTTCAGCCTTTATCCCGGGTCTCGGTCAGGTTGACGCTGCGGCTTCTGGGGCTGATGGCCTCCTGCATCCTTCTGGTACATCACGCCAGATGGCAGATGCGGGCTCTGCAGTCGGATCTGAAGTTTCAGTGGGCCCAGCATCAAGACAACCTGTCCGACCATGTCCGGATCTCGGAGGGCACTGCGAGACAGTTGCAGTGGTGGCTCACGGACCGCGATTAGGTCAGCGACAGATCCCTCTCCCTTCCCCAACCGGAGCATGTTGTTGTGACGGATACGCCCCTCCTGGGCTGGGGGGGCCACATGGGAGAGGCGGAGATCAGAGGCCTCTGTTCTCCGTCGGAGTCCCGGCTCCACATCAACCTTCTGGAGCTGCGGGCGATCCGGCTTGCACTGAAGGCATTCCTTCCCTCTGTCCGGGGAAGTGTAGTGCAGGTGTTCACGGACAACACCACCGCCATGTGGTACTCCAACAAACAGGATGGGGTGGGGTCGTGGACCCTATGCCGGGATGCTCTGCGCCTCTGGCAGTGGCTGGAACATCAGGGCGTGACCCTGGTGTTTCAACACCTGGCAGGTTCCCTGAACGTCAGGGCGGACAAACTCAGCCGTCGGTGCATGATGGATCACGAATGGCGTCTGCACTCAAACGTGGCACAAGGCCTCTTTCAGCGATGGGGAGAGCCTTGGTTAGATCTATTCGCCACAGAAGAGAACGCGCAATGTCATCAGTTCTGCGCGTTGGAATTTCTAAGGCGGCACTCGCTTTTCGTCTCGAGTGGAGTTGCGGTCTATTGTTCGCCTTTCCGCCTATACCACTTCTGCCAGAGTGCTGAAGAAGATCAGGCGCGACCTGGTCCAAGTCATCCTTGTGGCTCCGGACTGGGCACGAAGATACTGGTATCCCGAGCTATTCAGCATGTCAGTCGATACCCCGATACGTCTGCCTCTTCAGGAGGACCTTCTGTCGCAGCAGCAGGGGACAGTCCTCCACCCGAACCTGTCCAGTCTCCACCTCCATGCGTGGAGATTGAGCGGCGACAGTGGAGACCATTTGACTTGCCTCCTGAAGTCTGCAATGTCATTCTGGCAGCCAGGCGTCCCTCCACAAAATCGGTATACGCCTGCAGGTGGAACACATTTGTGGCATGGGGCACAGCAAAGGCTGTGGATCCACTCTCTGTCCCTCTTTCTGAGGTTCTCCTCTTCCTTCTTTTTCTTGCCCAGCAGGGCTCTGCTCTGGGCACTATTAAGGGCTACCTCTCTGCCATTTCTGCCTTCTTAAGGCTACCTGATCAGCCCCCTTTGTTCAAGTCCCCCGTTGTAAATAAGTTCTTGAAGGGCATCACTCATCTGTTTCATCCTGTTCCTTTCGTGATGCCGCAGTGGGACTTGAACCTTGTTCTAACTTATCTGATGTGCGCTCCTTTTGAGCCACTTCATAACTGTCCTCTTCATCTTCTCACCCTTAAGACTGCATTCCTGGTTGCCATCACTTCTGCCAGGAGAGTGAGTGAGCTCCAGGCTCTTTCTTCACAACCTCCCTCCCTTTCTGTCCATCCGGACAAAGTTGTGTTGTGGACACGACCCTCTTTCCTGCTCAAGGTAGTCACAGCCTTCCACATTGGGCAGTCCATCACCTTGCCCACCTTCTTTCCACCTCCGCATCCCTCGAAAGAGGAAGAGAGGCTCCACAGTCTGGACGCAAAACGTGCGCTCTCATTCTATCTGGATCGCACACCAGTTCCGGGTGGATGACCAACTCTTTGTTGGTTATGTGGGCGCTAAGAAGGGACGGGCGGTGCACAAACGAACCATCTCTCTGTGGATCATCTTGTGCATCAAGATTTGCTACTCTTTGGTGAGGAAGGAGCCTCCTGTTGGGCTGAGGGCCCATTCCACTCGGGCCACAGCGGCTACTACTGCCCTGGGCCGGGGAGTCCCCTTGCAGGACATCTGTGGGCCTCGATGCACACGTTCGCAACACACTACTGCCTGGACAGCCAAGTCCGGAGATAAGGCTTTTTTGGCCGTTCCGTTCTCCGAGACTTTCTGGTGTGATCTTGGTTCGCAGACCCCCCACCGGGGTTAGTATTGCTGGGGTATCTATTCTAAGGTAAGGAATGTAACTAGCGTGTTTCTTTCAGATGAACAAGTCACTTACCTTCGGTAACGATATATCTGTAAGAAACATTAGTTAGTTAGATTCCTTACCGCCCCACCCATCCTCCCCGTTCTGCAAACCGATATCTAGGGTTAAGGTCATCCCTTTCAGGGCCCTAGTTTCATGGCACCAGTGTCGGTTTTTATCATGGCTCTGCGTTTCTGGCGCGGAAAAACTGTGTATAAGAACTGACGTCAGCGCGCAAGGGCTGGTCTAAGTACTCCGACAACGTCATCCCGGCGACAATGACGCAGACGACGGACCCGGTGCCGCAGACTACGCCTACCGACGCGCAAGGGTACTGCTACGCAAAATTTCCAGATCCAGTCTGACGCCTGGGGGTTATTCTAAGGTAAGGAATCTAACTAACTAATGTTTCTTACAGATATATTGTTACCGAAGGTAAGTAACTTGTTCTACGGGTCAATCAGAACAGGTTTTATAGCCTCCAAGCGTTCCATCCCCAGGTGGATAGTGTCATGTATTAGACTTGCTTATCAGTTAGCACAAAAGCCTCTATGTTCTAGGCCCAAGGCTTATTCCACTAGAGGAAAGGTATAGTAAAGCTACAGCGGCTTTTCCTAACAATGTGCCGATCTCTGAGATCTGCAGGGCAGCCACTTGGAGATCGATACATACATTTACGTGGCACTATTGTCTTGGTTCAGACACCAGAGCGGACACTCAAATGGGCTAGGCCTCTTCGAGAAATTTGTTCCAAAGCTGAACGGAATTGGTTTATCTATTGTAATTTCTTCTCATTTGCCCACAGACGGGGGATTTGCTTGCTATTCGATTCAGTGCTTATGACTATTGATGAGGATCCCCTGGAAGAGAAGGATAAGTTACTTACCTGTCATCCTTGTACCATGCCAGAGGTATCCTAATCAAAGTAATAAGCAACCCACCCGCCTCCCCGAGCAAATTAGACATCTGTTATTTACATTTTTGTGCCATGACCTTCGGGTCACCGCCAAGAACAACTGACCTAACTGTCACCCCTGAGGTGTGATGGGAAGCTGGGGGTCATGGCTACCTTAACGGCACAGTGCCAGTTTTTTGTGTTACAATTGCTTTAATTTTCTATGGTATTGGTTTTCAATGCAGCCTCTAGGCTAAAAATGCAGGCTCTTTTGCAATTTGGTGTTCATTCTGCTCTTTAAAATAGTTCAAGTAATGCTTGCCCTCCTGTGGTCTATGCCATCTAGTATATGATTACTAAATCAGTTATTTATTAATGCACTGATTAGCCTTTTTTTTAAAGGGGCTGCATTGCTATATGGAAAAAATTATATATGTATATATATAGAGCTGTATATATATGTTTTCATATATATTTTTTATTTTTTCCCGGGTTCCCGTGCATGGGCGGTAATATTCAGTGTTTGTGAGTTTGATGAGGATACCCCTGTAGAACGGGCAATATCTGCACTCTTTCTATCCTTTGGCACAGACTGCACATCAACATGGGCAGAAACTATAATTTGATCATTATGCAAATCATAATTATTTCTACGTAATTTGTAAATAAGTATGCACTGCTCTGGTGCAGCTTTAAACTTTTTCAGTGGCATCTTGGGGTAGACACTGGGGATTGCCTGAAACGGGTAGGCTTGGCAGGGGGCGGGCAATGATTGTGATACTCACTTGTGAATGACTCCTCCTCTACCAGTAGGTCACTATTATAACCTGCTAATCTTCACCTAGTGCAGGGTCTGATTCACACCTTTTTGTATGTTTAAATTGAAAGTACTGCGAAAATAGTTATTTTTTTTATTCACAAAAGTTGAATTTGCAGTGTAGAAGGATTTACTCAGTCCGTGGTTTCCACATGATGTCATTTCCTCCGGTGGGGTTTGGGGGTGGGTTAGGTTACAGGCCGGAAATGTCCAGGACATTCGCCCACAGAGTTAACAATTGTGGGTATTCTCGTCGCGCTTTTGACTGAACAACGGTCCACGGTTTCTTTTTGCCTAGTTCTCCGTTAGACAGATATCACATACAGAAATTAGACTAGTTCCCTTGAGACATATACAGGATAAGCTAAAACTTAGCTTTAAAACAACCAACGATAAAATCATGAACTAATACAATTCTAAATATAGGGTACACATCAATTTATTAAAGTAACAGAAATAAAAACAGTTTACATTTATACATCATACAATTAAGAAGAAACAATTCAAATTTCAACTAATAATACAATCTATTGTGACCTGCACAATGCAACAGACAGACAAAAATTTGTTGTAAAACATAAAAAATTGTAAAATACAAGTGGTACATTCAATACTACAATTTTATCACTCCCTAGTTTTATGACCACAAATTTGTATATCAACAGGGGAGGAGAGGACTTGAATTGTACAGGAGTTTGGCGTCGACGCGTTTCGGTGGTTCTGAAGCGAATATGTTCCACCTTTATCAAGACTAAGGTTCGATGTCTGTCTTGTTTCAGGATCTGTACAATTCCCCTACAATAGATGTACATACAATTAATCTTCCATTTTCGCAAAAAAACGATCACAGTCATCATACTTGGTTGATACTCTACAATTGGACGATCCTTGGTTAGCTACTCATTCCTGTTACAGGGAAAGTCTTACAACTAGCATAGTACATTCATTAGCTTCTATTTACTGTCATACTATATCTCTGTAATCTCCCGCATGGTTTGCTGTTGCAAGAATAACCAAGTCTAAATTGCTAGGGATTAAACGGATAAGAACACAGTCACTATTTTTGATCACTGCTTGGATACAGTGTTACCTGGTCCCGGTGAGATTCTTTGGGACTAGCTAGGAAAACAATGGGTCCATTTAAGTTCTATATCCCTAATTGGGTATGATGCTGCAAAGATCCTTATTAGGTGCTGTTGGAATTATACTGATATTTTCATGATTGTGCGAACCCCCTGTTCCTATTTAATGTGGGATTGGAGTGCATATGGGAGATTGTGAGGCCGTTGTCCACGTATATTCAAGCGGAAAGGCTCCTAGTACAACTTGCACTATTGGATAACCCTGATGCCATTGTGGTACAATTAATACAATTTCCATCTTACCGGTGTATTTCAGTGCGATGCGATAAGCTGATGGGTCTGTTCTCTACCACGTTTTTAAGAAGTAAAATAGGATAAATTCCTGTAAATACAGATGGTTATTATTAAAGGTGTTTGTAGGGATAAGAATTGTATGTACTATGTGTGGCACAAGTATAGTGTATTGAATGGGTCTATACTCCTAGGTTGTATAATACAATGTTTTATTACCATAAAGGGCGTTTAAATCCTTACACTGGTCTAGAAAGGATGAGGGTGTCTCTTTACAGATATATATGGAAAACCAAAAAATGATACCTGTATAATCTCTTCAGAATGTTGAATGATGGCACTTTATAGATTACGACGTTGTACAGATTAAAATGGTCCCTGAAGGGGATCAATCAAGTTCCATCTACTTGGAAAAACACACAGAGCCGCTCGGTCAGGGAATTGTTTTGGTAACACTACTGGATTGTGTTTGTAAGCCCTAAATACACGTACCTCTAAAATCGAGTGGAAAATCTTCTCCAATATGGAAAGAAGAACGTTTACGTCAGCGAGGTTTTGCTGGAAAATGATGGGCACTTGACACGTCTTTCGCTGTCAAGTAAAGTTGATTTTTAAGATGGAGCGCTCTAGCAGTTTCCTCAAGCGGGAATACAATCTCCCCTGGTAAAATTTAAAATAACACTGTTAAGTCTTTCAAGTCTTTTAGCGGGGACATGAAGGATTCGCCTATGTGCTAATACTAGAGAGTCTGGGCTGAAAAAGTCTTACCTCCTAAAGCGGATCAATCACGCTGCTTCGGGGGGCATTGATTTTGGAGGTGCGTATCGCAGACTTATGCTCTAGGATATTAATACGTAATAATAGCGAGGGCCGTTATTCAACAAATAGCCTTGTTTTCAAGAATAGATATTATAAAGAGGGCACCCATTGCAATCATTACTCGAGGACCTTAGTGGAAACCGCACTAAACCTCAGAGGGGAGTTTCCATCTGGAAAACAAACAACCAATAGGATTGAGCGCACTGCAAGCTTAGTATGCAAATTCTTAACCTCGAAAGAAGTACGCATGATTGGTCGACAAACAATTTGGTTCAGACCAATCACATCAGAACATCCTACATTTAAGCAAGGTTGTTCGCGGGCCTCAGATCATTCGAACCGGAGCTCGTCATGAGCATGGAAGGGGTTAATGTTTCTAGAATAATCAGTTCATAATGTAAACACCATGGCCCAGATTCCGTCAAGAGCATCATGCTGGAAGGTTTTACATATACTCTCACATAAATTGGCACATCATTGTGTTTTTGCACTGGTCAGCCACGAAAATGTCCATGCAAAATTGCTGATTTCTTGACCTAGTCCATAATCTCTTGACTATGCTACGGCTGTTGAGAGATGTAGATAAAGTGCGTAGAAGAGCATAACCTGATCCTGTGTAGAAATTGTTATTAGAAATGGGGTCATCTGGTAACTGATCCAAATTTGGCAATCAGATCACAGCCCACATCTTACCTAGTTCAGTAGAAAATGCAATTCTGGTTGTGAAATGTAAAATCGGATTCCATACATCCATTTATCCTTCGCTGCAATTTGAACATTTATGTTTCTACATCATTCAGTGATCCATAGGTCTCTGTACAGTGATCAAAGTGAGCAAGAAGAAAGTTACACTACTTGTATTTTATTTTGAAAATGTTCTAATTTTTTTATTAATATTAGTTTTAGGGTATTTGGTCTCTGCTAAAGGTGTCAGTCCTAGGCCTGGTCTGGTGAAGGCAGTTGTTGAGTGTCCATGCCAAGTTATATAGTATTTTATAGATTTCTGACAGGGCCCCCCGATTTGGGTTGTGTTGTGAGGAATTATGAAGGAGGGGGGAAAATAACCACTTCCTGAGAAGACTGACCTGACTCTAGGCTGGTTGGGTTTTGGCGTTGACTTGTTGAGTCTGGAGTCCTGAGTGAGTCAATAGGGAGGCTGAGAGACTTTGCACAAGGAGATTGTGCATCATCTGTGAGCGCCATGTCTTAATCCTCGGTCTATGGTTGCGCTTGCTCATGAGACATCTAACATCTGAAAGTGGATTGTATGTGAAGGGACATCAGTTCAGTGGTGTATTGAATTTCCTTCATTGCCTAGCTGGAACGCTGGAGCACGAGGCAAATATTGGGTGTATATTTCTGCAGGTAGCAATGTGTTGTAAAACTGTTTTTACATTATTTTCAAATTCTCTATTAGCTCTTGTAGAAAGACCTTCCACTCGCCCAACAATTTTAGAGAGCTCTGTCCATATGCCAACCTTGAAACACAATTACCTGTGCTCTGGCCTAAAATACATTTGTTTGTGTTGCCAGAGTCAAGCACTAGTAAATTGTTAGTGAATACCACAAACGTATGAATTTGTGGTCGTGCATCAGCATTTCCATGTGGATGCACCAAAAAACAAGCATTGGCAGAGCTAATAGTTTCTGTGTTGACCACACATTTTTGGGCGTTGAGCTTTGTTTGTTTTAATCATGGTTTTTGCAAAACTTTATTCTTGGAAAACCTGCCTGGCATCAGAATCATCATTCTACAAAAATAAAAGCCTACAAGCAAAAATATGTTGGCTCTCAAAAAGCACACCTTGCCATACCAGCCACTTGAGGGACATTCTTTGTGTGTGTATGTTTCGCTTGTACAAGGACAGAATGTTATCACTCACAGTGAAGTTAGCCAATGGCTGATGTACGCTGACCTATTGCCTTATGCTGTATGCTGTAGTGAGTGGAAGGAAAATGGGAATGACACAATAACAAGTCAATGGATGAAGATGGCTAGCTGAAAGCCCCTATATACAAGTATACTTTACATATAATTGTGACAAAATCCAAAGGTTTAAAACTAACACCAAATCAAACAAGCAAGCATTTCCAAAGCCAATCATGGGTAAAACATGGCTTGTTCAACATAGATGAGATGTACTTGCAAATTGTTGGATTGCGTATTGCATTTCAGGTTTTCAATTTGACCAATCTTTTGACTTTTTTCCCACGAAATAGGAGTGTCTTCCTGGTCGAGGACCACACTGCTTTTTCTCTTATCTGTTTTGTTTCAAGACCCTGCTGGACTATGGGGTGAAAGTAAGCTTGAATAAACAGCTACCTATGTTATATGACATCTCTTTATTAATTTAATAACTGCACTATTACAATTGCTTTATCAACCTTCCTGCTTTCTCAAATTTGCTTAACAATGCACTATTTGTCCAGTCTTTTTTCAACATTTTCTCAGGAGGAGAACCCCCTAGAACCTCCCATAGATTGTTCGGGCTGGCTAGCTATGCTCGCTCGCTGCGATGCAGTTTGACAATAATTTTGCGCCTCACCACTTTCAAATGTCACCTGCCGCCACTGTTTCGAACCTACAAACGTTATTCCACTGGACATCATGTACATCCACTCTACAACATATAGGTAAAACCTATTTACATCACCAATAGCTCTAAATCTCGTTTTACTTCATTTTCTAAAGCACATGCTTTTGCCTTAGGGGGTCTGTATCAATTACAATTCATGCATCAAATTATGTTTGGGGGTCACTTTTTCGCAACAGGGACACCATCCATTAGGCAAGGTTATAATATATATTTTTTTTATAGCCTCCCTGGACCAACTTCGGCCCCGGGGACCCCAACCCCCAGGGCATGGCCACGTCATTGGGGATGAATCCTGCGGGAGCTGGCATTGCTTTTACACACAGGGAGCTGCTTACATGCAGCTCCCTGTGTGCCAAGTGTGCTCCGCTTTGAGCAAGCAAGAGCAAAATGCCCTTGCTTGCTCAATAATCAACAAAGAACAAGTGCCTATACTGATAGAAGTTTTGAAAGGTTTGGCCACCAGAACAAAGAAGGTTTTTCAGAGCTGGAGTGTACTAATAAATCGCTTTTTATTATGATATCTAAGTCAAAAAAGTATATTTGTATTAATCATATACTGTTGAACAGAAACAAAATTTTTTTGTAAACGCAAAAGAAATTATGGACAAAAACAGTGAAGCGTTAAAATCCAACATGCATTCCATATTCAGTCATATCACAATCATACCTTGCCATTCATACACAAAACACATACAAATACACAGCACGATTAGATATAAATAAAAAATCGTGCTGAGTACAAAAACTAGCTGTATCCCCCATTTTCAATCTCTCCAATAGGACCTTAACAACAGCTGAGTAAAGCATTTTATCTAAAGGATTATCGTTCGTACCATCTAAAAAAAAACGATTTTGTCAAGATGAAGACTGAGTTCATCGAATGTTGTCAAATTACGCCTCACTATGCTTTTTGCAGCCAATCCCACTACCACACCGTCAGAAGTCACAGGACTACGAAAAAAATCAACTTTCTGTCCTCCAGGTAATAAAGTACCTAAGGAAGTTGTAATCTTTGAAAGAACTGTCCTTTCTGCCATCGCGGATATGGAGAAACAAAAAAAGTTCGTCAAATTTAACATTTCTAAAGACGAAACAAATGCACTCTCTACATTAAGAAATGACAACACAATTACTATCAAAGAAGCCGACAAAGGCGGCTCGATAGTCATTTGGGACACCAACGACTACACCACCGAAATAATGAGGCAATTAAATGATCAGACCTGTTACCGCAAGATCGGAAAAGACCCCACGAGGGAATTCCAAAATCTTCTATTTCCCATGTTACAAGAAGGTTTTGAAGCAGGTTTTCTAGGCCCTAAAGAACTGGAATATTTACGAAATAGGCATCCTAAAACACCTCTATTTTGCGTCCTTCCCAAGGTCCATAAACCCCAAACAAAGCCACCAGGAAGACCTATTGTGGCGGGGTGCGACTCCCTGTTGGAGCCGTTGGCCAAGTACGTTGACTGTTTTTTGAAACCGTTCATGGACCATGTCGTTTCTTATCTAAAGGACACAACGGACTTTATCACTAAGCTGGAAGGAATAAAATTCGAGAAGGAAAATGATTTGCTCGTAACACTGGACGTCACGCAGCTCTACACACAAATACCTCAGGATGAAGCTGTGGCAGTACTAGAATACTTTTTAGATCTACGACCCAGACCTGTCCAGGTACCAACAAAATTCCTAGTAGATTTGGCCTCTTTTGCCTTAAAAAGGAATTACTTCAGTTTCGGAAATGAATTTTGCCTCCAAACAAAAGGGGTTGCTATGGGGTGTCCCTTTGTCCCTTTGCCCCAGAGCTGGCAGTATTATTTGTCACTCTATGAGGACAAGTACATCCACAACAACAATCCTTTCAAAGAATACATTGCCACATGGTGGCGTTTTATAGACGATGTCTTCATGATTTGGACTGGGGGAGAAGAAGTCCTCATGTCGTTTTACAATTGGCTCAACGCTAGAACACTGGACATACAATTTAGCATATCACACTCAGCTACTAAAATCTTCTTCCTGGATGTCGAAGTTTTTCCACTAGAAGGAAAATTAGCAACATCTTTGTTCACAAAGCCCACTGACCGGAACAAGGCACTACTCTTCTCCAGCAACCATCCGCGGAGTTTAAAAGAAAACTTGCCCTATGGGCAATTTCTACGAATTCGTAAAAATTGTTCCTTGAATGAGGACTACAAACTTCATGCTGAAAATCTAGTCTCCAAATTATGCGACAGGGGGTACCCCAAAAAACTAGCCCGCAATTCCATGAAAAGGGCCAGATGGACCCCCAGGGACAGTCCCCTTGAAAGGAAAAACAAATCCACTTCTAACAGGCAAGTGTGCGTAACCACCTACTGCCCAAATGCCAATAATCTTAAAAAAATCATCAATCAAAATTGGCATCTCGTAAAAAATTTGGACGCAAGCCTGCAAGCTCCCCCGCTGTTCGCCTTCAAAAAGGAGAACAGCGTGGCCAACCATGTAATAAGAGCAGGAATAAAAAAAGACGAACAACCGTCCTTGAGAAAGATGATGGGACTGTCCCCCATTATAGGCCATCACAAATGTGGGACGTGCCTTTGTTGTGAATTGACCATCGAAGGATCACTGTTTCAACATCACGCGATTTCATGGAAACATGAAAGTTTCAGCAATTGTAAAACTAAGTATGTAGTCTACGGCATTATTTGTCCCTGTGGACTCCTTTATATTGGAAAGACCAATCAAGAAATTCGCACTCGAATTACTCAACACAAATCCAGGATAAAGAACGGGATTGAAACTGCTCCATTGGTCAACCACTGGAAACGCTGTAAACATCTTTTGAGTGATATCAAATGGACTGTCATTTCTCGCATTGAAAAGGACCCACGAGGTGGAGACCTGGATCAAAAACTGTCAAAAAGAGAAGCCTATCTAATTGTAAAATTCGATACAGCGGTTAGAGGACTCAACGAGATATCAGAGATATATAAACTCTAATAGGGATAATTCCTTTCGCTTTTGCGAACTGTTTTCAGATATTCCAGCCTGTGCTACATACAAAGTTCAAATTGCCCTTTTTCACGCAACACCGAAGCTACCGTAGCTGAAAGGTACCACGCATGCGCACTTAAGCCCTATATATAGATAAGCTCCGTAAGTCATACAACACTCTACGCATGTGCGAGAGACTAGTGCTGTTGGAGACGCCGGCGATTCTTCAAAACATCAATTGCTCTATACCGGTAAGCAAGTGCTTGATCAACTCAACCTACAGAACCCTGATCGTATATACCCCGAATTCTGATCTAATAAGCCTTTACTTTTCTTTCTGATAGAGGCTGAAAACCTACGAGTTCTGATTTGATCAATCCACGATCCTGTGCTCGGACGTGAACATCCACGATCCCCCGGTAAGAACTATGACTCAGTGCCCGACACTAAGGACCACGCCATGTCTCTTTATTACACTAAATGGCCGATATATTTTTTCCAGGCCATCCAGCTTTATCCAGCCTTTTCCAAC
The DNA here is from genome assembly GCF_964263255.1 of Lissotriton vulgaris. Classification (NCBI taxonomy): domain Eukaryota; kingdom Metazoa; phylum Chordata; class Amphibia; order Caudata; family Salamandridae; genus Lissotriton; species Lissotriton vulgaris. The sequence continues at coordinate 2,007,444,223 of NC_141685.1, read as the reverse complement.
CTGAACCTATACAAACGTGGCTACCGCATACATCTAAGGTAAATGCGCTCCCCTTTCTTCCATGACGGCTATGAGAAGGTTACACAAACACTTTCCAATACTTATGTCGTCTTTATTATTTTTGTTGTTCACACAGGTGCTATCCCTTCTTGGATATTCTCCATAGTGGTAAGCATAGGCAACCTTGGGTGGTCACGCCTTCTAGATTCTTGGTTTTTATTAGATGTATACAATAGAATTTTCTTCTTCTCTTTTTTCAGAGCTACCTGGCCCTGATGAGAATCCCTTCCAACCCATAGGGATTCGAAACGCGTAGGCCCCTTCATGTCCAGTGTCTGCTCCTTTTGGCTCTTCCCTTAGTGTGAACATCCCGTCACATTATTTCTTATATATTGTTTTGACTTTGACATTTGATTCTGTTGATCTATTTGATTTATACTTGTACAAATTCACTGTATAAATTGTACATATAATTGTATATATTGCAGCAGACCTAATACTCAGCACCATTGTTTATTTATATCTAATCGTGCTGTGTATTTGTATGTGTTTTGTGTATGAATGGCAAGGTATGATTGTGATATGACTGAATATGGAATGCATGTTGGATTTTAACGCTTCACTGTTTTTGTCCATAATTTCTTTTGCGTTTACAAAAAAATGTTGTTTCTGTTCAACAGTATATGATTAATACAAATATACTTTTTTGACTTAGATATCATAATAAAAAGCGATTTATCAGCACACTCCAGCTCTGAAAAACCTTCTTTGTTCTGGTGGCCAAACCTTTCAAAATTTCTATCAGTATAGGCACTTGTTCTTTGTTGATTATTTTTATTTTTTTTTTAATTTTTGAAAACCTTTATTGTGCATAGTAAGCGTACAAATACGGGCCTACAACCATACAGGCCGGCCTCGAGAGCAATCAATAGCACATAAAGTACGGATAGTTCAACTCAGCAGTCCCAGGGAATGTACAAAGGATGATTGTTTAAGACGTGATTAGATTTATTTATTTATTTATTTATGTAATTTTTTTTAGTGCGCAACTAATACCCTAAGGTGTCTAGGCGCAACACATACTCAGGATTACAGCACCAATCAGAGCACGTTCTCATTGATTGAAAAGCCAAGTCTTCAGTGATTTGCGGAAATTAATAAGGGTGGGAGCAGTTTTTATGTGCAAAGGAAGTGAGTTCCAAAGCACGGGAGCTGTTACCAAGAATCGTCTATCACCCCAAGTAGCCGTTCTTGTCCGGGGGACGGTCAAAAGATAGCTAGCTGCTGATCTTAGATTCTTTTTGGGGATGTACACCTGGAAAGCCTCTTTTAAAAACTTGGGTCCAGTCTGGTGAATGGCCTTATAGGCTATGCAAAGAGCTTTGAATTTGATCCTGCTTTCGACTCTTAACCAATGAAGATGGCGAATGGCTGCAGAGGTGGGATATCGCCTAGGGATGTTAAGCAGGATCCGTGCTGCCATATTTTGGATGGACTGAAGTTTGTTTAAGAGATATTTGTGTGTACCAAGAAAGAGAGCATTTCCATAATCGGGACCACCGGGCACAGGAGGAATGAGGTTAATTTTAAAAGTTTTGTAGAAAAGAAGGATCAGGTGCATTCAATCCACCGAAAACGATGGCAGGCAACGAACCAGCGAGTCATGAGCAAAACGAGAAATAAAATTAAAAGCAACAGAGGATAGTGACCATCAGGATAATAGCACCATAAAACAGTACACGCTGGCCATCGCCCGTCCCACGGACTCAGAACACCCAAATCCACAAAAATGACAACATCGACAGCGGAGAGAATAGGTAATATTACCCCGAAGCACCTGACAACCCAAAGAGGAGAAAGAAAAAGAGAAAGGAAAAAGACAAGAGAAATAAGGCCCATAGAAACTGAAACTAAAACAAAATCCCTACCCCCCATCCCCCACCCTGCACGTATGCGGAGGCTACGGCCTACCCCCCCCCCCCAAGCTGCGTGCCTGTCGCCCACGAACCAAACCCGAAATTTAGAACAGAAAGAGAAAAAGAGAAGAGAAAGAAAAAACGTAATTCACAGAAGATCGGAGGAGGGCCAGCAAATATCCCCAAAGCACCATAACGTTTCATTCCGGCCGCCCGAACCCAGACCCCGCGACCAATACAATACCCATAGTCGATATCCCCGGCCGTCAATCAGTGTCCCAGCAGTACAAGTAAAGCAGTCCCGACATATTGGAGGCGCACACTCAACCCTGCCCCCTGCGATATGTGGCAGCGACGGAGTCCGGCCTCACGGTAGACATCTTGAAGGAGGCAGGCAATCCAAATATCCAGATCCGAGCAGGGGGATGATCCATAAGGTCCATCCGACACACAGCCATGCAAGAGTCCGTGGCATAATAAAGGATAATGCACAGTAGAGTTCCTCCGGGATTGGCGAGCCCAGTCAATAGGAGTCGCATCAGGATAAGGAGTCGAGATACGCCAGGGACCTCAGAAAGAGAAACTAGACTTGGCGTCCAGCTACGCTGCTCTAGCCACACCACACATCCTGTAACTGTAGCCTGCCCAGAGGATAGCACAGCCGGCATCTTGGCTGCAATTGGGTCTCGCGCCTGCAGTGTATCAGCGATAGCCGGAGAGGCGGCACAACAGAGGGCAGTATCAAAATGAGACACAGTGTCCTGCTCCCGGGCGCGTCCATGTTCAAGCAATGGTGCCACCGGAGAAATCAGAGCCAGCCGGTCCCCCAATACACGAACAGCAGAATGTAGAGCGGCTCGCAGAGCAGCCAGGGCGCACATCACATCACTGAGCAACACTGGTGCACCGGGATGAGAAGATTCCGCAGTCCTCCGCATATAGGGCGAGCAAGGGCAGCACTGCCCATCAAGCCATCCACCATTACCATCCATGGCCAGCCGAGCACCGTGTAAATCCGAGTAATGGCACAACCAGTCTCGAGGCATAGAGGAGGCACACTGCATGGGCTCACAGCTGTATCTTCGGTAGCAGCCCAGGGTCCGCTGTTTCAGGAAGGGGGACTAGCCTGTAAGATGGCGCCCAGCCCGGCTCGTAGGGAGACAAAGTATCCAGTAGAGTTGTATCCGGGTGAAACACACGATACAATGTGTTCCCCGTAGCGGCGATGTGCGAGACCCTGTAACAAGAAAGCACGCCACAGGGAGCAGGACGAGGCTTGAGCCGCTGTGAGTAGTCCACCGGCTACGGCGGTTGTTGTAGTGAGCGAGGCCGGCCCCAGTCCGAGAACAAAGACCCGGCCGGAGCCGCGTAGCGCGAGGCAGGGGTGAAGATGTTTCGATAGGCGCACCGCCGGGATCCAGCAAAAAAGCACACCAATAGATCCGGGGTCTCTTCCCGTTTCCGTCGATTCCACGCAATAGCAGGATAGATACCAGGATGAGGTGGAAAGCGGGAGAAAAGCAAGAGGGTCGGCGGAGCCGAGAGATCAGGCGGCCATCATGGTTGCTGGTTAGGCTCCTCCCCCTTTGTTGACTATTGATCGTGGCTCAGCCTTACTGATTACGAGCCAACCCCCGTTGTTTTCAGCTTGCTTGCTCAAAGCAGAGCCCGCTTGCATTCATCAAGAAAATAGTTTTTTTTATTAGCCCTGGGTGAGGGGTCTTGTGCGCCCCTCTCCTATAATTAGCTTATGCCTTGGGGACCTAGTCCACCTGGGAGTGATTTTAAAGCAAGCACAGGAGAGCCCGCTTTTGCTTTTTTTAAAAATTTGCCACAGATTCTCAGATCACCAATAAAATAACACAAGCATTTGCAATGCAATTAATCTCGCTTTTGGGACCTTAGATGTATTTAGCTATGCAGCACATTAGCCTGGGTGTTGAACAATCTACTGTTCTTTAACATGGAGGGAAAGTAAGTACCAAAATGCGTGACATGCTAGGTATGGGAACACATGGAGAGAAATATTGCCTTTTAGCGGAAAATGGTATCGTTCAAATCTCTATTTTGCATAAAAGCAGGGCCTTCGGTGATCATCTCACCCAAAATACAAGAATTGAAAAAAATATTATTGTTTGTGGGTGCTCGTGGAAGACGTTTTCTATCAAGAAAGTTAAATAGAGGCAGTTGGCAGAAAAAAAAACAGAAAGACCCTCCGTAGAAAGCAATTCTGGTATTTTACTGACCTCTGCTAGTCGTTTCCTATCAAGACAGTTAAATAGAGGCAGTTGAATTGAAAAAAAATCCCTAATCGTTAACAGATAAGTCCTAGAGCTGAACTCCAAAGCCCACAAAGTACATACACATATAATTATATACTAAAGTATATAAGTGTATAAGCATATACAAGAGGTCTCGAATGCTCGACCTAAAAATTGCTTTTTACTTATTACCATATCTGGGGGGGTCAGATTATTCCTACCCTGCCCCCTTTTCTTTTTTATTTACTGTTTTACTATGACATGGCTTCAAGCCGAGTCCCAAGATGGCTGCCAATACTTCCTGGTTCAAGTTGGCAGCCACTCAAATTTTAGTAGGATTCATGAGACTGCAAGGACTCGCGTCCCCAGATATATATATATATTTTTTTTAAAGATAAATATCTGTAAAACTACTGAACTGATTTACAACAAATCACAAAAATCCAGTTTTTTGGAACAACATCTAGCTTTCTACCAAATTTGGTGTAATTTTGTTCAGCAGCTTGATCTTTATTTGTGTACAAAAGATAAAAATCGACATAGACTTAACATCGGGAAAACGTGTTTTGGGACCCCCTTTTTCTCAGCCCTAGCTTGATGGACCACCCTGAAACTTTCAACACAGCAGCTGAACAAGAAGGGGAAGTTTTGTGAAAATTTCATCAAGATTCTTCAAGCGGCACCAAAGATATTGGCAAAATAAAAAATACAACTACCTACTGGCGCCAGCAGGTAGTATATACATATATGTGTATATATATATATATATATATATATATATATATATATATCATATATATATATATATATATATATATATATGTGTGTGTGTATATATATCATATATATCATATATATATATAATATATACATATATCAGCAACAAGAGGTCACTCCTGAATCACCAATGTCTCAGCGACCTCCCGAGGAAAGACCAACGAATCCCAAAAATGCTGGCAAAAGGTACTTTATTTCGAGAAGGTTACAGCAGCGTGGCAGATGACACGTTTCGGGCGGTTGCCCTTGATCACATCAAAAATATTTCCCATCATGCCCTCTTTTTAACCAAGTTTGTATGCACCATGTGACAAAAAAATAAACAAAAACAAAATACTTATAGGTCAGAGTCACCATACATTTATCCGTGAATTTTGGTTGCCATATTCTTAGTAGAAGTCAGTATATTAATCACAATCATTTACGGTTGACAACTATTAGTTTGATACCTGCATAAATGCATGTTTGTGTACATTGTTCCAAGATAGCAATTATAAAGTGCGTAGTGCTTGTGCTATTGAGCATGTGCAAAATGCAAATAAATACATAGCGATTACAAAATTACACCATAATGAAGATATACATCAATATAAAACAAATTTCAATGAATATGCATACCTAAATCACTATACACATCAATTCATGGTTAAAAAGTAATCCTGTACATACTTAAAAACCCTGTGTTGAAAATAAATATTGTACAATTTCATCATTATGGTTGTACCTTTTTTTCAAAGTGCAATAGTAATAATGTAAACTTGACATTCAAATGTGCAATGTAACGCAAAATATTAAAGTGCTATATTGGACCCTAGTCTCTCACTTCTAGTTTCAAACCTATTGATTATCTGTATTTACCAACTACCCAAACAAATGGGGACATCTATGATAGATGGCAACCCCTACTATGGTGATCAGTATGACCTACATATAAAGTATATTTAAAATGTGACTAGATTTCCCCAGGAGGATTATCGACCCATCACTGCTTCGAATAGTTTGAAAAAAAAAAGAGAGAGAACGAAAAAAGATCAGATCTGGGTGTCTGACTCAGACTGATAATCATTTTAGTAAATCAATGGACGTTTTTTGGCTGGAGCAATAGACCACAATTGTCTGATGTTAAGAAAGTGCTAGCAAATTGCCTGACTACGGAGCCTGTCATAGTGAACAGATGTTAGTTTTACAGAAAATGATACAGGTCTTCCATAGTGTTCAGCCCATTAGGTACCTTAGAATCCAATTCTAAGATCATTTTGGATTCTAATTGCCGCAGCATCCTATCTCGGTCTCCTCCCCTTCTGGGCTTGGGCACTGATGTAAGGACATAATAGCTTAGACACTGGAGGTTGTTACCATGAACACTTTTAAAGTGTCTAGCTACCGGGTAGGAGCTGTCATTATTAACGATTGCTCGAATATGCTGCAATATCCTGGCATGCACTGGAAGCCTGGTACTTCCCACATATCTCAGGCCGCAGGTGCATGCCAGGACGTAAACAGCATACTCTGTCTTACAACCGTAATTTCCTTTAATAGGCAATGGTACTGGGCTAAAAGGAGTGTTGTAATGTTGCGTGTTGACTCCAAATTTACAGGCCCTGCAACTGCTGCATTTGTAAAACCCCAGCCGTGGTGGGAACCAAATTTTCTTTATAGATAGGTCAGGGCAAGGTTTAGAGATATGAGTACGCAACGAGGGTCCCCTCTGAAACGTAATATCTGGTCGGCAGGTAAATGATGAGATAACACCGCATCGGTCTGTAGTATGGGCCAACTTTTACATAAAATGGACCGAATTTTTCTGTCCTGGCCGCTGTATGCAGTGATGAATCTGATAGTAGATTCAGCCGAATCTACTTTAGTGACCCCATTTAACACCACCGATTTGAATAGGGTTTCTCTAGATCTTATTTGCATTTTGTTTACCGCTCTCTTTAGTATGTTTTCTCTGTATCCTCGCTCCCTGAATCTGTCTAGTGCTTCGGCTGTGCACTTTTTAAGCTCTTCCTCATTACTGCAGATTCTTTTTAATCGAAGTAATTCGCCATAGGGAATGTTGTCTATGACATGGCGGGGATGGGCACTTGTGGCATGTAGGGTTGTGTTTCCCGACGTGTCCTTTCTATGGAGGGTAGTAACTAATTGTCCTGCTTTGCGCAGAAACGGCTGCTCCCCTCACCTCCCTCTCCTGTTGGTATTGTTAACCTACTGCTTATCAACTCGCCGCGCTCGTGCTGTTTAACTTCATTAGCATTGTGTTTCTGCATTCAGCCTTGTGTAGCGCTCGTGCTGCATAACATCATTAGCATTGTGTTTCTGCATTCAGCCTTGTGTAGCGCTCGTGCTGCTTAACATCATTAGCATTGTGTCTCTGCATTCAGCCTTGTGTAGCGCTCGTGCTGCTTAACATCATTAGCATTGTGTTTCTGCATTCAGCCTTGTGAGGCGCTCGTGCTGCTTAACATCATTAGCATTGTGTCTCTGCATTCAGCCTTGTGTAGCGCTCGTGCTGCTTAACTTCATTAGCATTGTGTTTCTGCATTCAGCCTAGTGTAGCGCTCGTGCTGCTTAACATCATTAGCATTGTGTTTCTGCATTCAGCCTTGTGTAGCGCTCGTGCTGCTGAAGAACTCACTTTGGAAATCAGTAACTCTGGGTGCAGCGCTCGATAACGCTACTTGGCATACAGTTATCACCACTAGCGCTTTCACTGCGGTGCACACCGAGGTTTGTAGCGCTCGAGATAATTTACCTCCGTACATTTGTTTACCCTGCAGCCATTTTGCTCTGACCCCTTGGCCCGTCCCAGACCCTCCCTGCACCTAGACCCCGCCTCCCAGCTGACCCTCCCACCCACAGAGGTAGAGCCTACGCTTGCCCTCGTGGAGAGCTGTAGCCATCCTGCTCTGCGCAGAAACGGCTGCTCCCCTCACCTCCCTCTCCTGTTGGTATTGTTAACCTACTGCTTATCAACTCGCCGCGCTCGTGCTGTTTAACTTCATTAGCATTGTGTTTCTGCATTCAGCCTTGTGTAGCGCTCGTGCTGCTTAACTTCATTAGCATTGTGTTTCTGCATTCAGCCTTGTGTAGCGCTCGTGCTGCTTAACATCATTAGCATTGTTTCTCTGCATTCAGCCTTGTGTAGCGCTCGTGCTGCTTAACATCATTAGCATTGTGTTTCTGCATTCAGCCTTGTGTAGCGCTCGTGCTGCTTAACTTCATTAGCATTGTGTTTCTGCATTCAGCCTAGTGTAGCGCTCGTGCTGCTTAACATCATTAGCATTGTGTTCTGACCCCCTGACCCCCTGGCCCCAGTCCCTCCCAGCCCCCCCGCATTACCTACGATGCCGCCACCCTCCTAGCCCTTAACCCCGGTCGCGCCCCCAACTGCGTCCAAGCTGCTCCTGGACACACCCATGGACCTTTCTCCTGCTACTCCTGCAAATTCATCGGCACCGACAACATATCCGCTACGACCACAACACAGATTCCTGACCCCAACCACCTACAGTGCATCCTTCTCAACACTCGATCGGTCCACAGACACGCCATTGACCTATGGAATCTACTAGACACCATCTCTCCAGACGTCGCCTTCCTAACAGAAACTTGGATGAACGCTTCCTCCGCCCCAGACATCACCATTGCCATCCCTGAAGACTATAAGATCACACGCAAGGACCGCACCGACCACACAGGAGGAGGAATCGCTATCGTCCATAAGAAATCAATCCGCATCTCAACCAGCTCTGACGCCAACCTCGCTAACTCCGAACACCTTCACTTCCAGATCCACATCGACCCCAAGACCACACTCAGAGGCACCCTCCTCTATAGACCACCAGGACCCCGCGCAAAATTCAGTGAAGACATCACGGACTTCATCACTCCCCACGCGCTCCCCTCCAAAGACTACATCCTTCTGGGAGACCTCAACTTTCACCTTGAAAAGATCAACGACCGCTACACCACCACCCTCTTGGACAATCTCGCCAACCTCGGACTTAAACAACTGGTCACTTCCCCCACCCACATCGCAGGTCACACACTCGACCCCATCTTCACCTCCAGCAATCCTGTCTCCTTCAGCCACACTACGGATCTCCTCTGGACTGACCACAGTTGCGTTCACTTCACCTACAACAAACCAAAACCCACCAACCACCTCCAACCAACTCTGCAAAGAAACTGGAACAAAATCACCACGGACCAGATCTCCGCATCGCTCCTGCTAAACACCCCAGCCCACTCTTCTAACGCAAACAAAGCCGCCGCCAACCTCACCCTATGGTTATCCAACACCGCCGACACCTTAGCACCACTGAAGAAACGTCAAAGCAAACCTGGCAGCAAAAAGGCCTCATGGTTCAACGATAATCTTAAGAAGTCCAAGAAACTCTGCCGCTCCCTTGAAAAGGCATGGAAAAAAGACCCAACCACTAGCACCAAGGACGCCTTCAAAAACGCCACCCGCACTCACCACCAACTAATCCGAAAGGCCAAGAAAACAGCATTCAAGGATCGACTTGACAACAACGCCCACAACAGCAAGGAACTTTTCAACATCGTCAAGGAATTTTCCAATCCCTCGGCCAACTCCAACGACATCACCCCCTCTCAAGCCCTCTGCGACTCCCTAGCCTCATTCTTCCACAACAAGATTGCAGACATCCACAACAGCTTCGACAAGCAACCCGGAAACCAACCCACCCTACCATTTGCTGAACATTCTCCCCCCGTGAACACCCTTAACGACTGGAACCCAATCTCCACTGAGGACACAATCCGCCTGATGAACTCCATCCACTCAGGATCCCCCACAGACCCATGCCCTCACCACATCTTCAACAAAGCAGACTCCGTCATAGCACCGCACCTCCGAGACGTCATCAACTGCTCCTTCAACTCCGCCACCTTCCCGGAAGACTGGAAACACGCTGAACTCACCGCCCTTCTGAAAAAACCCACAGCGGACCCCACCGAACTAAAAAATTACCGCCCCATCTCGCTCCTTCCATTCCCGGCCAAAGTCATCGAGAAAGCTGTCAACAACCAGCTCGCCGCCTTCCTCGAAGCCAACAAATCCCTCGACTCCTCACAATCTGGCTTCCGAGCAAAACACAGCACTGAGACCGCCCTCATTGCAGCAACAGACGACATTCGAACTCTACTGGACAATGGAGACACAGTCGCCCTCATCCTCCTCGACCTCTCTGCAGCATTCGACACAGTCTGCCACAGCACTCTTTTACAACGCCTCAATAACATCGGAATCCAAGGAAAAGCACTTGAATGGATCACCTCGTTCCTCACCGGAAGAACCCAGAGAGTCCGCCTCCCACCATTCAAGTCAGAGGCCACTGAAGTCATCTGCGGCGTACCACAAGGATCCTCACTCAGCCCCACCCTCTTCAACGTATACATGAGCCCCCTCGCGGCCATCGCCCGCCAACACAACCTCAACATCATCTCTTACGCGGATGACACTCAACTAATCCTTTCTCTCACCAATGACCCCAGCACCGCCAAAACTAACCTACACGAAGGAATGAAAGAAGTTGCCGAATGGATGAAACAAAGCCGTCTGAAACTGAACTCAGACAAAACTGAAGTCCTCATCTTCGGTACATCCCCCTCTGCATGGGACGACTCCTGGTGGCCGGAAGCCCTCGGAAAAGCACCCATCCCGACAGACCACGCACGGAACCTAGGCGTCATCCTGGATTCTTCACTCTCAATGAACAGACAAGTCAGCGCCGTATCCTCTTCCTGCTTCAACATTCTTCGCATGCTCAGAAAAACATTTCGCTGGATCCCCACCGAAACAAGGAAAACAGTCACCCATGCCCTGGTCACGAGCCGACTGGACTACTGAAACACCCTCTACGCAGGCACTACCGCTAAACTCCAGAAGAAACTCCAACAAATCCAAAACGCCTCAGCCAGGATCATATTAGACATCCCACGCAACGAACACATCTCTGGTCACCTTAAAGACCTCCACTGGCTACCCGTCAATAAGAGAATCACTTTCCGACTGCTAACCCACGCACACAAATCACTCTACGACATCGGACCAGAATGCCTCAACTCACGACTGTCCTTCTACACCCCCTCCCGCCAACTACGTTCTTCCAGCCAAGCCCTCGCCACTGTACCTCGCATCAACAAGACCACCATGGGAGGCAGATCCTTCTCATACCTGGCTGCTAAAACATGGAACTCACTCCCCGCTTACCTTCGCCTTACCCAGAACCACCTAGCATTCAGAAAGCAACTTAAAACGTGGATATTTGACAAGTAATCCTCCCCCCCTTTCTAAGCGCCTTGAGACCCTCTGGGTATGTAGTGCGCTATATAAATTCTCTGACTTGACTTGACTTGACTTGCTTTGTGAAAGATCCTGACATCTAAAAAGTCCACAGCTATCTTGCTGATGTTGTGTGTGAACCTAAGATTGTCCTCATTGTTGTTTAATGTATTGATGAATTCTTTCACGCCCTCTTCACTTCCTCTCCAAATTAAAAACACATAGTCAATAAAAACGAACCCACATAACCACGTTATGAATGATGCAATATGTGACATCATCAGCAGTGCATTGCAAGCGTGCAAGTTATAGTTAGCAGAACTAACTATAACGGAGGAATTTCTATGGTTTTGTATGAGTGAAATGGCCAGCTAACTATAACACCCCTGATACCTATGGTTTTTTCTATGAATTTCTAAGGTTTTTTTAAATGCTAATTACCAACTATAACGTCTGTAAAACCATGTTTTTTTCAGTGAATTTCTAAGCTTTTTTAACTGCTAATTTCTACTTATAACGTCTCTGAAACCTATGTTTTTTTCAGTGAATTTCAAAGGTTTTTTTAAATGCTATTTTTTAAGTGTGATAGTAGTTATACCTATTTTTTTGTACTGATTCTCTAGTTTTTTAACTGTTTATTTATAAATATTTTATTCATTAAATAACATTATATATTTTTCTAAAAATTGCAAAAAAAAGTTTTAAAAAATTCAAACTGAAATATTGATAAATTTTTTGTTTTAATTTTTTATTTTAATATATTTATATAATTTTCTTTTATAAGTTATTTTTTTTTCGAAGTCGCGCACCCAAAGCGTATACATCACGGTGGGTGCACGGATTCTAGCCGCCATTTTTGAAAAGTCATGAAGGATCCGCGTATGGTGTGCAACGGCTGCGGGTTTTTCAGTTACATCATATACATTTAACCCCTTTACTGCTAAGGCTATTTTACTTCTTTAATGTAATTTCCATTGAAATCAATGGAAAGTCCATGACGAGTTACCCTTGTCATTAGCGGCGAAGAGGTTAATATTACGTGATGTGCGCGATTGGTATGCTACCAGTTCGCAACTCCTGTTCCCGCGCATTCGCGACACATGCGCATTACGGTACGAGACGCTTGCGCGGTGGCGGGTCCCGCTTGACGTCATATACGTGCTGGGCACGCTGGGTGCACGACTCCTGCAAAAAAAATTATGTTCTAAAATGATATGTATGTGTCTTTAATATACATATTAGGGCAAGAGTTTATCTAAGATATTCATAAAAATAATATATTTGTACTTATAATGAACTTAAATTATTTTTAAATATATTTTCGCGAAGTCGGGTGCGCGCATCGTGCGCGCAGAGTGCGCGGGTCCCATGTGACCTCAAAAAAAGATTTCATTGGTTCATAACATTTCCCACCGTAACTATTAAAGGACCCCACCCATTGTAATCATTCTTGTTGGAGCATCTTTAGAGAGACATCTCTTTTCCTACAAGAACCCTTTTTGCTTGTTTTTTTTTGTGTATTTCAAAAAATATCAAACAAAATGGCATCTGGACAGCAGCAGGAGGAAGAAGAAGAAGAATTCTTGCAGGAGGCACCACGTCCACAGAGGCCTGAATCTGTTGTGTGGAAATTCTATGTCAGGACCGGAGGCTTCAGATTATGCTTTTCCTTCTTCGCTGTTTATTACAAATACAAAACACAGCAGCCCAGAAAAGCACTGAAGTTTAGAAGAAATGACTGTATAATCTCCAAACGAAGAGATTAAGAACATGTAACATCCAAATCCAGGAAGAAAACTACATTTCCCATCAAGTCCATGAATAACTACACAACAATAGTCCTTTCACAGTGTCCATCGCACGAAGATAGGGCGTCCATCTTGTGTCCCCTTCCTCTTTCTTCGCTGCTTCGCAGCCAGTTAAGTCCCTTGCTTTTTTTCTCTTACGCTTTGGCTTTGGTTAGAGTTAAAATTGCATGTTTGGGGCTTATTATTCTACAAAATGCTTGCGTGGCTATGTGAGGGCTCTTTCTAGAGTATTGGTGTTTATTTTTTCCACAGAGCCCTTGTTGTTAACATCGCGGGGACGCTTTCGCCCCTCACGCGATGTCCCCGATCTGATGCGGCGCTGATCCGGCCGCTAGAGGAAGCCGTCTCGTTCTCCCAGGCGCGGTTCCTCTCACTGACGGGGACTGCGCTGAGGAGAAGGAGCTGCGCCGGAGCCTCGCCTTTTTGCCGCCTCAACCCGGACGCCCTTTTTCGGGTTGTATATTGCCCCAAATAAACTTTGACGCCCCAAAGGGGTCGTAAGGCTGATTACCGCCCTCGAATTACTGCGGGCTGTACCACGGCACCATAGCGGTTTAACTGCATTAGCACCCAACGTTCCCTACGTAAGGGCCCAATCTAGTGCACCCAATGTTCCCTACGTAAGGGCCCAATCTGGTGCACCTTTTATAAGCGCGCAGGGGAGGCGGCATAGACCCGGTCCTTGAGAGGGTCTGCGCGCTTAGAGGCGGGTGCTGCCTCGATAGGTCTGGTCCCCAGTCCACCTTACTACTAGCCTCTGGCTGGGCCATACCCAGGTACTGCGGTTACCTGTAGTCCCCGTGCCTTCCACCCTCCTTGTTCTTGGCAAGGTAGTTCATCATGGCAGAGGGGGACTATGTAGAGGAGGAAGAATCTCATCAGTATCTTAACGATGATGAGTTCTACGACGCTGTTGACAGCTCTATTTATCGCTGCGTGCAGGAGATTGTAGGTCCCATGGAGGACAGGCTCTCCGCGTGCATTGTTGAGGAATGTGCGAAACTAGGTCAAGCACATTTGGGGGCCTCTGGAGGCAACTCTGCGTCCTCTGAAGGGGTACACCCTGCTCCTAAGAAAGCTTGTAGGGACGGTGCTACTGGGGCCACGCAGGGTGTAGACAGGGGTGCCTTAGAGCGCCTGCGTGACGCTTTTTTGGCAAAGACAACCGATCCTACCCCTTAATCGAATTTAAACTTTCCGTTACAAAGCTAGGCAAATTTCGATTCTTCACTTTTCCACCTGGAGAGAAGAAAGCAAATGCGAGAAAGGTGACGTGCAAAATTTGTGACCGAGTCCTGTGAAGAGGCAGTGAAAAAAAATACTCGTGTGGCACTGCTACTATGTACAAGCATCTCCGAACCACACATCCTCTCAATCTTGCTTGGGAGGAAATGAGGTGAGCTGCTTTGAACCCCTCACCTGCTGTGGCAAGTACGTCTGGAGCTTCCTCAGGAACACCTGCAATAGACATTAGGCCAGAATTCTCTTTTCTCGAGCAACACTGCTTGAAGTGTAAAACATATGCTTCGGTGAGCAGTCGGTGGATGCAGTTTGTGCTGCGGAATGCAACCATCGTTGTTCTTTTTTTTTATTTGCTTTTGGAATGATAAGTAATTGCAAAGGTTTCTGGTTTTATTCACTCTTTTTTGTTTATTTTTTGAAGAAAAAAAAACCAAAAATTCAAAATTGTTCAAAATAAAGAAATACAGAAGAAAAAAAGTTCTTATCTGAACTATCTTATCTGGTAAAGGAAAGAACTATAATTGCAAGGTAATGTGTGAATGTTTGGTTGAATATATGTATACAGCATGATTGACTGAAAGAATGCATTAGTAGTGTATGGTGAATTTATAGGTGAAGATTTATGAGGAAGTACTACAGCGTGACACTGCAAACTCTTTAGCTACACTGTACTGTGGCACTTCCGAAGCACAGGGATGTGACATATGTACATGAATATGTTGCAACTCTGTGCTTCCCTATGCACTGCTGCACAAACTGCAGCCATGTGGTGACACAGGCACACTTGCACCATGGAGCAAGGATGTCTGTGTCATGCGGAGATTGTTTTTGTGCAGGAAGGGACCCCTTCCTGCACAAAAGCAATCAGTAATGGCATTTTCCTCTTTCAATGTATGCTGTGTAATGCAGCATGCATTGAAAGAGGAAAGAATGAGGAGAAAGGAAAACAATTCTCCTCGTTGCGCCTTGCTACACCAACTCTAGGATGGCGCAGCATTCACACACATCTCCAGATGTACATGAATCTGGAGATGTGTCTTGTTCTATGGGTGTTGCGTGGGAACACCCACAGCACCACCTATGGAACTCCCCTTCAACGCAAAGTTCTGTGTATCAAGGGGTCGAATTTGCAAGGAGAGGAAAAACCACGCACGGTGGCTTTTCCTCTCCTTGTAAATATGAAGGAGTTCCTGGCGCCATCACTACGTTACAAAAAGTGACGTACTGGTGGCGCAGGGTGCTTGTAAATCTGCTCTATAAGTGCTTAGTTATTGTTAGACTGGTACAATAAGAACTTAGTGCTGGATGGGTGATTGAAGAATTGCATTAGACTGACAGGAGGTATCCTACGTTGCATGGATACTACTTTAGTATTTAATGGAGTGGACCAATCGTTTGTATCTGCTTAGAGATTTGTAGGGATTATGCACAGAATATTTTATGTGTACTTGTGTTGGTGCATAGGTCATTTTATAGGAATACCACAAGTAACTGGAATGATGACAATGATGCAAACAGAGTGAACACTTAATTTATAAGTGTTTACGCATTGGTGGAGTGATAGAATAAGTAGCTAGTGGTAGATAATTGATTAAAGAAGTGCATGGGACAGACTGGAAGATTCCTACACTGCATGAGTACTAACTGGGTATTTAGAAGAGTGTATCAATAGTATGTAGCTAGTTAGAGGTCTGCTTGGATAGTGCACAAAATATTATAGCTGTACTTGTGTTAGTAGCTAGACCATTCCATAAGTTCATGACTACTAACTAGAATAATTACAGTATTACAAACAGAGTATATAGTGAATTTATAAGTGCTTAGGTATTGGTGGAGTGATAGGATACGTAGGTAGTGCTCAATGGGTGAATGGAGAAGTGCATGGGACAGACAGACAGAAGGATTCCTAGACTGCAAAGGTACTAACTGGAAATTTAGGAGAGTATCAAAAGTATGTAGCTGGTTAGAGGTCTGCATGCATAGTGTACAAAATATTGTACCTGCACTTGTGTTAGTGGCTAGGCCATTCCTTAAGTATATGACTAATAACTGGAGTAATTTCAGTGCTGCATAGAGAGTGCATGCTAAATGTATCCGTGTATTGGCAGAGTGATAGAACACGTAGATAGTGCTGGATAATTGAATGGATAAGTGCATGGGATAGACAGAAGGATTCCTAGACTGCATAGGTACTGAGTATTTAAAATACTGTATCAATGCTATTTAGCTGATTAGAGGTCTGCATGCATAGTGCACAGAATATTGTAGCTGTACTAGTTTTACTGGCTTGGTCATTCCTTAGGTACATGACTAGTAACTAGAATAATTTCAGTGCTGCAAAGAGAGTACATGTTGAATTGAAATTTGCCTAGCTTCGTAACGGTAAGTTTCAATTCTATTAAGGACACGGAGGCGAGGATTATGCTTTTCCTTCTTTGTTGTTTATTATAATACAAAACTCACAGCAGCCCAGAAAAGCTCCACAAAATGCTTATATATATCCCAAAACAAAGGGAAAAAAGCATTGATCCAAGAAATAGACGTGATTACGATATAAACAGAACTACAAATCCCATCAGTCCATCATAACAAAGATAACACCAGTCCTTTCACAGTGTCCATGACATCTAGATAGGGCGTCCATCTTGTGCCATCTTCCTCTTTCTTCGCGCGAGTCATGCCAACATTTCACTGGTCTTGTTTGGAATCTTCATTCCCTAGCCGAAGAGATACAACAGCATAAGCGTTGAAAACCCAACTATACGCATAGACAACCACAAACTTAGCGTCACTTGAACAACTTAAAGTCAAACTATACAATTAATGTCACCTGAACCATGCAAAAACATTCCAGAAAAAGTCAAAACCTGACTACTTACTGCATTACGGGTGGAAATCTTACCCCAGGAAGACCTGGGAGGGATAATCCTCGCCTCCGTGTCCTTAATAGAATTGAAACTTACTGTTACGAAGCTAGGCAAATTTCGATTCTATGTCAGGACCGGAGGCTTCAGATTATGCTAGTTCAAACTTACTTACCACCAAATGTGCAATGTCCACCACCGGTTTGAAATAAAACCTCTTAAGGTGGAATCCGAGGACCAGTCTACAGCACGCATCAAATCCTCTAAACGAGCACCCAAAAAAAAAGCCTTTGAAGCCATTGCTCCTCTAGCCGAGTGAGCTCCAAATAGCTTAATGTCAATGCCTGCTTCTTGTAAGACCCAACGCACCCACCCAGTAATTGGGGGGGAGGAAACCGCCTTGTGTGGCTTTCGCAAGGCAATGAGTAATTGTCTTTCGCCCGAAGGACGAAGTTCTGTTGTCATGCCTTCATACGCCTTTAGGCATTGCACTACGCACAACTTGGGAGCATCTACAAAATCTGGATATGAACTCGTCCTTGACGCGGACTTAGTGCGACGGCCGACTGTAAAAGTCACACCGTCCGGCGAAAAAACCCTCGCCGAAATATCCAGGGCCTGCACATCCGAAACCCTCCGACAGGACACCAAACACAAAAGCATGGCCAACTTTGCAGACAATTCTTTCAAAGAAAGATATGTGTTAGGTTGCCATGAAAGAAAAGAATTCAGAACGACATTCACATCCCAAAGAACTGAATATCGCGGTTCTGGGGGTAACAAAAGCCGAATACCTCTCAGGAGCCGGCACACAAAGGGGTGTTCTCCGACTGGGACCCCTTCTAACGGCTGGTGAGCTGCCGAAATCGCAGAACGCATTGCGTTAATGGTGTGATATGCCAGGCCGTCGGACGCCAATTCCGCCCAAAAATTCTGAATTGGCACGACGCCTGCGACCAAGGGATCCAGATCCCGTGGAAAACACCAACGCACCCACTTGGTCCAAGCGGATCGATATGTCTTAGTGGTGCTGGGTGCCCAAGCCTTAGACAAGAGATCCTCAGCCGATCTCGAAAGGCCTGGGAGCGACCAACGTCGCCTGAAAGCCGCCACGCCATGAGGTGGAGAGAACCCTGCGTTAGAAGGTGGTGTGGCTCCTCGTCCGGATTGAGAAGAAGACGAGGAAACCGGGAGAGTAGGATCGGACAATCCCAAGAAAGTTCCATAAGAACCGGAAACCAAACTTGAGATCTCCATAGAGGCGTCACCGCCACCAACTCCGCTCTCTGGCGGCGAAGTTGGGCCGCCATCCGCACAATCATCGAAAAAGGAGGGAACGCATAAGCCTTCTCCTGACTCCAATCCTGGAGGAAAGCGTCCATGGCCTCCGCAAGAGGATCCGGCCTCCAGCTGAAGAACCGCGGGAGCTGATAATCCAAGCGGGACGCAAAAAGGGCCATCGAGAACGGACCCCAAAGATCGTTCAGCTGCCAGAATACCAGAACATCCAGTTTCCACAAGCTGGAGTCCCGCAGATGTCTGGAGTGCCAATCCGCCACCTGATTAACCCACCCCAGTAAGTATTCTGCTGTCACAGATACATGATGGTCGAGACAATAGTTCCAAAAATCCTTTGCTAGGTTTGCTTGCGCTCGAGACCGAGGACCGCCCAGGTGGTTGACATATCGAACCGCTGAGACACTGTCCATCCTCAGAAGAACACAGGAGCTTGCTGATTCCCTGGTCCAGCAACGAACTGCAAAGGACCCCGCCAGGAGCTCCAAGCAGTTTATGTGCAACTCCTGTTCCTCTGATGACCAAGCGCCGCCTGTGGAGAATTCCCTGCAGCGGGCGCCCCTGCCCGACCTGCTGGCGTCGGACTCTATTACCAAATCTGGTGCTAACCCAAAGATTGCCCAGCTGTTCCAGGCCTCCATATGGGAGAGCCACCAGGCCATCTCTTCTGTCACCGCTCCCGAAAGGGGATCCAGCTTCTCGTAAGAAACACCTCTCCTGAGGTGTTATGCCTTCAGAAGTTGAAGGGCCCAATAATGGAGGGGCCCCGGGAATATCGCCTGGATGGAAGAGGAGAGAAGCCCCACTACTCCGGCAATCTGGCGGTGGGAAGTGTGTGATTTGGCCATTGTCTGCCGCAGCACATGTCGAATCTTGGCCACCTACCTGGATGGAAGACTCAAAGAGGCTTTGAGCGAATCCACAACGAAACCGAGGAATACCACGCTCTGGGACGGAGAAAACACAGATTTGTCCTTGTTGATGACGAAGCCTAGACCTTGTAACAAGGAGATTGTCTGTTGAAGCTTAAGGTTGAGCTTCTAGGGTCACTGAGCCATCAAGAGGATGTCGTCCAAATATACGATCATCCTGATACCTTGGCTCCGCAGAACTTCCACCACCGGGTGCAGTAGCTTGGTAAAGCACCACGGGGCGGGGGAAAGACCGAACGGAAGGGCAGTGAACTCGAATACCTGATCGTTCCAGACAAACTGAAGGAACCGATGGTGAGTTGGGTGAATAGGTACCAGTAGGTATGCGTCCTTAAGGTCCAAACGGACCATCCAATTGTTTTGGAGGAATACATCCTGAAGAAGATGGATCACCTCCATCTTGAAATGACAGTAAACCAACCATCCGTTGAATTCTCTGAGGTTGTTTACCGGACAAATGCCCCCATCCGTTTTGTCCACAATGGAGATATTGCTGAGGAAACCCAAGGGATGACGAGTTGATCGACAGATGGCCCCTTTCCGGAGTAGTGCCGAGACCTCCTCGTCGATCAACTGCGCATCGGCCAATGAAAAAGTTATAGGGCGAGGAGGGTTTGTCTGGTGAGGTTGATCGTAAAACTCTATATGAAACCCCAGCACAGTCTGTAGGACCAATGCGTCTGCAGTAATTGCTTCCCAAGCCTCTGGGAAAGCCACTAACCGGCCGCCAATTTGAACCTGGTCCTTCGAGGTAAGACTTACCATTGGAATTGTTGTTGCCGGCGTTGTTCTTAAAACTGCCTTGCCCTCTGAAGCGCTGGCCTCTCGTAGGGTAAAAGTTTGTATCGTTGGCTGAGGTATTATATTGACCTCTTCTGGAGCCTTGCCCCTTGTAGGCAAAATTTTGACCGCCACGGCCGGTCGTGTGGCCCCTACCGCGACCGACCCCTCGAGAAAATCGCTGCTGAAACACCCGTTTGATACTGGACTGGGCCTTATCCAGGGACGTGGCGGCACCTGATACCTTTGCCTCCTCCGCCATGGCCAGGATTTTAGTGATAGGACCTATTGCATCAAGCAACTTGTCCTGGCAGGAACGCCAGGAACGGTCGATGCCTTTGCGCGGATCCTTGACAAATTTTGCCATAAAGGTGGCCATCTTTGCATCCAGCTCCCGTGTCAGAGCGACTTTCCCCTCTAATGTTGGACGCGGGCACTCCCCCCCGCAAACAGCTCCTCGCCTCCTTCTCCAAGGGTTTGCGGAGGCGCCCCGCCGCAAACTTTGCCACCTTGTCCCCAGGCGCCCAAGCAGCTGACCGCGGATGAATGATTTCATCCGGGACTAACATGCCCGAGCTGTCCTGGGGTAACTCGGCGGCGGAGCTGGACGGACGCCAAGAACGCACTGACCCCTCATGTTTGCCCGAGTCTGCAGGTGACATGCCCCCTGGGGATGAAGGAGCTGTTCCTAAAGACGCTGACGGAGCTGGTGTCGGTGGTGGGGCTGGTCGCCTTAGCCAAAAAAGCGCCACGCAGGCGCTCAAAGCCGTCCATATCCACACCCTGCGTCCCCACCGAGCTCCCCTCTTTGCAAGGTCTCTTAGGAGCAGGTGGGTCTCCCCCTAAAGGGGCCTCATTAACCTGGGCTCCTAAATGCGCCTGCGCTAACTTTGCTCACTCCTCCACTATACGGGTGGAAAGGCGCTCCTCCATGGGGCCTACAATCTCGGTAACGCAGCGGTAGATAGAACTGTCCACCGTGTTATAAAACTCATCATCATTAATATATTGATGAGTCTCCTCCTCTTCCTCATAATATCCCTCTTCCATGCCTAGGGACTGTAATGCCAGGTTACTGACCAGAAGGTGAGGATGAGGTGCTAAACACCCCAGCACCGATTTAGGGCAGTCCTTAGGAGAGCACACACTTTTGGGCTGGTTGAAACACCAGAATAGGGGCAGCACCATCCCCAGAGCGCGCAGACCCTCTAAAATGACCGGGTCTTGGCCGCCCCCCTTGCGCGCTCCCTCGAGGGTCAACACAAAAAAGCATTGAAAGGCTGTGCGCCAACACGCAGTTAAAACTTTAAAGTGCAGCAATGCGCCCGCAGGCGGCAACGCGGTATTTACACCGCAGTACGGACCCTTTGCGGGCGTGAAAACGGGCAATACAGACCCCCAAACAGAGGGCGTTCGGGTGAGGCGGTGGGGTGAGGCTCCAGAGCGTCTCTCTCCTCAGTGCGGCTTCCGACACTAAGGAAAACCACACTGAAAGCAGCGAGACGCAAGGGCTCCCGCTAGCGGGCGAGAAGCGCACCGCAACTTTACACAGGGCAGATCGCGAAAGGGATGGAGAGCGTCCCCACGATGGGAACGGGCTCTGCAAGGGAAAAACACGGCGCAAGTCAGTTAAATGCCACAGAGCCCTCCCCCAAAACGATTAACCAGGCATTTCAAAATACCACAATAATCATGAAGAACACAGAGCATATAAGGAAAACTACTTAACTGGCTGCGAAGCAGTGAAGAAAGCGGAAGATGGCACAAGATGGACAACCTATCTAGATGTCATGGACACTGTGAAAGGACCAATGTTATCTTTGTTATGATGGACTGATTGGATTTGTAGTTCTGTTTATATCGTAATCACATCTATTGCTTGGATCAATGCTTTTTTCCCCTTGTTTTGGGATATATAAGCATTTTGTGGAGCTTTTCTGGGCTGCTGTGAGTTTTGTATTATAATAAACAGCGAAGAAGGAAAAGCATAATCTGAAGCCTCCGGTTCTGACATAGAATTTATAAGTGCTTAGGTATTGCGTAGTGATAGGATACGTAGATAGTGCTGGATGGGTGGTTGGAGAAGTGCATGGGAAACACAGTAGGATTCCTAGGTTGCATGGGTAGTACTTTACTAAGTAGCTGGTTAGAGGTTTATATATATATAGTGCGCAGCTGAATGTAGTTGTGCATTGATAGTGTTTGGATTACTTAATCTTACCTTGACAGTAGTACATATAAAAAAAGCTAAACATTTGGATGGTCAGAGCCTTTAGAGCTAGAGAACTAGGTCAGTAGAGCTGCTTTAGAGCCAGAAAACCAGGTCACAAGAGCTTCTCTAGAGCCTAAGAACTAGGTCAGCAGACCTGTTCTAGAGGCAGAGAACCAGGTCAGCAGAGCTGCTTTAGAGGGAGAGAACCAAGTCAGCAGAGCTGCTTTAGAGCCAAGGGACCAGGTCAACAGAACTGCTTTAGAGCCATAGAACCGGGTCAGCAGAGCTGCTTTAGAGCCAGAGAACCAGGTCAGCAGAGCTGCTGTAGAGCCAGAGAACCAGGTCAGCAGAGCTGCTCTAGAGCCTAAGAACTAGGTCAGCAGAGCTGCTGTAGAGCCAGAGAACCAGGTTAGCAGAGCTGCTGTAGAGCCAGAGAAACCAGGTCAGCAGAGCTGCTTGAGAGGGAGGGAACCAGGTCAGCAGAGCTGCTTTAGAGCCAGAGAACCAAGTCAGCAGAGCTGCTTTAGAGCCATAGAACCAGGTCAGTAGAGCTGCTTTAGAGCCAGAGAACCAAGTCAGCAGAGCTGCTCTAGAGCCTAAGACCCAGGTCAGCAGAGCTGGTCTAGAGCCAGAGAACCAGGTAAGCAGAGCTGCTGTAGAGCCAGAGAAACAGGTCAGTAGAGCTGCTTTAGAGGGAGAGAGCCAGGTCAGCAGAGCTGCTCTAGAGGGAGGGAACCAGGTCAGCAGAGCTGCTATAGAGCCAGAGAACCATGTCAGCACAACTGCTTTAGAGCCATAGAACCGGGTCAGCAGAGCTGCTTTAGAGCCAGAGAACAAGGTCAGCAGAGCTGTTGTAGAGCCAGAGAACCAGATCAGCAGAGCTGCTCTGTAGCCAAAGAACTAGGTCAGCAGAGCTGCTCTAGAGCCAGAGAACCAGGTCAGCAGACCTGCTCTAGAGCCAGAGAAACCAGGTCAGCAGAGCTGCTTTAGAATCAATCATTTTTATTATGTGGGATTTAGGAGATAATTTCACAGCATTACTGCCTACATCTTTAAGCCGGCAGAGCTCGGATGAGACAGGCATACACAGCGTAAAGGTCTACACCCACCATCCCCCAGCCACCCTGACCTCCCACCCTCTGCATCAGTTCTAGCACAATCACTATGGCCACAACTCAGCTCCCCACCTGGAACAAGCAGCGGTTCAATTTTCCGTGCGACGGATGGATCCGGGAGCTTCCAATGGGAGTAGTTTGAGGATCTGCAAGTACTTGGGGCAAGTTACTTCTCTCATATCTTTGGTGAGAATTTGTATGAAAGGGACCTACAATTTTGCAAATTCCTGGCCCTTCCCTTCAACGCTGAGTGAAAGGCGCTCCATGGCCAGGATTTGCCAAAGACAGTGTATCCAATCAATCGTCTCGGGCACTGACGCCGATCCCCATTTCGCTAGGATAACCTGTTGCGCCGCTAACAGAGCCATTGCGATCTGTCTGCCTCTCAAAGATTTCAGTGGGAACTCTTTAGGATGGGGAAGGCCCAACAGCATATGTTCTGGGAAGCGCGTCAATGTAATCCGAAATGCAGCATCAATGTCATCAATAACCCCAGACCAGTAACGTACTAATTTCTGGCAGTGCCAGAGCAAATGCACAAGAGTAGCCGTTGGGCCACACCCCGCCGGCAAAGGTCAGCCTTAGTCGTATCCCAGCAATGTATACGTGCCAGCGTGTAGTACCAGTATGTAACCACTTTAAAGGCGGATTCTGCCCCCACTGTATTGTGTGCTGTGTGATGTGTTCTATAGAGCACATGCTCCCACTCTTTGGGTGATAGGGGTCTACCCAGTTCAATCTTCCACTGTACCTGGGCCTTCGTACGGGGACCAGAAGGGCGTGCAATAATCATAGCATACAACTCAGAGATGAGCCGGCTGTCATCCTTCTTACACACCAATCATTTTTCAAACTTTGTAAGGGGCCAAGACATTTGGGCGAAGTTAGCGGGTTGCGTTACCCAGTGAGCGACTTGTGAGTAATGGAAGGCATCTGTGGGGAGTAGGTCATAGTCCTTGCGCAGTTGGGGAAAGGGGATTAGACCCTCCGTATCAAAAAGGGAGCCAACTCTCTTGCATCCCTCCTCCCTCCAACGGTGAAACACTGGTGATGCTTGACCCGGCGGGAAGTCGGGATTATCCACTATTGGGGTCATGGGGAGGGGAATGAGGTCCAACCCTTTGTTACTGCTAGGCGATCCCAGACCTTGAGCGTAGGGGAGGTGACGGGTGATGAGTATAGCCCCCATGCCCTTTGTTTATGAGGCAGCCATGGTTCCCGCCAGATATTGACACCGGCTACAGATTGATCCATGAAATTCCAGTGCTTGCTGGACAGGGGTCTATTCCAGTCTACCAGGTATCAAAGACATCCAGCCTGATAGTAAGCACCCACAAGCGGAAGTCCCAGTCACCCTTGCGCCTTCGAGGAAGCTATCAGCGGTAGGGAAAGACAAGGCTTTCTACCCTCCCACACAAATCTATTGATAAGTGATTGAAGTTTCTTGAGAGCACCCGGCGGCGGAGCGAGTGGCAGCAACTGGAAGATATATAAGATGCGAGGCAGTATAGTCATCTTCACCGCGGCTATTCTCCCGAAGCACGCCAGCCTGAGACGCGACCAGGCGTCCAGCGCCTAGTCGTATGCTCAATCAATAAGGCGTGATTGAGGGAGACTGTCTTGGCAAGGGACGGGGTCAGCTTAAGACCAAGGTAGGTAATGTCTGCCTGGGTCCAGTGGAATTAGAAATCTTGCTGCAGGTCCACCATCTCATCCTCTGGGACCGAAATGTTGAGGATCTGCGACTTCACGAGATTGACTTTAAATCCAGACACTTTCCCGAAGGCCACTAGTTCGCCAATCAGGGACCACAAGGTTAATCCGGGCTGGGTGAGCGTCAGGATCACATCATCGGCATACATGCTATTTTTATGCATATCTGCACCAAATGTAAGGCTGCAATGTCAGGGTTGGACCGAAACCACTGGGCAAACGGCTCCATGTAAAGAGCAAATAAAAGAGGGGAGAGGGGACAGCGCTGTCGCGTTCCTCAGGTGATAGAGAAGGGGATGGACCTGCAACCAGTAACCCGCACAAATGCAATCCAACGAATGAAACGGTCGCCAAAGCCATAACCCCGCAGCACCGCAAACAAGTATTTCCAATTGACGCAATCGAAGGCCTTCTCCGCGTCAATTAAGAGCAGGAAGGCCTGTTGCCTTGATCGGTGTACTAGCTCAATGAGATGCAGCAGCCTTTTAGAATTGTCACCCTCTTGTCTAGTGGGTATGAAACCCGATTGATCTGGGTCTACGATATCAGCCATGAAGGGGTTAAGACGGGAGGCCAAAATACCAGCTGGCAGCTTCGCGTCAATAATATGGAGCGAGGTGGGTCTGTAGAACCCACAGTTACTGGGGTCCTTCCCCAGTTTCAGTATGACCGAGATCGCCGCTTCTGACATCGAGGGTGTCAGTGACCCCTTATCAAGAAAGGAGTTAAACAAGCGGGTTAAAAATGGAGCCAGCTCCGCACAAAATAATTTATAAAAAGCAGCCGGGAAACCATCTGGCCCCGGGGACTTGGCCATTTTCAGCCTGGAAATTGCTGATATCACCTCTTCTATGCTGATGGCCTAGTCCAGATTTTTGTGTGTGTGTGTGGAGATGGAGGAAATATCACACACACTCAAATACATATTCGGATCATGCGAAGGAGAGTCTTGGTCTGCATAAAGAACCTGTTAAAAACTACGGAAGGCCTTGACTTTTCGCTCATCTGCGTACTGCTCTTCCCCCAAGTGGTCCTGTACTGACAGAATCAAGGACATTTGTGCTTTCGCTCGTAACCTGTGTGCAAGCATTTTCCCACACTCATCGCTACTAAGGTAAAATTGGTGTCTCAGTCGGAGAAGCCTCCCTGCCCAAATCCAAGTGCTTCAGCATACGGTGTCGATTTTCTAGTTCCCACCAGACTCTCGGCGCACCAGTACGCTTATGCACCGCTTCTAGTTCCCCCACTTCCTTTTCCAACTCCGCGCCCTTCTCTTTTCGCATGGCTGAATATGACGCCGCAACCGCTATGAATTCACCCTGCGTCACCAATTTCAGAGCCTCCTACATAGACACGAGCGGAGTAGACCCCACATCGTTGTCTTGGAGGTAGTGTATTATAGTATCCCGGATCCACATCCACCCCACCACCTAATCTGAGTGTAGGAGACTTTCTCGTAACCGCCAACCCGGGGGGGTGGTAGCATACACTGCGCTGGAATGAGCACAGAGATGAGGGCATGATCAGAAAGGGACCGGGGAATAATCACAGAAGAGTGTAAGCTAGGCAGGAGGGAGGTAGAAGCTATGAAGTGGTCAAGACGCGCGTACGTTTTGTGGGCTGCAGAGTAATATGTATAGTCGCGGTCGTTTGGGTGTTGGGTACGCCAAACATCGTGTAGACTGCAGTCCTCTAAGCAAGCCCGCCCACCTGGTGAGAGCGCCCCGGTTTGGTGTGACCTCTTCTCCGATCTATCCAGCTCAGGTTCCATCACCAAATTCAAGTTGTCCCCAACCAAGATCGCCGCATCGGGGTAAGCAAACACCTCGGACAGAGCCAAGCGTAGAAAGTGTTCTTGCATTTCGTTAGGGGCATATACTGTTCCCAATGTGATGTGTGAGCCTTCCCATAGCAATCTAATAGCCAACAACCGGCCCTTTACTTCTGCCCCTGTCGAAATAACCTTGTAGGGGCAGTGCGTGCTGAGCAGAAAAGCTACCCCATTCTTTTTGGACGGGCCAGAGGACCAAAATTGCTGCGGGAAAGGCCTATCACGCATGCGCATGATGTCTTTAGCTAGGAGGTGGGTCTCTTGGAGTAAGCAAATATCGCTGTTGGAATTTTCCAGAAGGGAGAGCACCGCAGCACATTTCACCGGGTTGTTTAACCCCCGCACATTCAAACGTATTACTTTCAAATCCCTACCCATGGGCCCTGTGCAAGCGTGAAGAGTAAAGAATAAGCTAGTGAGTGCATTAAATTGAAGATTTTGCAGCGCCCTACCGCCCGCCAACCCCTCCTAAGAACTGATGCGGAGCCCCTAAAAAGAGTCAAACAATCCCCAACCAAAACAAATACCAAACAACAAGATATTAAAAAGAAAAAGTCAGGACTAGCCCACATGACAGAAGTTCGTCTCAGTGGTAAAAGTCTAGGGGGTCGTGGCAAGAAAATAGTTGAATCAATAGAGAAGTCTCTCTTACCACTTTGGTACCAAGGCAGGGGGCAACCGTCCATGTCTTACTGACCTCCCCGCCCCTCCGGCACCTTCAGGATAACACATCTGGGAGCCGAAGATGGAAGACTC
Source organism: Lissotriton vulgaris (assembly GCF_964263255.1). NCBI lineage: Eukaryota > Metazoa > Chordata > Amphibia > Caudata > Salamandridae > Lissotriton > Lissotriton vulgaris. The sequence continues at coordinate 2,007,416,407 of NC_141685.1, read as the reverse complement.
AAGGGGCGACCTGACTTTCAGTAACTTGTGCCAGCGACAAGATAACCGCCTCTCTTTCTTGCTTGCTTGTGGCTAGATCAGGCCCTGGGCTGAAGGAGGACTTCCCAACTTGCTGCCATTCGGAGGCTCAACAGCGTCTTCTAGGCATCGGGTGGTCCTCTCCCTCTGCTGTCAGAGCCTTGTCAAGACCCAGAGTCTCCAGCACCTCTTCCAATGACCTGATCTGATGGATCTTTCCTTGATACTTAAAGATTAGACGGAAGGGGTGGCCCCATGAGTAAGGGATATTTTGCTTTCATAGATGCGTGGGTACAAGCTTGAACGCCCTACGTTTAACGAGCGTGGATGCAGCCAGGTCCTGATAAAGAACCGGGTGATGCCCGCGGAATTGCACAGGATGTTGCTCATGGGCCTTTCGGAGGATACGCTCCTTTAACTGAAAGTCATGCACACAAACAAGGATGTCTGGCGGGGGGGCCTTAGCACCACGGGGTAGGCCCAACCCGGTGGACCCGATCCATTTGGATGTCCGGACACTCTTCCTCCCCGAGGATCTGACGGAACAATGCACTGACGTAGGCCGAAGGTCATCCCCCTCTTCTTTCCACAAGACAGCCTTAATTCGTACATTATTCCAATGTGAGCGATTTTCCAGGTCCTCCGCATGGGCCTGGGGATCAATATTCTGTTCTTGGAGACAAGTCATAGCCTGTTGCAGTTGGTGGAGGTCATCTTCCCTGGTAACATCATGCTCCTCTAGGGTTGCCACCCTCTTACCTATGTCATCGACATCACGTCGTACTTCTTTTAGGTCGCCCGCTAGCTGAGAGCGGAATTCCTGAATGTCGTCTTTGATAGACACGAAGAGGTCGACCATGAAAGCTTTGGTCGCTGTGGAGTCATCACCTTCTAACTGAATTGCCTTAGTATCGCTTTGACGGTTTGGTTGACTAGCCTGCTTCAAGAGGAGCTCCTTAAGCGACTTCTCCTTCTCGGCCCGTGCGGTTGCCATGTTGGGACACTTGCACTACGGAACCCTCTGTGGCGGCCCGTAATGTTAACACAATCCTCTCAGGCTACAAATCCGACCTCTGCCCTGACTGCCAGAGACGTGACCCTGTCTCTGCTTCTCTGATCCACTGCGACACTCCAGGCATGCAGGCCAAGGCCACTGCACGAACCTCCCAGGGGGGGAAGTGGGCCACCTCCAGGCCCTGCGTTTCACGGTTAAGCGCAGACCGATCCGGGCTGTCACTGACCCCGCCTCACACCACCGGGGTCACTTCGCCACTGCTCTTCGACCACTGCCTGCACAGGGAAACTTCGTCTCTGGCCGACAGTTTGTGATAGACCGTAATATCTCCCGGGGCTGGGCCCCAGCTCATCAAGCCTCCGCCGTCAGAGGCACGTCACCCATAACCAGGGTGGTACCAGCACCACAAAGATCTGTGTCCCCGTGAAGCACCCTGCAAGTCCGCTCACTTACCAAGCGCCTCCAGCTCCTCCAGCCTTCAATCACTCTTCTGGTGGAAGGGTGTTTCAATCGCCACTCCCAAAACCATGTAACAACGCTGTTGGGGATTTCACGTAGGCTTCTAGCAGTAGACATCACACCAAATGAGCCAAAAACCAGAAGTCCACAGTCCGGACTACCCCTTTCTACTATACAGTCCCCACAAACAGGGTAAGGCCAACGCCGACAGCGCAGGAGAACAGACAGCACTCTCCATGGCCCCCAGATGCAGTGGCGGCCTACCAGTGCCCACCTCACCGTCCGCCGACCAACGGACCGAATCTAAGGATGAAAGGCTGCACCTCACCTCCCGGCCCACCGCTCCTCACCTCTATGCCGCCGGGTAGAAGTGCCCCCCGTGTAGCTGACTGGGCCTCTTCGCAGCTCGGTTGCACTCTGGAGCAGCCGAGACCCAGCACAGTGAGGCCAAGTAAGGGCAGCCCTCCGGGACCTAATAGTCCCTCTGCTTCTGGTTGCCGTCGATTTCAGGCTGCGCCAGAAGAGCACAAAATGGCGCCGAGCTCTGGGTGCCCCCCACTGCACTTCGCTTCCCGCTGTGCAACGTAAGTCGCTCCAAAGGCCGTCTACAGCTGTGGGACCTCCTCTGACCGCTCGCCTCCAGCGTCCCGTCTCCTGGGCCACCTAGGCCGCACCAGACTCCCAAAGCCCGGGGCCTCCACACGCGACCAGACACCTGCGGCAACCCTCCCGGGCAAGCGCTGACCTCCACGCCGCCCGATGTCCCCCGCCTCAGTGCACTCCGCTCGCCGATCCACGAGCCGGGAACAGACAGCGCCGCACTCACCAGGGCTGTGGAGCCGTGTTGGGGGGGATGGTGCCTCCAGCACTCAGCACGAGCGGACACTAATCTCGCTCACTGGCAGCTCAGCCCTCTCGGCCCAACGCGTGACAGACCCCAGCGGGTCCCAGCTAAGCAGGTTCACTCCACTCGGGACACCGTCTCTCCCAGCCAGCAATGGGGGAGCGGGAGGAAGCTCCGCCCTCCAACCAACTGACTGACACTGCCTGACTGACACTGACTGACTACTCTTTACTACTCTACTACTCTCTACTACTCACTCTACTACTCACTCTACTACTCACTCTCTACTACTCTACTACTCTCTACGACTCTACTTCTCTCTACTACTCAACTACTCACTCTCTACTACTCTCTCTCTACTACTCACACTCTACTCACTCTCTACTACTCACTCTCTATTACTCACTCTCTACTACTCTCTCTCTGCTACTCTACTACTCACTCTACTACTCACTCTCTACCACTCACTCTCTACTACTCTAATACTCTCTCCTACTCACTCTCTACTACTCACACTCTACTCACTCTCTACTACTCACTCTCTACTACTCTACTACTCTACTACTCTCTACTACTCTACTACTCTCTACTACTCTCTCTCTACTACTCACACTCTACTCACTCTCTACTACCCTCTACTACTCACCCTCTACTACTCACCCTCTACTACTCACTCTCTACTACTCACTCTCTACTACTCTCTACTACTCACTCTCTACTACTCTCTACTACTCACTCTCTACTACTCACTCTACTACTCACTCTCTACTACTCTCTACTACTTACTCTCTACTACTCACTCTACTACTCACTCTCTACTACTCACTCTACTACTCACTCTCTACGACTCTCTCTGTTACTCTCTACTACTCACTTTCTACTCTATTACTCACTTTCTACTCTCAACCTCTCTCTACCTCTCTCTCTACTACTCTCTACCTCTCTACCTCTACCTCTCTACCTCTCTACCTCTACACCTCTACCGCTCTCTACACGCACACATATGCACATATATATATATGCATATGCATTTATATATTTGTATGTGTGTGTATATATATATATTCACTTAAAAAACCATAGGTTTCAGACCTTATATAGTTAGGAATTAGCATTTAAAAAACCATTGAAATTGCTCCTATATAGTTAGTTGTAATAACTATATTTCGCGCACCCGCAATCCACTGCTGATGATGTCACATATTACATAATTCATGACATGGTCAGTGACATGACTGATGTCATCTCAAATGACATCACTGATGACATCTCATTTGACATCACTGATGACATTACTGATGACATCATCCAGTGACAGTGTGTTTCTGTAAAGTTTAAATATGTTTTACATATTGAAAAATGAGTGGATGTATAAGTGTCTGGATGAAGGATTTAGTAGGTGCGTGACTGACTGTATGAGTGAGTGATTAAATGTGTCTTACTAAATGCATGGGTTAGTGACTAAACTGAATGTGTGCATCAGTATGTCTGTTATGTAAGCTGCTGCATGTGTTGATCAGTAGCTATATGAGTGGCTATATGGGTTTTGATTGGTTGCCCAAGTATTTGAATGGGAGACTGAGTATGTGTGTGGGTGGCTGGGAGGTGTGTGACTCAGTGCATAGATGTGTGAGCAGTTGATTCACTAGGTGTATGAGTTCAAGAGTGCATGTGGAAACAGCTATATGGGCGGTTGACTGTGTGCATGGGTGTGTTGGTGAGTGAATGGATATCTCAGTGCTACATGTCCAAGTAAGTACATATGTAAAACACAGTGCATGTGAGAGTTGGCATATATAAATGACTATACATGAGAGCCAGTGAATGTGCGAGTGGCTGTATGGATCATTGCGTACTTGTATCAGTGATTGTGTAAGAGAGTAAGTATGTGTTAGTATATGTTTGAATAAATAAGGTGTTGTGTGTATAACTGTATAGTTGAGGAAATGGAAGTGTGATTGATTCTTTGCATGACTGACTAGGTGTGTGAGTAACTCCATGGATGAGTGGCAGTGTGTGAGTGTCTGTATAGGTGTATGAGTGCATATGATAGTGTTGTATTGATGAGTTACTGTATGTATGAGTGATTCTATGGGTGAATGAGTGAATGTGTGTGTAGACCTAGGAATCAGTGAGTGCGTATGTAGAAACTGGTATTGGTGTGTCAATGGTTTCAAGAATGGTAGTCTGTATTTAACACTGGGTGTATCAAAGATTATATTAGAGTGTGAGGAGGTGCATTGTATTATCACATGAATGATATCATCAGTGATGTGATCAGTGATGTCAAATGAGATGTCATCAGTGATGTCATCAGTGATGTCATCGATGATGTCACTGACCATGTCATGAATGATGTAATATGTGACATCATCAGCAGTGGATTGCGGGTGCGAGAAATATAGTTAGTACAACTAACTATATAGGAACAATTTCAATGGTTTTTTAAATGCTAATTCCTAACTATATAAGGCCTGAAACCTATGGTTTTTTTAAGTGAATTTGCAAGGTTTTTAAAATGCTAATTCCTAACTATAATACTATATAAGGCCTGAAACCTATGGTTTTTTAAGTGAATTTGCAAGGTTTTTTAAATGCTAATTCCTATAAGGCCTGAAACCTATGTTTTTTTCAGTGAATTTGCAAGGTTTTTTAAATGCTAATTCCTAACTATATCCGGCGTGAAACCTATATTTTTTTTCAATAAATTTAAAAGGTTTTGTAAATGCTAATTCTATTAGCGGATAACGTTTATATATGTTATTATCCTTCTGGGACCACCTGAGCAGCCATCTTGTTTCTCAGGAGAAGTGAGGCACAAGAGAGCACAAAACAAGAGTGGAAAACGCGAAAAGGGGGCAGGGTAGAGACCCCCTGGCCCCCTAGCCCTTCTCAGGGGGCCCCAGAAGGACCACCAAGTGCAAATGTATTTATTTATTTTTTTAAATCGCGGGGTACGCGCACGGTACGCGTAACGTACGCGTACGGTGTGCGTACCCCTCGATTTTTTCGAAATGTTTTTTTTGTTTTTGTTTGCCCTTGAAGGTCCTTCTGGAACCCCCTGAGAAGGGCTAGAGGGTCTCTACCCTGCCCCCTTTTTGTGTTTTCCACTCTTGTTTTGGGCTCTCTTGTGCCTCAGTTCTCCTGAAAAACAAGATGGTGGCCAACACTTCCTGGTTTGGACAGTTTGGAATGTTGACAGTCGACTGCCAGTCAAATAGAAACTCGCTTGTGGAGGGGGCGTGGCCGAGACGGCGATGTGAACGGACGCGTCTCGAGTGAGCTCCGTCGCCCGCTGTATCTCAAGCCTGATTAAGCGACGTCCGAGGAGTCTCTTTTGCCTGGGGGCCCCCTGACTACTTCAAGCCCATCCAGCAACACCACCCGGTGATGAGTCCTTCTTGTTGGGACCCCCGCTGCGGACGCCCGGAGCCCCGGGATCTCCGCGATCGACCTCCGGCCGCCATCTTGCCGCGGGGTTTGCCGAGGAGTCCACTGGCCCGACTCTCCCGGTGCAGAGCTGCTTTCAGAGGCTGGCGAGGTGCTGGTGCCTTCCCGGGCCCTCCGCGTGGCGAGCCTCCCTCCGAGGTGCCGACTGTGACCTGGGCGCTCCATCTGGACGGCTGGCGCCGGGCTTCCCCCCGGCTGAGGAAGCTGCGTCCGCCCGAGCGCGGAGACTACGCGGGAAAGAGAGGCCGGGCCCCGAGTGAACGCCGGAGGCTCTCCCCATCCGAGCCCCGGCCCCAGACCACGCATCCGCCGAGGGACCAGCGTGGTGAGCTACAGCCTCTGCGTCACCCCTTCCCCCTGGCTGTTCCTGGAGGGGTCAGGCCCACCCGAGCGCCGAGACTACGGGAGGCCCCGGCTTGGGCGGGAAAGCGAGGCCGGACCCGGATTCCACGTCGGAGGCTCTTCCCATACGAGCCCCGGCTCCTGATCAAGCACCCGCCGCGGGACCACCACGGTGAGCTGCAGCTTCCGCGCCGCCCCCTCCCCCTGGCTGTCCTTGGTGGGGTCTGGCGCTGGGAGGGCCCTACCTCAATCTTGACCGCCATCTTGTCCTCTTGACGGGCTGCTGGTAGGGCTCCATCTGGAGGCGGGTGGCCGGCCCGCACGCCCGCGAGACCCCCTGCTACCGACCACCCTGCTGACCTAGCGAGCCTCGACTGAGGGCGGTGGGGCCGTCCAGACTCCGCTCTTGGGGAAGGCCCTGACTCACGCGAGGGCGGGAGGCCGAGTCTTGCCACAGCCACCGGAGGCCCTCAGCCTGTGGGACCCGAACTTTGACCACTGTGGGAAGACTGCCGACAAAAGACCTCCTCCACTCCCTCTGCCTCCTTGCCGCCTTGCCTACCCGACGGGGCCATCTCACTCGCCCACGCAGCCCTCCTAAGCGCCGGTCCCCTGCTGCCCTGGCACTCTTTGCAGGCTGACATCAGGCCAGTCCGGCTTCAGGATTGCGGTGACCCTACTACACCCTGCCATCCTCTGCCTCGAGGCCTAGAGCCCCTGATCGTGGACCCTGGGTCGCTGGCCCACCGGGACGCCTGTGGACCTCCCTTGGACTCTCCTCTGCCGCGGACCGGGGGTTGCACGCGACAACTTGCCCCCCCCCCCGCCATCCTCCGAGGCCTAGAGCGGACCATGACTCGTGGCAAGGGGAACAAGCCGGACCCCCCACCGGCGGCGACCAGAGGTGCGTCTGTGGCTTCCATGTGGGGCAAGGCGGGCTCGCCGCCATCTTCCGGAGGCCCCTCAGTAACAGGGGGGAAACCCCTACCGCCTGCCGACTCCCCCCCGGTGACTCAGGCCTTCATGTCCTCCTTCATGGCGGACTTAAAATCCGAAATCGGATCCCTCAGGACGGAGTTTCACTCATGCGTCAAAGAGTTGCGCAAGGAGGTCACCGACCTCGGCGACCGGGTTGACGGCCTGGAGAAGACGGTTGACTCCCGAACCGAAGACCTGGAGCAGATCTGGCAGAGGGTGGCGACCCTGGAAGAGCAACATATCCAGCTCCAGATCAAGCAGGAGGACCTGGAAAACAGGGGACGGCGCAACAACCTCCGCATACGGGGTGTGCCACTCGGAGAAGAGGGGACTAATACCATGGCCTACGTAGCCCTACTCCTGCAGGCGGTGCGGGGCGAGGAGGATGCCCCTCCACCGCGCCTTGATCGCGCACATCGTGTCTTCGGGGCGGGGAGCAAGGCGGGCATCCTGCCCGACATTGTCACCAGGCTCCACTACTTCACGGAGAAGGAGGCCATACTAAAGGCGGCTAGAGACCACCCAGACCTGCGGTACGAAGGCCACAAGATCCAGATCTTCCAAGACTTGGCTCCCCCCACGCTCCACAGGAGGAAGGTCTTCCGCCCGATCACGGAGAGACTCCGGGCCCTCAACGTTTCCTATCAGTGGGGTCACCCCTTTGCCCTCATCTTTCGGTGGGAAGGTAAGAGACGGTCCCTCCGCTCCTACCGAGAAGCGGCGCAATTGCTTGATATGCCGGGATCCCCAGATCACAGCCCATCCCGCTCTCATCACCCGGAGAGGGCCCCTACGCGCTCAGACTGGTCCACTGTGCGCAAACGCCGCCGGACCCCCCCAGTGGACAGCCTCTCCGCCTCGCAGACCAAGCAAGACATTATCGCCCACATTCGCTCCCTTGAGGGCGATCGTGAGGAACAGGCCTCTCAGCTTCTTGTCTCCGGCACTAAAGGAGGTGATCGCCCCTCAACTCCAGACAACATCTGAACTTGTTTAGAGAGACCCCAGCTGCTCTGAGCAGGTCCTCACCACCTGGCCGCTTGGACCTGTCCTACCACGCCTCGGCGGCCCGACCCCGCCATTCTTGGAGCTGGGACCCCCCTCCTTTCTGATGGGCTGCCCCCATGACTCTCCCCCCCCTGAGGGGGACAGGAGGAAAGGACAATTTGTCTCACCCCTATTAGGCCCTACTCCACGACGACGTGCTTCAGTGCCCTCTTGGCGATTGGTCCCGACCTGAGGATCCCCCGGCTCGACGCACCCCCGGACTTCCTTGTGACAGCAGGGTGGACGAGCCACGAGACGACCGGACTTCATTCCACCCACTCAGACCCTCGCTCCCTCCCTTTGTCCCATAGGAAGTGACATTCCTGTGTTCATCCGAACCCTCGGGTAGAGGATGTCCGGTACCTGGGACAATGTACAAGGGCCCTGTTGGCCTGTTTTGGTTGTGCTTCTTCTCTACATCCTTTATCTTCCTTCTCTCTCTTTTCTTCCTACTTTTCTCTCGCGCTGCCTTCTCTTCCTGTTCTCTCCCCGCGCTTGCGGAGGGGTGGTATGGTGGGACCTACGGGGGTTGGCATGCTGGAGGCGAGATGAGACAGCCGCTGCTCTGCTTGCGGGGGGGATTGCTTCATTGGTTCTTGCGCGGCGCCGTCCCCCCATAGTGCGATGACTGCGAACATCCCTGCGCCCTTGAAGGTCCTATCACTTAATGTCAAAGGGCTCAACTCCCCCAACAAGCGACACCAGATTTGGCGATATCTCTTGCATCACTCCCCTGACATTATCCTCCTCCAGGAGACGCACCTTCTGAAGGGAGACACCAGGCGCATGGCGCACCCTAACTACCCCACACAGTTCTGGGCTTCCTCTGACACCAAGACGGCGGGGGCAATCCTCTGCAGGGCTGGCTTTAGACGGGGACCCACGAAACCCTTCAAGAGTGCTGACGGGCGTTTCCTCCGAGCCACGGTGCAGATGGGGTGTACGCAACTCACCCTGGGATGTGTATATGCGCCCAACCAGTCGCAGGACAAATACCTCCAGGCGCTCCTGCGGGACCAGTTCCCATCAGGCGACCCTAACGTGATCCTGGGCAGAGACTTCAATCTCGTGTGGGACCCTGAGTTGGATCGAGCAGGAGCCTCCTTTAATGGCATGGGGGCAATGTCCTCTACCCTTAGAACGCAGCTTACAGACTTAGGACTCGTGGATGTGTGGCGCTACCACAACCCGGGGACCCGGGACTACTCCTTCTATTCACACTCCCATAGGACATACTCCCGTATCGACTACCTCTTCACCTCCCTTGAACTGGCCCGAGATTCCTTAGCTGCCGCTATATCCGACATCTCCCTTTCGGACCACGCCCATGTGGAACTCTTGCTGCAAGACCCCCTGGCCCGTGCAACTCGTGAGCGCAGATGGGTGCTCCCGCCGACTGTCCTTCGGGACCCAGAGGACGTTGCCAGCATTCGCGACGCCATACTCGTATTTCGCGATTAACGACACCCCTGCCACGCCCTTCCATACGGTCTGGGATGCCTTCAAGGCCACCATTCGGGGCCACATTACCTCCCTGGCGGTGACGCGGAGGAGGGAGGCGTTCAAGGTGGAAACTGACCTGGCTAGTGAAATCAAACTAGCGGAGGCTCGGGACCGGGACTCCCCTTCGCGGGCGTCTAAGAGAACACTCGCCAATCTCAGGGGGCAACTCCGCACTCTGCGCACCAACAAAGCAGAACACTCCCTGCTGGCGCTCAAACAACGCTACTATGAGGGCGGGGACAAAGTTGGACGCCTTCTGGCTGGCAGGCTGCGAGCGCGTGCAGCCAGGGCCCACATCGCCAACGTCAAGAAGCAAGATGGCACTTGCGCCACCTCTGAGAAAGCCAAGCAGGACGCCTTCGTCGCTTACTACTCTTCCCTATATGCAGAGGAACCTACCTCTGCTGAAGCACGAGAGGCCGTTCTCGTGGATTTTGAGGGGTCTCCACTGTCCCCGGCGTGTGCAGCCACGCTAGAGGGTCCCCTGCAGGAGGAGGAAATAACAGAGGCTGTCAAGGACCTCCCCGCTGGGAAAACCCCAGGACCAGACGGCCTACCGTTGGCCTTCTACCGCCTATTCTTGACCCAGCTCCGCCCGCACCTACTGCGACTATACGGCTCCTTCTCTGACACCACTGGACCGTCTCCTGATATGGGCCTGGCGGAGATTGCCTTGATCCCCAAACCTGGGAAAGACCCCGACTTGTGTGCCTCTTATCGCCCCATAGCCCTCCTGAATACTGATCTCAAGATCTACACCAAGATCCTGGCCAAACGGCTGGACCCGTACATGCCGGGGCTAGTCAACCCGGACCAGGTGGGATTTATTCGGGACCGTCAGGGGGCCGACAACGTTCGCAGACTGGCACACCTAGTGGGGAAGGTACGGCATTGGGATATACCGGCTTGCCTCCTCTCGCTAGACGCAGAAAAGGCCTTCGACCGGGTCGACTGGACCTTCTTGCGGGCGGTCCTCCGGAAACTAGGTCTTGGCCCTAACATGATCTCTAGGTGCATGGCCCCCTATCTCGGACCGCAAGCCAGAATTCGGGTCAACGGCCAACTGACATCGCCGCTCTCGATTCACAGGGGCACGAGGCAGGGATGCCCGCTCTCGCCGCTCCTGTTCGCCCTAGCGGTGGAACCGCTGGCGGAGCTGATTAGGCGTACCCCTGACATTCATGGAATCCCCCACAGGGGACGCACCAACAAAGTAGCGCTGTTTGCGGACGACCTGATTCTTACTCTTACGCGCCCTCGGGACTCCCTCCCGGCGGTGCACGGAGCCCTCTCACTGTTTGAGCAAGCGTCTGGCCTAAAGATTAATCACACCAAATCTTGGGTGCTCAACCTCACCGTCCCCGAAGAAGAGGTCACCTTCCTGAAAGGGGTTACGCCCTACCGCTGGGCGGAGGGCCACATTAAATACCTGGGTCTGGACCTAACGCCCCACCTGGATTCGTGGTCCACGCGGAACTGGGCATCCTGCCGCAAGGAAGTCCTGGCGGACCTGCGGAAATGGAAGCCCTTGATGATTTTCTGGCTAGGGCGGCTCAACGCGGTCAAGATGTCGATCCTCCCCCGTATACTATGTTTTTCAGTGCCTACCCACCCCGATCCCGCTCCACTGCATTAGAAGTCTCCAACGCGACCTCACGTCCTTCATCTGGGGTGGTAAGCGTCCCCGTTTTTCGCAGAAAGTCCTGATGGAACCAAGAGACAGGGGCGGCCTCGCCTGCCCGAATCTCCTCCACTACTACTGGGCGGCGCACCTTCGATTCGTAATAGAATGGGGGGCACGCGAAAGCGACAAACACTGGTTCCACATGGACCGGGTGGTCACGGGATGCACCATATGGGACCTGCCTTGGTTACCGCGTGTGGCGCGCTCCAGAAGTGCGTACATGGCGGTCCCAACAAGAATAGTCCTTGACATATGGGACAGAGTGGCAGTGTCCAAGGGCCTAACCACGTTCCCCTCTCCGCACACCCCCATTGCAGGTAACCTGCACTTTCTCCCTGCGGCCCAGACCCGAGCTTTTGAGAGATGGACACAAGGGGACTGCAGAGTTGTAGGGGACCTCTTCCTTGGAGGGGCGCCTAAATCATGGTCAGACTGCAGGGAAGAATTTGGCCTCCCCTCGACCGCCAGCCTACAGTATGCCCAACTGCGCCATTGGACTATGGGAGACGATATGTACCAGGCTGCCACCAGGGCATACACACCATTCGAGAAATTGGCGCGCTCACTCGGGGGGCTGAAACGGCTTATCTCCCAGATCTACAACATCCTGCAACATCCCACCGCCCCACCTGAGCATCCCTACCAGAGGCAATGGCAGTCGGCGACCGGCGCCGATATCACACCTTCTCAGTGGGCCCGGCTATGGACTGACATCCCTAAAACCTATCGTAGCATCCCGCAGAGGGAAAACGCATACAAGATGCTAACGCAATGGTACTATACCCCCCTAAAACTCCCTACTTCCTCGCCGCTGTGCTGGAGGTGTGGCACCGCGACTGGCGACTTCGTACACATCTGGTGGGTTTGCCCTACCCTAGCTGTCTTTTGGAAGGAGGTCCTCAGTCACATTAAGAAGGTGTTGGGTTTTCCCCTACCTGAAGAGGTTTGCACGCTCCTGCTGGGCATTCGACCCCCTGCACTTAGGGCCCTCACGCGCAGCGACTGGATCCTCACCTTTCACATGCTAGGCGCTGCTAAGCAACTCATTGCTCTGTATTGGAAGCGGGCTGAGGCACCGCCGATGGCCTCCTGGTTTGTGCGCCTCTGGCAGGTCCTGACTACGGCGCGAGTGCAATCGAGGGGGGTACGCTTCAAGGCAGTGTGGGAACCCCTTGTGCGCCATCTGTGTTCCATCAGCTATGCCCGCCACATGCCCCCCCGGCTGCGCGCTCTGCAGCTATTTGAGGACGCCCTCATCCCTGCTGACCCAAGCAGACTAGACCCTTGGCTGCCTCCTCCAACGCGGGCGCTGTTACGCTCTAACACTCAGCTCACCAGTTTGCGCCCTCTAGCCCCCAACCGGCGACTGCAGTCCTCCCCTCCAGGCTCCACTCTTCTTCTCGCTACTGCTCACTCTTCTTCCGACTTTTTCTCCCTTCCTACTTGCCGCCCTGGCTTCCGCCCCTCTACGGGGTAGTTTGGGCCCCGTTGGGCCTTTGGAAAACGTGACACTACTGCCTTTACTCCCATATGCGCCTCCCCCGCACAACGATACAACATCAGCGCATGAGTGCCTTCGGCCATCACTGTCCCTAAGCCACGCGGCCGGCCCCTCCTGGGGGTTGTAGGCAGGGCGCTGTGTTAATGCTCCAACCTCCCCTGGTTGCTTATGCCTTTCAATCCTTTACTGCGCGGCCGGCCTCTACACGGGGTCGTAGGCTTATCGCTGTGTTCACAATAAAAACAGATTTGGAAAAAAAAAAAAAAAAAGAAACTCGCTTGTGCACGTTAGGTTACGCGCACGTACGTGCACCGTACGCGGATGGTGCGCGTACGGTGAGCGCATATAGATATATAATTTGCTCAAATTCAATTTTCTCAACAACTACTGGAGGGATTTTCACCAAATATAGAAAAGGCACTACTGCATACCTGTCCCTACCATTTTGCCAAGTTTGGTGTAATTCAGTTCAGCCGCTCGGGCTGTAGCCGTGTCTAAAGGTCCCATAGAAAATGCCATTTGAAAAATTTCAAATTCAATTTTCTCAAGAACTACTGGAGGGATTTTCACCAAACATAGCAAAGGCACATGTGCATACCAGGCCCTACCACTTTGCCAAGTTTGTTGTAATTCCATTCAGCCGTAAGGGCTGTAGCCGTGTCTAAAGGTCCCTATGGATATTAACATGGGTAGAACACGTTTCGGGACCCCCCTTTCGACCCCCGCTTGACAAATCCTCCCGAAACTTTCAGGGAAGGAGCGGAGCGAAGCTGGCCAAAATTCTGGAAAATTACATGCAGCTTCCTCAATCTGCGCCAAAGTTATTCCCAATAGAATGTTGAGCGCATATAGATATATAATTTGCTCAAATTCAATTTTCTCAACAACTACTGGAGGGAATTTCACCAAGGAAAGAAAAGGCACTACAGCATACCTGTCCCTACCATTTTGTCAAGTTTGGTGTAATTCCGTTCAGCCGTTCGGGCTGTAGCCGTATCTAAAGGTCCCATAGAAAATGCCATTTGAAAAATGTCAAATTCAATTTTCTCAAAAACTACTGGAGGGATTTACACCAAACATACAAAAGTCACTGCTGCATACCAGTCCCTACCATTTTTCCAAATATGGTGTAATTCCGTTCAGCCGTTCGAGCTGTAACCTGTTCTCAGGACACCCCCGCGCCGCACGGCCACCAGCTGTGTGTGTGCCCCTTGCCTCGCTGCTGCCTGCAGCCTCGTTGTGCCTGCTTTGCTGATCCCTGCCCCTCCGCCGTATTTGCGTGTGTTTGATTAATCTTTTTTTCTTATTTGTTTTCATTTGCCTTTTTATTGTTGTCACTGCTGCTGTCCCCTGTGCACGTTGTTGTATTAGCATTTGTATTTTGTTCATCAGTCCCCCTGTGCCCTACCCGCCCCGCTCCCCGCCGCCGTCCAAGCGGCCACGCCCCCTTTTTGTTTTGTGCCCTCCCAGCTCCCGCCTCCCAGCTGCTCCTCCCTCCCTCCCACCTAGCCATAAATGGCGACCGTGCGTACGCGCAGTGGTCACGTGCAGCGGGTGCGCCGATTGTGCGCCAAAGGCGCGCCAAAGGCAAGCCCGTCTGCGCCCGTCTGCGCCTGTCCGCACCCGTCCGCGCCAGGACCACGCCCAACGCCAGGACCCCTGGCCCCCACCGACGCAAGACGACCCGACAAACCTGCGACGCCGCCGCCCTCAACGCACTCAATACCGGCCGGAGGTCCACCTGCTGCCGGGCCGCCCCGAAACGTTTCCACGGACCCTTCACCTGCACAACCTGCAAGTTCACCTGCCTCCGAACATGCACCACACCCGCCAAGCCAAACTCCAGCAGCGACCTTAAGTGCATCCTGCTCAACACCCGCTCCGTCCACAGACACGCCGTCGAACTCTGGAACCTGCTCGACACAACCTCACCAGACATCGCCTTCCTCACTGAAACATGGATGAACGCCTCCTCAGCCCCCGATATCGCCATCGCCATCCCGGATGGATGCAAGATCATCAGGAGGGACCGCGTCAACCAGACCGGAGGAGGCATCGCCATCGTCCACAAGAACACCATCCGCATCACGACCGACGCCGACGACACCTTCACCGCCGCCGAACTCCTCCACTTCCAGATTCAAACCAACCCAAAGACGACCCTCAGAGGCACTCTCATCTACAGACCCCCGGGACCACGCGCACAATTCTTCGAAGACATCACGGACTTCATCAGCTCACACACCCTCCCCACCGCCGACTACATCCTCTTAGGGGACCTCAACTTCCACCTGGAGAACAGCAAGGACTGTAACACCGTCACCCTGCTGGACAACCTCGCCAACCTCGGACTCAAGCAACTGGTCAACACCCCCACTCACTACGCCGGCCACACACTTGATCCCGTCTTCTCATCCAGCAAGCACATCGCCTTCAGCCACTCCACCGGTCTAAACTGGACCGACCACAGCTGCGTCCACTTCAGCTTCAGAAAAACCACCACCCACCACCACCCGCAACAGATCCCTCACAGAAGCTGGAGCAAGATCACCGCCGACCAGCTCACTGCCTCCATCAGCCAAAACCCTTCGCCAGCACACCGGACCCCAACGAAGCAGCCCGCAACTTCACGCAGTGGCTGACCGCCTGCGCCGACGACCTCGCACCACTGAAGAACCCTCCCAGCAAACCCAGAAGCAAGAAGGCCCCCTGGTTCACCGACGAACTCAAGGACTCCAAGAAGACCTGCCGTACCCTCGAGAAAGCCTGGCTCCTCGACCGGACCACTGACAACATGACCGCCCTCAAACACGCGACCCGCAAGCACCACCAGCTCATCCGCACCACCAAGAAGAAATCACTAAAGGATCGACTGGACAACAAAGCCCACAACAGCAAGGAACTCTTCAGCATGGTCAAGGAGTTCTCCAACCCCAGCACCGGCAACATCGACATCACCCCTTCACAAGATCTCTGTGACTCCCTCGCCTCACTCTTCCACCGCAAGATTGCCGACATCCACAACAGCTTCGGCGCACCATCCACGCACCCAACCGTCGAACCAACGCACCCCACCGCCACCCTCCGCACCTGGACCACGGTGACCACCGAAGACACAGCCCGCGCGATGAACAACATCCACTCCGAATCCCCGAACGACCCCTGCCCCCACTACATCTTCAACAAGGACGACTCCACCATCGCACCCCAACTCCAAGACGTCATCAACACCTCCTTCGGCACCGCCACCTTCCCGGAGAGCTGGAAACACGCCGAGCTCAGCGCCCTACTGAATAAACCAACAGTGGACCCCACCGACCTCAAAAACTTCCGCCCCATCTGGCTCCTCCTTTTTCCTGCCAAAGTCATTGGAAAGATCGCCAACAGACAACTTGCCGCCTTCCTCGAGACGAATGGATCCCTCGACCCCTCACAGTCCGGTTTCAGAGCCAACCACAGCACCGAGACCGCCCTCATCGCAGCCACCGACGACATCCGAGCCCTGCTCGACAACGGGGAAACAGCGGCACTCATCCTCCTGGACCTCTCTGCAGCGTTCGACACTGTCTGCCACTGCACCCTAGTCCAACGCCTCAGCAACACCGGCATCCAAGAGAAGGCACTGAAGTGGATCATTTTGTTCCTCGCCGGAAGAACACAGAGAGTCCGCCTCCCCTTATTTCGATCCGAGGCCACTGAAGTCCTCTGCGGCGTCCCGCAAGGATCATCACTCAGCCCCACCCTCTTCAACGTCTACATGAGACCTCTCGCCACCATCGCACGCCAACACAACCTCAATATCATCTCCTATGCCGACGACACCCAGCTGATCCTCTCCCTCACCAGAGACCCCGACACCGCCAGAACCAGCCTCCACGAAGGGATGAAAGACGTCGCCGAGTAGATGAAGAACAGCCGCCTGGAACTGAACTCAGACAAGACGGAAGTCCTCATCCTGGGACCATCACCCTCCGCCTGGGATGACTCCTGGTGGCCCCCAGCCCTGGGCACCGCCCCCAAGCCTACAGACCACGCACTCAACCTGGGATTCATCCTGGACTCCTCCCTCTCGATGACCAGACAAGTCAACGCCGTCTCCTCTTCATGCTTTCACACCCTCCGCATGCTCTGCAAGATCTTCCGATGGATCCCGACCGAAACCAGGAAGACGGTTACCCAGGCCCTCGGTCACCAGCCGACTGGACTACGGAAACACCCTCTACGCCGGAACCACAGACAAGCTACAGAAAAGACTCTAACGCATCCAGAACGCCTCCGCCCGACTCATCCTGGACATCCCCCGACGCAACCTCATCTCCGGCCACCTGAGGGACCTGCACTGGCTCCCCGTCAACAAGAGGATCACGTTCAGGCTCCTCACCCACGCTCACAAGTCTCTCCACGACCTGTGCCCCAAGTACCTCAACGACCGCCTGACCTTCCGCACACCCACCCGCCAGCTACGGTCTGCTAGCCTCGCCCTCGCAGCCGTACCACGCATCCGAAGAGCCACCGCCGGAGGCAGATCCTTCTCCTACCTGGCGGCCAAGACATGGAACTCCCTCCCCATCCACCTACGGCTGACCCAGGGCCACCTCTCCTTCAGGAAGCAACTGAAGACCTGGCTGTTCGAGCAGTAGCGGACCCCTTCCCCAAGCGCCTTGTGACCCTTCCGGGTGAGTAGCGAGCTATACAAGTGTCATGATTGATTGATTGATTGATTGTTGGAATGTCCCTATGGAAATGAACATGGGGAAAACACGTTTTGGGACCCCCCTTTTTTGTTGGCCCCCGCTTGACGAATCCCCCCGAAACTTTCAGGGAAGGAGCGGAGCGCAGCGAGGCAAAAATAAGGAAAATTACAGGCAGATCCCTCAATCAGCGCCAAAGTTATTCCCAATAGAATGTTCGGAATTTCCTATGGTAACTAGGTCCTAACTATATATACCTAGTGGCGACCGCCAGAAGGTAATATATACATACATATATAAACATATATATAATCTGCATATCTATATAAATACAAATATAAATGCATGCATACATATACATATATGCATACATATGCATGTTATGTACATGAAAGTTTGAAAACCACTAATAAAAGCAAAGCTAAAAAGCCACCTAATTACAAACCGAATTGCCTTAACTTAAACGAGCGCGAGACCTATTGCATTTTCAATCCTTGTTCACTTTGTTTCCATCAAGAAGCCATTCAGATGTATCACATATTTGCCATAAATTCGGAATGTTTGCACTCTAGTTGCTCATTAGATCACTGTAGTAAAGCTACTGCTCACCAGGGAAGTCTGCTGCTGGTATTCAAAGTGTATGTATAAGTCTGCATGTCAGAATTTTTTAATGAAATGGAATAGGATTTGTGAATTCAAAATGTCCCCTAACATTTCTTTCCGCAGCACTAATCATAATTTCTATCGCAAAATGAACCCTCTCATTTTGTTCCTTTGCAAATTAAATGTTTTAAGTGTTACCACTTTATTCCAATCAAGATGGCTTCAGGTGTGCCACACCTTTGTCATAATTTAGACTGTTAGCGCTCTAGTTGTTCTTTAGAACGCTCTGGGAAGCTGCAGTAGAACACAAAGGAATCAACTGAGAGTCTCTGCCCTTGTTAGATGGACATGTTTTACTGAGAATGTCCAACTTCATTCTCACATGACTGAGAAAGATAATGTGAATTTACATAAAAATATGCTCTCAGTTTAGCTTATAGATCACCTTCCAAACCTCTGTGGGAAAAGCATGAGAAAATAGTTTTCTCTGAAACATGATTCATGATATCCCAGCAGAAGGCTTTTTCACATGATAAAATCACCTTAGAACACAGCACAATTCTTCAAATGAGTATGGTATCATCAACAAATGATTTATAATGTAACTAAAGTATTAAAACCTTCTATTAACTGCAATGCTTTTTAATGAGGTGCTATCAATGTATATTGGTCCCAAGATGTCTGCCAACACTTCTTGGATGAAGTGCTGACAGCCAATCAGATCTCACGATGAGATGTGTGGTTAGGCTCCGCATATATATATATATATATATATATATATATATATATATATATATATATATATATTTATATATATTTTTTTCTTTAATATCTAAAAAACTACTGAACAGATTTACACCATTTAACAAGAAGGCACGACTCTGAACCAAGGGCTACCTTTTTGCCAAATTGGGTGTAATTCCGTTCAGCAGTTCGGGCTGTAGCTGCGATTAAAGGTTCCTATGGAAAATTGCATGGGGAAAACACGTTTTGGGACCCCCCTTTTTTCTCAGCCCCCGCTTCACGAATCACCGTGAAACTTTTAGGATAGGAACGGACCGGCGCGCCCCACCAGTTTTGAAAATTCGCGAAGATTCGTCAACCAGCGCCAAAGTTATTGCAAATAGAATGTTGTGGATTTCCTATGGAAAACACGTCCTACCTATAACTACCTACTGGTATGTATGTGTATATATATATATATATATATATATATATATATATATATATATATATATATATATATATATATATATATATACATACATAAAAGGAGAGAACTCTGGGTAGTTCTCAAGTTTAGGTGGAAAGCTGCCCCTGTTAGAGCACTCTCAACACCAGCGACACTCTAGATCTGCTCAGCTCAAATGTCTGTTTTTCTATCAAAGTTTTTAAGCATAGGATTAGCACAGTGCTATCGACGCAGAGATAGAAAATGACAAAGTCTTTTGCAATTTATACAGCAAAGTCTTTAAGCATAGGACTAGTACAGTGCTGTCCTTGCCGAGCTGTAAAATTACAAAAGCCATTTATCACTCCAGGCACAATATTACAGCTTTGAATTAGTGAAATACCAACTCAAGCCACCCTGAAATGAGTAAAAGCAACCCCTGACACAGTGTTTCGCTCTAATTAGAGCCCTTCAGAGAGGTATAGCTTTGTCCAGACACAAGGAAGCACCCAGTATTAAGTCAAAACAAAACCCTTTCAGGCATAGAGTGACGCATAAATTATGCAAAAAAGGAGAGAACTCTGGGTAGTTCTCAAGTTTAGGTGGAAAGCAGCCCCTGTTAGAGCACTCTCAACACCAGCGACACTCTAGATCTGCTCACCTCAAATGTCTGTTTTATATATATATATATATCCAGTCTTGCCAAACTCATCCGATACGAAGAAGGTGCTGACACCATGAATCTCAATCCAAACTCGATTTATTTACTCACTGTCTGCTTAGACGCGTTTCGGCGTTGCCGCCTTGTTCACTACATCTGCATTCAAAATGAGCTCATATATATATACTGTGGAGATATGGGCGTGTCTAACAATTAACACACAGGTTCAGACCAGGTATTACCATGGTTACATGATGGTAAATCTGGGATGTTACACAGAGTCTTTTCTCCATCCTTATTACCGAGTATTCATTGCAGAAAAGTTTTTTACACAACAGAATTTAAAAATTCATACATCACCTAAACAAGTGTTCAAAGTAATAGTGATAACAACCTTTTCATCAAATAGCATGTTACAATTCACAGCTGTTGAAAAGGTAAATTAAAAACATTTGCTGCCATTTCTGCGTTTAAATAATAAGTTAACACTTTTTGCCGCTTTTTTACCCTGAGTGCCTGCCATGGATGTGCCCTTTATTAAGGTCCTAACTTAGTAGACCCTCTGGTTTGCCTGTGCATCCCAGTCTCCCATGTGTCATGCTGGTGTGTGTACCATTACAGCGCGTGTGTGTGGGGGTGGGCTGGTTCGCCTTCTATGATCCCCGTTGTTGCCGCTTGGGACCTGAGCATCTCCCCGGGTGAGTACTGCTGCGTGTTATAGCCATTAGCTTCTTTACTAACGCTACAATGTTGCAAAAAGCTATCACCGCCGCCGGCTCTGAGGGTAGCTTAAAAGTTAGCTGGATTGAAACAATGTCTCGCGCTGAAACGGGTTCAGGAAATAATGCGCGTTATAGCCATTAGCTTCTTTCCTAACGCTACAATGTTGCAAAAAGCTATCACCGCCGCCGGCTCTGAGGGTAGCTTAAAAGTTAGCTGGATTGAAACAATGTCTCGCGCTGAAACGGGTTCAGGAAATAATGCGCGCGTGTTTCATGCCTGTTATCACGGTCTGCTAACAAAGTGAATATTCGTGTATTTGTGCCGTCATTATTATCGCAACATAGTATCTGAATCCCTGACATGGACCCTCGCGCATGCACTCGCTCAAAAGTTTATCTTATGAAATACTGCCCTAGTGGGCTTAGCGGCTTGCTCATTCATTTTTGTGTAAAATTATACTGTAAAGTCACATCAAACAACAAGGGCATAGGCATGAGCATGGTCATACTCTAAGTAGAGCTGGTAATTGTAGGGTAACCAGGGCAAAGTGTTCCGTAAATGTGCACTAAAGTGTACAATTAAATTAAATAAAAGGAAAAAACTATAAGTTGTGCCTTGTGTTCAGACCTAAAACTGTGTCTGAAAGGTGCTCTTATGTGCCCATAAGTACCCCGTGAAAGGTGTGGTAGTTGAACTGCAGATGTTCATCGAATGGTACTAGGGGGAAAGGAAGCGCTAAGGGTGTATTCTGATTACCTTATTATAGGTGGACACTTAAGGCTTCGTCCGCATTCAGGCCGAATGGGATCTTTGAGTTCAGGAGTATGATATACCTGGACTCCAGGCGGCGCAGTGCCAAAGGGCGATTGCCACCCCTGACATTTTTGGGAATGCTATCAATTACAAAATATTGAATGTTTTTAGCATTACCATTGTGGGTTTCATGAATGTGTCTCGCTACGGGGTACGTATGATCATTGTTGGAGATTGCACGTAAATGTTGCAAGATCCGTACGTGGGCTGGATGAATGGTGGAACCTACATATCTTTTACCGCATGAACATGCTAGTACATAAACTGCAAAGTCAGTCTTGCACGTAAATGCATCCCTCAAAACATAAGGTTTAATCCTGAAGGGGACTTGCACTTTCGTAGTGTTCACACCATAGGTGCAGGCTTTACATTTTGAACACTTTTTAAAGCCCCTCTGGGAATCTAGCCAGTTTTTGGTCTTTCTAAGGGTAGGCGCATTGCAGACCAACTCATCTCTCATGGATTTAGCCTTTTTAAATGTGATTAAGGGACTAGTGCCCACCAATTCTCCTATGCTTGGGTCTCCCCGGACTAAGGGCCAATGCCTCCTCAGGATCTTTCGTAGGTTACTATGGTATCTATTGTAACCCGTTATTAATCTAGGAGGGTCCTTACTATTGGAAGCTGTTGTGTTTTTATTGATGATTTTAGGGAAGATGAGATCTTTCCTATTCTTTCCTTTACATTTGTCATCAGCTCTCTTGCAACTGCTGCTGGTATACCCTCTATCCCTGAGTCTTCCAAACAACTCTTGTTTGGCATTGGAGAGCCCTTCTTCCGTGCCACAATTACATGTCATTCTAAGGCACTCAGCATAGGGAATGGATTGTTTCAGTGGTGTAGGGTGGAAACTGTGTGAGTGCAGAAGGGCATTCCCTGTGGTAGGCTTTCTGTATGTGCGTGTCTGTATTTTGTTGTCCTGTACAAAAAGTTCTAAATCAAGGAATTGGATAATGGCATCATTGGTGTTACATGTAAACTTTAGGTTCAGAGCATTTTCATTCAAAGCCAACACAAATTTTTCTGCTTCTTCGACACTACCCTGCCATAAGATAAAAATATCGTCAATGAACCTTTTGTACATCACCACATTATCTTTCATGAAATCTTTATGTTGTACTCTCAGAACCTGCTCCTCCCACCAGCCCATATGCAGATTCGCATAGCTGGGGGAGAAGCAAGTACCCATGGCTGAGCCCTGGAGCTGTTTATAATGGAATCTGTCAAAGATAAATACATTATTTGTCAAACACCACTCAGCCATTTCTAGTAACATTTGTGTGTGGTGGTATAGTTCAATGGGTCTGTTACCAAGGTTGTATTTCATGGCATTGAGGCCATCTCGGTGTCTGATACTTGTGTAGAGTGATTGGACATCTAGTGTCATGAACCTGTAGTTATTATGCCAATCAATGTCAAAGATTTTTGCCAAGAAATCACTGGTATCTCTGATGTAGGCAGGGAGTTTCTTGACTTCTGGTTGAAGGAAAGAGTCAATAAAAATACTTGTTTTCTCAAATAAACTGCCAATCGCTGATATAATCGGCCTACCAGGGGGTATTTCCTCATTTTTGTGGACCTTGGGTATCAAGTACAGTTGAGGCGTAATCGGGTAGTCATTCTTCAAGTAGTTGAACTCATCTTTACTAATGAGACCCATTCCCTTCCATTTATATAATTCATTATGGAACTTTTCCTGGATACCGACATTGTGGGTGGGGCTGACCCTTACATAGCAGTCCTTATCTTGTAGTTGGGTCTGAGCTTCTTGATTATACATTTGGAGGGGCCAAAGTACCACGTTACCCCCCTTATCTGACCATCTAACTACTATATCAGACCTGGCTTTTATTTTTGTCATTAAGTTGTTATATTTCCTTCTGTGATCTTGATTCTCTTTCCAATATTCTTTTGTGCTTTGCAGAGACAGGTCTTTTAGTTCTTTGATCACGTTGTCAGAAAATAGGTCTAAATTGTCTTTGCTCATTATTGGCATGAATTGGGACTTGGGTTTAAAGTTTGTTTTGATTGAGGCATAGATATTAATTTCTAATGCGGAGGCTGCCCCACTGGGAGTTATTCCGTCGCCTGTATTTTCTTGTTCTAAGTCTATTAGATCTCGTAGAGCATCCATGTTAGCTACTGATAGTTGCTGTGCCTGATCATCCCCGTGTGTTGTTGCAATTGGGCGTTTTTTGGCGTCGATGAAATGCTTTTGCAATTTTAATTTGCGGACATATTGAAACAAATCAATTCGGGTTTGGGCATAGTCAAAGTTAGTATTGGAGCAATACGATAACCCCAGGGATAAAATTTCAAGTTCTTGTGTGTTCAGTTCCATGTCTGTCAAATTGATGACTGTGTTATCTTTTTTATTTTGTGCTTCCATTAACGGCGTTTGTAGCGTCTGTTTTGTGTTTTGTTCTGTTTTTGACTTGGTTTTTCTCCACCGTCTGTTTTTCCTTCTCCTGCTTTTTGTTGTTGCGCTTGTTTTTTGTTGTTCGTTTTTCCTGTGTCTGCTCCCAGATCCTGTTTTGGAGGGAAACGTGGCCTCAGAGTTCTGAGGCGTTGTAGTCTTAAAAAAGTCAATTCTTGTGCTGGAGTTGGCGGTGGGCCTGTGCCGGCTTCTCCATCCGTTTCATATTCCGAACTGAATTCATTCTCACTTGGTTCCGCTGTTACGTTTGCCCCACTTTGTTGTGGCTTCGGGGGTGATTGTCTCCTTATTTGATCGTATTTTTTTGCAAAAGTATAAATTCTTCCGCTTAGATAGTCATTGCGGTCTCGCTGGAATTTGATCGCTTTACGTTCTTTTATTTCTGTTTCTTGTTTGGTCACTTTGTCTTTGATCTCATTCAGACTTTTGGTGATGTCCTCCTGATTTGGTTTCTGCTCCAGGAGTTGCATTATTTCATTAATGCGGACTATCATTTTTTGTCTGTCGCTGTTTGCAAATTGGATCAGGATTTTCAGCATATTTTCTGACGATTTGGCGCTATTATCTGCCCACATCTGTAGCATTTCAGGGTCTGGATCCTCATACGTGGGAGCTACTAAAATTCTGAGTCCTCTTGGGATTCTACCCACCTCCAAATATCTTGTCAATGATTTGACTTCCCACCATTTGGCAGTCTCTTTTTTGCGCAATTTTTCCAATTCAATGAGTAGTTTCCGTGTCTCATCCAAGATAGTAGGTTGTGCTTGAGCACTGGTCGTTTTTTTGCCGCTGATGCCTTTGTCAGTGTCTGTGAACACATCCACAGCAGCTTCCTCTCTCTCCCTTTCCCATTCGGCAGACATAATGAGTTTTGTGTTAAGTTCTGTATCTTTAGTTTGCATAGATTCACTGCCCGCGTGTATCTTGACTCACACACCGGGACTACCTCTCCCATGAACCGAACACTTTTCTTTCCCGCTTTCCCGTTACTCCCAGCTTTCAGTCGTCTTACCTGGAAATCCTCGACTACTCTCCAGCCGTCTCGGATCTCCAGACCGACGGCCTTTCACTGTTTTCGCAGGTTACTCGGGTATCAAGGCTCTTGCAGGTTCCGGGGGGCTCTGTGTGTCTTTTTTCGAAGAGATACCAGCCGGTGTCCTTTTTAACACAGAGCAACCAGATCGAGGAGGGTCAGTGTTGGGGTTTAAGGACTTCCACCCCATATATCCAGTCTTGCCAAACTCATCCGATACGAAGAAGGCGCTGACACCATGAATCTCAATCCAAACTCGATTTATTTACTCACTGTCTGCTTAGACGCGTTTCGGCGTTGCCGCCTTGTTCACTACATCTGCATTCAAAATGAGCTCATATATATATACTGTGGAGATATGGGCATGTCTAACAATTAACACACAGGTTGAGACCAGGTATTACCATGGTTACATGATGGTAAATCTGGGATGTTACACAGAGTCTTTTCTCCATCCTTATTACCGAGTATTCATTGCAGAAAAGTTTTTTACACAACAGAATTTAAAAATTCATACATCACCTAAACAAGTGTTCAAGGTAATAGTGATAACAACCTTTTCATCAAATAGCATGTTACAATTCACAGCTGTTGAAAAGGTAAATTAAAAACATTTGCTGCCATTTCTGCGTTTAAATAATAAGTTAACACTTTTTGCCGCTTTTTTACCCTGAGTGCGTATATATATATATATGTGTGGATATATATATGTGGATTCTTTTCTATCCCCCTTTGTCAAGGACCGGACATCATATATACAGGACACACAGGATTTCTTGAAACATGTAGAAGGGATAAGCTGGGAAGAGAACTTGTTGCTCATAACTTTAGATATCACAAGTTTGTACACCTGTATTTGTCACTCCGATGGTTTGAATGCAATAAGATGGTTCCTAGGCCAAAAACATCCCAAATTCACACAACATAACGATATGCTATTACAGATGGTCTCATATTGTCTTAATAATAACATCTTTGTTTTTGATGGACAACTGTACCTACAAAATCGGGGTACTGCGATGGGCACGTGCTTCGCCCCCAGCTATGCGAACCTTTTCGTCGGCTGGTGGGAGAAGCACGTGGCCTGGGGGGATGCTTTGAACACGATATATTGACGACCTGTTTATTATATGGAGAGGCGATCAATCCTCTGCTGAGGAAGATATTGCATCTCTAAATAATAATAAATTAAATCTTGAGTTCACAGGGAATATCAGTAACAATACTGTTAACTATCTGGACCTACAGGTCTACATTGAAGATAATGTCCTAGCCACCCGTCTTTTCAGAAAACCGGCTGCGGGCAATGCAGTTTTGCACGCAGATAGTCATCATCCCGTAAGCCTTATCAAAAGTATACCTTATGGGGAGCTCTTGCGCCTAAAGCGCAATTGCTCCACTGATAAGAGCTATGTAAGTGCAAAGAAAGATGCATTATTACGCTTTTCAAATAGGGGTTACAAGAAAGTACATCTGAAAATAGCTGAATTAAAAGTACAGCAAATCGATAGGAAAATACTATTATCCTCCAAAAACAACAAAAAAGCTGAACAAACTAAAACCGAGGATAAGACTGTACGAATGATTACGACATATAATGAGAAATCAGCACAAATTGTTCAGATTTTCAAAAAGAACCGGCACATCCTTCGAACCAACAATATCCTTAAAACACACATCCCAGAACGTCCATCCATCACATATAAAAGATGTCCATCCATTGGAGACCATCTCATACACAGCCACTTTACTGGATCTAAAGCCACACAGAACAAACTAGGAATAAATGGCTTTTTTCCTTGCAAAAAAAAGAAGGCTTGTAAATGTAGTAAAAAAATGACTAGTTTCGAAGGTGGACCAGGGGACCCTAGGCCATCAAGATCCATCAATAAGTTTTACAATTGTAATTCGGAATATACCGTATATTGCCTCACCTGTCCATGCAACAAGAGGTATATTGGTAGCACCAAGAATCCCACCAAAAAGCGAATATTGGAACACTTGCGGGCAATTTCTAACAAAGACCCCACCTACCCCGTCGCGAGACATTTTGAATTATACCATCAAAGCAATAGGGATCTATTGCAATATTATTGCATCAACGGGGTAGATAAGCATGAACGAGGTGGAGACAGGTTGAGGAAATTTAGAGCCAAAGAGTCCCGTTATATCATAGAGCTCCAAAGTATGAGTCCGGCTGGACTCAATAATGATGAGGAGCTTTGGACACACCTAGAATAACTTTACAATTTAAGGCAGTGTTACATCAACATAGAAATAGCTTCACAGTGTGGCAATAGGGTGTTATGCTAGTATGAGAAATATATATCAACATATAATAACATAATATTGTAACATCCTTTTATTCCTCCAAATCAGATATGTCATTGCTACTTTACATGAAAGAATAATTATTGTAATATCTAAAGCAGCATACCTCATTAGACATATGTATATAATAATCATGAGCCCATCCAGGGCACAATTCTGTTACCACAGCAGGCTTAGTAACAATACGATATTGAATGTAATGTTTATCAATTTTGTGAACATTTACTCAATTTTCCTTGTTACTTGCTGAGGTTAAAATTTATAACAGGGAATTTGTATGGCAGGTAATGAATTGCTATTACACACACAAAAAATTCTACCTGTTTATTGAAAATGCTTTTTAATCGTTTAATTCGGTTAACTGTTAATTTTTATGTTAAATTTACTTTGAGCACTTGCACTTTACAAATGAAAAGAACATTATTGCATTTTTTTTACCCTCTACAAGATGGCCACCAAAGAACTGATACCTGTGGGGTTGGTTAAATGTCCATCTTTTGTTTTCATGGCTATGGAAACGAATGGGGGGTTTAAAATGGTTGTTGCACAAATGGGTAATCGACATTGAGAAAGCCGCGAGGCGAAACGCGTCTGTCTATATGGAGGGGAGAGGACTTTAAGCACCGAATAAAGCATTTCCAGCTTTATATATCAACTCCGTGTGTGCCTCTTATTCTGCTAGCCAGAAAACTGCCTGCTACGTGAAGCTATATATATATATATATATATACATATATATATATATATATATATGTATATATATATATATATATATATATATCCAACACAACAGTTGCCCAATGAGGAGATGCCACAAAACAAAAGGTTAGATGCCTTTAATGGAGGAACAGCCAGTCAGCAGAGAAACAATGTCCCCTTCAAGAGATCAACGCCCAACGCGTTTTGAGCACTCCATGTGCTCTTGTTCACGGGCAAACAAATCAGTCAGCAGAGCAGCAATTACGAAGGACCCTTTATTTGATAAACAGTTCCGCCCTTGTGGGCGTGTGTAGTCGAGCATTCTGGTTCTTGTGGTCCTTGTGCTAGTCTGAACCCCAGTGGGTGCCGTTTTGCAAAGGTAGCGTAGTATTCCCCCAGTGGGTTGAATGGGGGCTGAGTCTCTCACCGTACTGGTAATTATACATCCTTCCACACGGCCCTTTTGTTCCACTGTGTCTGGAGGTTTCCAAACACTGGCTCCGTGCGCTTGACGATCGGGCATCTCCGCGACCTGGGCCAGGCCGCCTTCATATCCAACACAACAGTTGCCCAATGAGGAGATGCCACAAAACAAAAGGTTAGATGCCTTTAATGGAGGAACAGCCAGTCAGCAGAGAAACAATGTCCCCTTCAAGGACCACAAGAACCAGAATGCTCGACTACACACGCCCACAAGGGCGGAACTGTTTATCAAATAAAGGGTCCTTCGTAATTGCCGCTCTGCTGACTGATTTGTTTGCCCGTGAACAAGAGCACATGGAGTGTGGAGTGTGTTCTATATATGTAACATTATTGTGATTGAATTGTAATTTATTTTGCTTATGTATGTGCAACCGTGCATTTTAAGAATTGTATTCCTTATGTTATTATTATTTTATAGGATATTTTGATGTAAACTGTTTTTAAATATGAAGGAGATATCTATTGATATAATTGAATACAATTTTTAATTTTCTGTAGACATATTTCCATTTATTTCTGGTTTCTTTTCTGGCTTATCCTTTGTATATTGTTACATCATTGATCCTTAAGTTGCCTAGGAACTGTTTTCTACATTTATTAATCCCTGTCCTAGGAACTGAATCCCATATAGTTCAGGGGGCCCTTGATACTTTCCAATATTATCAGAATGTTATCACAGTGCATTAGCTGAGGGATTATATTTGCCTTCCTGCCACGGTTACTGCGGGGATGCATCGCGGAATTTCAAAGAGCCTGGCAAACCATTTATTGTATAGTTAAGAACCTGTTAGGAAATTAGTATTCCGAATGCAGTTTTTGCTGCGAGGCTATTGAATGCAATAAACTGAGTGCGGCTCGGAAGTCTCGGGCAGCCAGCCATGTTTGCTGTATGTAATTTAAGGGGAAAAAAGTTGCATTTCAAGGCACTAATAAGGCGAATATAAATTAGATGCGTACCTTTATGAGGGTAATAAACCACTGAGACAGCAATATCTTCTAGTAGGGTTCGTATAATGGTATTTAATTCGGGAGTTAAAAAAATGCATTTAAAACGAGCCCACCTGTGCTCAGTGCTCGTGCAGGAATGTAGCGCTTCATATCCAAGAGCTTGCACATAGCAGATAAATTATGCTAGAACAGACACATTACATTGTTGACACGTTTGTGCTTGGCATGCAAAACATAAACTCAACTAACATTGCTGCAAATGCCTCTCCTTCAATACTACTTGGAAACTTCCAGCTCTCAAATAGGCCTTTACAGCAGCTCTGCAGTAATAAACTCTGATATGTTCTTCAAGTGATAATAGGGCTTCCTGTGTGGCGGGGGCGATGAGTCACACATTCCAGGCATTCTTTCCTTGGTTCTGGGACTAGCTTCATGGGACCAACTGGAAGTTACCCGAGCATTCAATTTATGTGAACACAAAATTCCCACAGACCTGGCTCTTGCTCTTAATACTGATGTTCGACCTTTTTACAAACTTCCATCCTTGGTAGAGACGAGAATGGAGAAATAGGTATAAAAGCGATTTATAGAGCATCGCACAATTTTGGAGAACTGGTGGAAGGGCCGAACGTACCATGCATTGTGCTTCACAGATCAGCAATGTAGCAAACAGGCAATATCTGCGCTCTCTCTATTCTTTGGAACAGACTATACATCAACATGGGCAGAAAGTTTAATTTTATTGTTATGCAAATCATAATTATTTTGACATAATTTGTAAATAATTATGCGCTACGCTGGTGCAGCATTAAACCTGTTTCAGTGGCATCTTGGGGTAGACACTGGGTATTGCCTGAAACTGGTAGGCTTGGCAGGGAGCTGTCGTGTTGGTGATGCGGTCAGCACAGGAAATACACGCCTGGTGAGGGTGGTTACTTTCTTTATTGTATATGTTGGGAGCGTGTCGCAGCACGTCCGTCCTCGTTGCTGTCATCTGTCCACTTCCTGTCGTCAGTCTACCGTCACGGTTGCTACATCTCCCCCCTTGTCACAAACAAAATTCTTTGTCACATGCACAAAGTCTTGGTACATCATAGAGGTAGTGACGGAGAGAGAGAGAGAGAGAGAGAGAGAGAGAGAGATGCTTTCTCTACATTTCTTCAGTTAGTCTTTTTGGCTTCCTGCTCATTCTGCTTGGTCTTGCTTCTCTGCTAGTTTCTTGCTCTCTGTTTTCCACTTTCGGTGATATTGCCACTGGTTCTTCCTCTTCCACTTTGAGCCCCTTGAAATGTGAGCTGTTTCTCGTTATTCGTTGGTCGGATGCTGCCGTCACCATTGATACTTTTATGTTGGTAAAAACTAACGGATCCTTTGAGAATGGACTGTCCGACTTTTGTTGTTGTCTCTGTCTCACCACCACCAGGTCTCCTTCATTTAGCTGACGTTCCGATGCGTTTCTCTTCCTATCCGCATATTCCTTCATTTTTCTTTTTGCTTCATGATCTCTTTCCACTATGTCACTTCGATCCGTGCTTGCCTTTGCATCTATTTGAGGCAATCTTGTTTTGCTTGATCGTCCCAACACCAGTTCCGCTGGGCATCGACCTGTGGAGCTGTGAGGGGTATTCCTGTAGTCTCTCAGCACTTGACATAGTGCTTGTCCAATTGATATTTGTGTCAATTTTGCTCGCTGGATGGCTTTCTTTATAGTTCCCATAAATTGTTCTGCCATTCCATTGGCTTGTGGCCACAGGGGTGTTATCTTCCGATGTTTGATTCCCAAGTATTCCATAAATCGACGGAATTCTTCCCCAGAAAACGGAGGGCCATTGTCCGTTTTTAATGTTTGTGGGGAACCCCAGGCAGCAAATATGTCGTCTAACGCTGGTAATGTGGCACTTGCTGATGTCGACGATATTTCTCTCACAATTGGAAATCTTGAAAACACATCAATGACCACTAACAGGTATTTTCCAGTCTCTAGTGGTCCATAAAAGTCTGCTGCCAGCTCAGTCCATAATGCCGGTGGCAGTTCTGACATTTGCAACGGTGCTGGCTTGGAAGGTGGTCCCGTTACTTGACAGACGTGGCAGTGTGCTACTTCTTCCACCATGTTGTCCAGTCCTGGGAACCACACTTTTTCTCTCAGCATCTGTTTTGTCGCTACAATGCCTCGATGTGATTCGTGAGCTAGTTTAATTGTTATTTTTCTTAGTCGGTACGGTATCACAATTCTTGACCCTCTCATTAGAATTCCGTTCTCAGTTTCAGATAGTTCTTCACTTATCTTTTTGAAAGCTAGCAGTTCTTCTTTGATGACCCCTTCTCCTGCGGGGCTGTTATTGTTAATGTGTCTCCATCTCTGTTGCCGCACTACGTTTCCGATTGCCTGGATTGTCGGGTCTCTTTTTGTTTCTCGCTCTAGTTCTGCAATTGTTATTGACGCCGGAGTGTTCTGTTTTAGGGTGAAATTTAGATATTCTTCTGCCATGGTGGGGCCATTTTCTCGTTGGGGAAGTGGGTGTCGTGATATGTAGTCAGCAGGGTTGTGGTCCTTTCCGGGCTTGTGGACAATCTTGAAGTTGTAGTTCATCAGTCGGATCCCCCAACGTTCAATTCTTGGTGGTATTTTGGCGTTCAGGTTTCCATAGATGGTAACTAATGCTTGGTGGTCCGTTATGATCGTGAATGGCTTCCCATATATGAACATGTGATAGTGCTCACATGCCCATACTACCGCCAGACTCTCCTTCTCTGGTTGAGTGTGATCTACAGCCGTTACTGACGCCCTTATTTCTTCAAATGCCTTACTGCATTCTGTGGTCCATTCAAATGTTTGGCCCTGCTTCGTGAGTTCTCGCAGTGGGGTGCTCACTGCTGTGAAATCTTTGATGTATCGCGCACAATAGCTGGCAAGGCCGGGGAATGAGCGCACTTCAGCTACATCTTTTGTTTTTTTTGCCTTCTCTGGGGTGTCTACTTTACTGCGATCTGGTCTCATTCCTTTCTTCGAGAATATGTGTCCGAAGAATACCAGTTCTTCTCTTCCCAATTCACATTTCTTTTCACTTACTGTTAGGCCCACTTCTTCGAGCTGCGAGCATACTTTCCTCAATGCTTTGTCATGTTCTTCATCCGATTTGCCAAATACCAGGATATCGTCACTGTAGTTCAGGCTGTTTTTGATTGGTCTATTGATTTGTCTGATCGTTTCCTGGAAGATTTCAGCTGCTGATGATATTCCAAAGCTTAATCGCTTGTAGCGAAACAGACCTAGGTGTGTTGAAAAGGTTGTTATGTATCTGGACTGTTGGTCCAGCTCCAGTTGGTGATACCCTTTGCATAGGTCTAGTTTGGAAAATCTCCTCATTCCCGTCAGGCAGCTAATCATGTCATCTAGATGTAGCCAAGGATGTCGTTCTCGTTCAGTCGCTGTGTTGGGGATTCTCATGTCCACGCATATTCTAATTTGTGCAGTGTCCTTTTTTGGTACAGCAACTATTGGGGACACCCATGGTGTCGGCCCTTCGGCTGGTTCGATGATGTCTTGTTCTAAGAGTGCTTTTATTTTCTCTTCCACCTGCGGTTGCAGATGGATCGGTACCCTTCGGTGATGCTGGGCGACAAGTCTGACTGATTCGTTGATATGCAGTGTGATCTGTCATCCTTTCAGCTTTCCCAGTCCTTTCGTTAGCTTCGGGTACTCTTGTAAGATGTTCTTTTTGTCCGATATGTGATATGTCATCTGCAACAGGCCCATGACTTTCGCTGTGACATTGCTTAGTAAGCATGGTGCGGGAATGTCTTCTCGTAACACATGAATCTCTTCAGTGACGGTCTTACCTTTGTGCGTCATAGTGTCCGTGAACTTTCCCATGTTTGTTACTGGATTTTGGGCACCCCAGGTAAATACTCGTACACTTGATGGTTGCAGGTGTGGTTTTCTCTTAATTTTTTCGTATTCAGTGACACACATAATGTTGCATTTGGCCCCACTGTCTAGCACAAATTCTGTTTGGTGTGGCCCCACGTCTATGGTCACCCAGTCTGTCTTCTTTATTGACTGCTTGTCCACTAGTCTGATGTGTTCTTCCTCCTGCCCTTCATCTGTGGACATGAGGTATAGGCGTTCCACTTTCTCTGCTGTTTCTTCTTCTTCATCTCCTGACTCCCGCAACGAGCTCCTGGTGGTCGCTTCCATGTGTCGCACATGTCTGTTTGTTGTTGTTCTCGGTCTCCCTGGCCTTCCCCCTTCATTCTTGAATTGCATTCCTTGACACATGGTGGCAAAATGATTGCTTCTGTTGCACTTTCAGCATATTTGACCGAATGCTTGGCATGCTCCTCGATGCGGAAACTCTAACCCGCATCTATAGCACTGTGATCCTTGTTTTCTTGTCGCCTGTTCCTTCGACCCTTTCTTCCAATTTCCATTTCGACTCGTGTCTGTCATTCTGTGTACTTGCTCCTCCCTTCGGTCCATCTGTCTTGCATGCGCCATCGCCCTTACTTCCGCTCTCGCTAGGTCTAGAATTCTTTCTAGAGTGGTTGGCTCCTTTAGTATTCTCGTGCGAAAATCTGTGTCACGACAGCCTTCTACCAGTCTTAGGCGGATGGCCTGCTCATTGTCGTATTTTTCGAACTCGCAATGGGCTACTAATTTCCTTAGCCTGGTTGCAAAATCATCCATTGATTCCTCTGGCTGTTCAAAAGCTATGTTGAAGCTATATCTTTCAAAGTCGATGTTTCTTTGAGGATCGAATTTATTTGTTAGACATTTTATTAGTCCTTTGTATGTGCTCGTTTCGCTCTTTGGGAGTGTTATCAGAAGGTCATCCACTTCATCCCCTACCAGATTCAGGAATAGTCCTAGTTTCTTTTCTTCTACTACATCTGTTGCTTCCATGTATCGCTCAAATTTTACAATCCACTTCTCCCATCTTATTCCCACTTGTGGTTCGGATACACTGAATGGCATTGGTCTGCGATACTGTGCGCTTTGCTTTGTTTCAGGCATCTTCGCTTCCCTTTTATTTTGTTGCCTTTATATTCCTTTTATCTCTGATGTTTTGTAAAGTTCTTGTTATTTTCTCCTTTTGTATTTCACATTGTTATCTATTAATTATTGTTGTGGGGATCTTCCTGTGTCCCTTTCCTTTTTCTCTTCTCTATATCTCTTTATTTCTTCTTTGTCACAATCAAAATGGCTGCCCTTGTTCACGCGAGATTTCGCGATCGAAATCTCGCGTTGCCTGTCTTTTAGATGGCTGCCGCGTTGTTTCTGTGTTCTTATTGGCTTTCCTCGCCTGTTTCTAAGATGGCCGCCGATGTTTGCACTTCTCGCGAGACTTCGCGGTTCGATTTCTGAGCGCGGGGACCTCGCGCTTCTGTTTTCAAGCACTAGCGCTGTTAGCCGACTGCTGCTTACCGCGCTTGGATGTATTCCGTTGGACGCTATCGGGGTGGGCTCCCGTGTAGCTCCTTGCGTCTTTCCTTTGCCGCTCACTCAGTTGTTTTTTCTTAAGCACACGGCGGAGATTTCACGCGTGTCGTTTCGTCACCCTTCGTCGCCAGATGTCGTGTTGTTGGTGATGCGGTCAGCACAGGAAATACATAACGCCAGGTGAGGGTGGTTACTTTCTTTATTGTATATGTTGGGAGCGTGTCGCAGCACGTCCGTCCTCGTTGCTGTCCTCTGTCCACTTCCTGTCCCTACAGGACGTGGTGTCCAGTGACCTGGTCACGGTCCTAGTGCCCTACGTCAGTCGTCACTCTACCGTCACGGTTGCTACAGGGGCGGGATATGATTGTGATACTCACTTGTGAATGACTCCTCTACCAATAGGTCACTATTTTAACCTGCTAGTCTTCACCTAGTGCAGTGTTCGATTCACACCTTTTTTTGTATGTTTAAATCGAAAGTACTGCAAAAATAGTATTTTTATATTCACAAAAGTTGAATTTGCAGTGTAAAAGAATTTACAAAGTCCGTGGTTTCCACACAACGTCATTTCCTCCGGTGGGGTTTGGGGGTGGGTTAGGTTACAGGCCGGAAATGTCCAGGACGTTTGCCCACAGAGTTAACAATTGTGGGTATTCGCGTCGTGCTTTTGACTCCGAACAACGGTCCACGGTTTCTTTTTGCCTAGTTCTCCGTTAGACAGATATCACATACATGCAGTCCCTTTTCTGACTGGTTCCCGTCCTAGAAAATCTTTGAGGATTTACTACCTTCAAGAGTTGGAGTAAATCAAATTCCAGCATAAGAAAAAGAAACACACTCTTTCAAAAAATTGTGAGGTTGTGGGCGAAAGACTTATTATTATTTTTTTTTTTACAAAAATAAACGTTTGTATATATTCTCAAATGTAAACAGGAATTCTTAAAAGAGGTTGTCCTGGAAACACCTGCCTATCGTAGCTTTCAATAGTACTCATGCAGAGCTTTGTAGGTTGTAAATCTGCATCATGAGGCGGAGTAAAGCTGGAGTGCAAATGTCGACCTTGCTTTCAAAGAATCAGGCCACAGTGACTGCTTTTCAAAATGCTGCTTCCAGAAATGTTATACGATGTATTGAAATGACGATTTAAGCGGTATCTTCCACCCACATCAAGATGTACACGACTAGATGAATTATTATAGTAGGACAGTGTGGACGCCAGTGACTGACAGACACCTTCCAAATGAGGCATAGTCAACCTGCATAGGTTTCTGCACATGCATGGTCTTTAATGTTTCTAGAATAATCAGTTCATAACGAAAACACCATGGCCCAGATTCCGTCAAGAGCATCACGCTGGAAAGTTTTACATGGACTCTCACATAAATTGGTGTATCATTGCGTTTTTGCACTGGTCAGCCACGAAAATGTCCATGCAAAAATGATGATTACTTAACCTAGTCCATAATCTCTTGACTATGCTACGGCTGTTGAGAGAGGTAGATAAAGTGCGTAAAAGAGCGTAACCTGATCCTGTGTAGAAATTGTTATTAGAAATTGGGTCATCTCGTAACTGATCAAATTTGGCAAACAGATCACGGCCCATATCTCACCTAGTTCAGTAGAAAATACAAATCTGGTCGTGGAATGTAAAATCGAATTCCATTTATCCTTCGCTGCAATTTGAACATTTATGTTTCTACATCATTCAGTGACCCATAGGTCTCTGTACAGTAATGAAAGTCAGCAAGAAGAAAGTGACACTACTTGTATTTTATTTTGAAAGAGTTCTAATTTTGTTATTAATATTAGTTTTAGGGCATTTGACGTCTGCTAAAGGTGTCATCCTAGGCCTGGTCTGGTGAAGGCACTTGTTGAGTGTCCATGTCAAATTATACAGTAGTTTAGAGTTTCCTGGAAGGGTCCCCCGATTTGGGTAGTGTTGTGAGGAATTATGAAGGAGGGGGAAAATAACCACTTCCTAAGACTGACCTGACTCCAGGCTGCTTGGGTTTTGGCGTTGACTTGTTGAGTCTGATGTCTTGAGTGAGTCAATAGGGAGGCTCAGGGACTTGGCACAAGGAGATGGTGAATCATCTGTGAGCGCCATGTTGGTGGCCATGTCTTAATCCTCGGTCTATGGTTGTGTTTGTTAATGAAACATCTAACATTTCAAAGTGGATTGTATGTGAAGTTGTTTTCAGTAGACGACATCGCTGAGGGACATCAGTTCAGTGGTGTATTGAATTTCCTTCCTTACGTAGCTGGAACGCTGCAACACAAAGCACATATTGGGTGTATATTTCTGTAGGTAGCAATGTGTTGTAAAATTGTTTTTACATAATTTTCGAATTCTCTAATAGCTCTTGTAGAAAGCCCTTCCACTCGCCCAACAATTTTAGAGTGCTCTGGCCTGGAATACATGTGTATGTGTTGCCAGAGTCAACCACTAGTAAATTGTTAGTGAATACCCCAAACTTATGACTTTGTGGTCGTCCATCAGCAGTTCCATGTGGATGCACCAAAAAAAAGCATTGGCAGAGCCACAGGTTTTTTGGCTTTGAGCTTTGTTTGTTTTAATCATGGTTTTTGCAAAACTTTATTCTTGGAAAACCTGCCTGGCATCAGCAGCATCATTCTACAAAAAAAAGCCTACAAGCAAAAATATTTTGGCTCTCAAAAAGCACACATTGCCATACCAGTCACTTGAGGGAAATGCTTTGTATGTGTATTGTTCCCTTGTACAAGGACAGAATGTTATCACTTACAGTGAAGTTAGCCAATGGCTGAGATAGGCTGACCTATTGCCTTTTGCTGTATGTTGTAGTGAGTGGAAGGAAAATGGGAATGACACAATAACAAGTCAATGGATGAAGATGGCTAGCTGAAAGCCCCTACATACAAGTATACTTTACATATAATTGTGACAAAATCCAAAGGTTTAAAACTAACACCAAATCAAACAAGCAAGCATTTGCAAAGCCAATCATGGGTAAAACATGGGTTGTTGAACATAGATGAGATGTACTTGCAAATTGTTGGATTGAGTATTGCATTTCAGGTTTTCAATTTGGCCAATCTTTTGACTTCTTACCAATGAAATAGGAGTGTCTTCCTGGCCGAGGACCACACTGCTTTTTAGGTCGAGCCTATACCATTCCGCAAGGAGTGGATAGGGTCTAATTTTAGTGTGCAAAATAATTGTCAAACCAACGGTGGATTTTCAACAGTTCACGTGAACAAGCACGCGCTTTTCCCGCACAGGCACCATCTGTGCACCCACATCAAAGCAATCAACCTCCCTGCCAGCCTCCCTCCCACTGGCATCTGAAGCTTCCCCCAGCGTGCGCTCGGTCTCATGCAGACATTTCTCCTCCCCTAATTATTCACTTCACTTTCAAGGCCGCCAGGCCGTGCATTTCCCTCCCCCCCCTCCCCACAGCAATGCCAAAAGCTTGTTTGTGATTCGTGACCCTTGTGCATGCTGACACAAATACCTTACATATGTATTCGTGTTAGGCACAAAGGGTGAACAGAAGCGATGAAAAAGCTGCAGTTCAAATTCATGCAAACACTTTTTCACGTGATGCCTTTCTTGAAAACCTTTAGCTTTGCAAACCTTTTGATGTGATCTGTTAACTGTAGATTATCACTGGAACCTTGAAATCTCGTGTTCTTTGAGGGCATTGGCATTTACATTTGCAGTCGGGACATGAACAGTTGAGGAGCTGCCTGCGCTCTGCTGGGACTTTGATTTCGACATTTTGAAATCGGCGCTCTCTAAAACAGAGAATGGTGCAAGTTGTTCAATGCTTGATTTCGTTCACAAGATCGCATTAGCTTATATTTCCACGAGGCGCCTTCTCTGCTTCGGCCTTGCTCAAGTGCGCCTGAATACAGAGGGGAAAACCTCTGATGGCAGCAGGTAAAAGTCAAAGTCCACCAATTTATTGTGAACACTTTCACCTGCCGCCTGCATCTTACTGTACCGCCACGCGCATGCGTGATACCCCTTGGCTCCATCCCACCGCCTGACATTTCATTCCCGCTTGAGTTACAGCATCATACATCACAAAGCTGACACATAGACAAGCACAGCGGGAGATTGTTATCTTGTACTGAGAGGCACATTTATGTCCGCTACAATGATACTCGCCCAACTAGTCATCACTAACCCATCACCTCAATGGCTTCACAATCCTGCTCTCCACTACTATCCTCCATATACCTCGGTCCCTTCACGATCCTGATATGCATGTCTTACAACCAGCTGCTTTTCAGTTGTTTTCGACTTCCCACCTTTCCCTGAACACCATTTCCTTTCCCAGTACACATTCCCTCCCCAACACTGTTTATGAGACTCCCCCTCTTGCCTCACTAGCACTGCCCAGCCTCCCTCACTTCTCCTACATCCAGGTGCTCTTGGATATTCAGTTTCTCCCCCTTTTTACACTTCCTTCTCCTTCCTTCGCCCCAGTGCCCCCACCCTCCTGGTTTGCCTGTCTTCAATTACACAAACTCACCTATCTCCCCTTCCTTCACACCAGAACCCTCCCACATCCCCCACCTATCCCACTGCCCTGTAGTAACCTCATCTCAGTCCCATCCTTCTCCTTTCCCTTCCCTGCCATCCTACTCAACAGCACCCTTCACTGGAGCTCCCACACCCCCTTCACCCCACCAGCTGAGGGCCCATGAAGCATATCATTGCAGCTTACATAGTCTTCGCTGGTCTCCCTGGCCCACTGGACCTCTTCGGTTCCCCTTTAGATGGTGATCCCTCGGTGGCGTGGGATGTTCCTGCGTTCTACTTCTCTGCTCAACTAACCTACTTGACTTGTCTCACTGCTGCGCGTCCTGATGTGCCTGGCTGTACTGCCTGCGTTGGTGTGATGTAGCTTTACTCCTTCGTTGTTTATGCCTGACTCATGTCTTCTGTCCCATTTCTAACACATCCCTACAGCTCTATAAATAACAGTGGCCAAAATTGCATCCCTCAGTGACAGCTCATCTACAATGTAAAATGTGCCAGTCTGTGGTACACTTATTAAATATTGGCACTACACAGATACATATTTGGCGCCATTTGCTTTGTAAGCATGAGACGGAGCACATGCATTTAGGCGATGTTGCCACTGCCACCTTTTAGCTTTTTAGGTCGAGGTACAAATGCAGCGGAGCTGCTGCACTAGCAAAGACTCTATTGCTATGGCTTTTGTGCTGGAAGGGAGACAGGAAGTGGGAGGCGCGGACTGGCAATGTGCACGCGTACGGATTGCATCTCCTGTCCATAGGCGTGCAGATTGCCTGTCTCCCTTCGCGCACCAAAGCGGCAGCACATCTGTCAGCGCGCATTCACTTTCCCTCCCAAGACCCCCCCCCCCACTCAGCTCTTTGAAGTCATCGCAGCTGGTAGAGAGGGGCACATAGAGGGCTTTCCGTGTGGTATGCCCAGTCTCCCCTTGCACAGCTCTTGTTGTTTGTGGCTTCCCCCCTTTCTCGTTTCCCTCCCCCCACCCTCCAAACTCACCCCTAGCTGTAGGATTCTCAGGACTAAGAAACCTTGCACTGCGACTCCCCCCCTCGACCCCAAAGCACTACCCCAGCTGCCTGCCTCTCAACTCCAGCTGCGGCATGTAAAGGTTAACGCTACATTGGAAGTCTCGTCTGATGGAAATCCGCTTATTCTCTACAACTGTATTTCTATATATACATCTGTATTATAATGTATTTACTATCATGTAAAGCGCTGTAATGGCTGCGGGTCAAGTTTGCGCTATATAAAAGTTCCCCACCTCAAAAAGCAAGCATTTGCAATGCAATAGGTCTTGTTTTTTAAGCTGTTTTATTTTTAGTAAGCCGTTTCTGAGGAGAACTTTGGTTGGTAGTTCCCTATTTTTTAAGCACAAGTTTGTGATACAGCTGCTGGGTGAACTTCTGCAGCGTGGTGCAACTTACGTTTGAGAGTTTTATGACTCCTTTTGAACGTTGATTTCCCCAGTAGCTGCCAACTCTTGTAAAACTCTGGTTCCTGAATGTGACATGCATTTGATCTTCTGTTGGCAATCGGACATGGGGCAGGCTCTGCTATTTGTGGTGTGGCTCGTTGAAGGCAAGACACTCCTTTCCTTTTGTCAATATAGTATACTCTTCAAATTTTAATATTTGTAAGCGGTAATTGAACGAATACAACTAACATATCTGATGACCACTTTTTGTAAATGGAAACATAATGCCCTGCTGACATATGCCTCTCTGCATCACCACATCAGCACTCAGCGCTACCCCAGCATCATTATCACTCAGCACCACCACATTATCACTCAGCACCACCTCAGCACCATTCAGCACCACCACATTATCACTCAGCACCACCACATTATCACTCAGCACCACCACATCACCACTCAGCACCACCACCACAGCACCAATCAGCACCACCACAGCACAACTCAGCACCACCACAGCACCACCACCACCACATTATCACTCAGCGCAACCACAGCATCACTCAGCACCACCACAGCATCACTCAGCACAACCACAGCATAACTCAGCGCAACCACAGCATCACTCAGCGGAACCACAGCATCACTCAGCGCAACCACAGCATCACTCAGCGAAACCACAGCATCACTGGTTCAAATATGTTCTCTCAATGTTTCAAGCTTTATTACAAATGTCACAAAAAGATGTTAATATTTCACTTCTGTTCTTGGATTTTCGTCACAATAAAATACACT
The DNA here is from genome assembly GCF_964263255.1 of Lissotriton vulgaris. NCBI lineage: Eukaryota > Metazoa > Chordata > Amphibia > Caudata > Salamandridae > Lissotriton > Lissotriton vulgaris. The sequence continues at coordinate 2,007,374,790 of NC_141685.1, read as the reverse complement.
GAACATAATCTTCACAAAAGTTATTTACAAAAGTTTAAGCTATTGCCATTATAAATTACAATCACTTTTATTTAAGTATTAATTATTTAAAAAAATTAAAAGCCATTGTTATTTGTAATATCAATACATCTAAGTCACGTAAATACAAAACATTACAAATGCTATAGGTCTCACATTTGCCAAACTTATAACTATTGGCATTGTAAATGACAAAGCTATTAATTTAGCTATTTTCAAAACCAACACATAAATAATAAAATTGTCATTTACAAGACCAATAGCTCTAACTTTCCTAATGCGAGACCTGTTGCATTGCAAATGCTTGTTATCTTATCTGTCTTGTATCAAGACCCTGCTGGACTATGCGGTGAAAGAAAGCTTGAATAAGCAGCTACCTAAGTTATATGACATCTCTTTATTAATGTAATAACTGCACTTTCGCAATTACTTTATCAACCTTCCTGCTTTCTCAAATTACCTTGAAAATGCACCATATGTCCAGTCTTTTTTTGACATTTTCTCAGGGGGAGAACTCTCCGGAACCCCCCTTAGGTTGTTCGGGCTTGCTGCGATGCAGTATGACAATCATTTTACGCCGCACCACTTTCAACTGTCGCCAGACGCCACTGACAGCAGGTTGTCCCGCTTCTTACGAGTTGAGGGAACCATTGTGTCTCTTCGTGCTTTCATCAGGAACAAAAACCTGTTGCACCGATTATCTTTTTAATATATACAAGAGTAATTGCTTACCTACTGTAACTATAATGGTATGAGTGTCTGTGGATGTAGAGATGTTAGAGTTTTTCCGGTGGAAGAACACAGATTTTTTCCCCACCTACTGGGGGTTCCCCGATTAGCATGTCACTTTTCCTCACATCTGGAATTAGGGATAGATTCCCTCCAAGACCATATACATTCTGGTCACTGGTGCTCAATTAGGGCAAACAAAGAAGCGGAGTTTGATTAGGCAATCATTTGGGATTGCTTTGCTTGTGACCTTGGAATTAATTTTTAGTGGTTAAAGTATATTATGGAAACATCTCGGCCTTGGGTTGTGTCTATGTGTTATAAAAACCTATATAGCTCACAAAAAAAGACATTTGGGTTAAGGATTGTTTTATTAACCACAGTTATGAAGGCTACTGGAAGAGAATATTGTTTGATCCATACAACTACTGGACTGCACCATATTTAGGCTTTCCTGTTTCCCGTTTCTATTTCTGGTAAATTCTGGTGGGCTTTTTTCAGTGTTTTCAACTAATTTCAATACCTTAAAAAAACAGTGGTTACAAATTTTTACGCCCTTAAAAACAACAGAAAGTGTTTTTGAAACGGTTTGCTTTAATTATTGCTTGGTTCCTGCACTGATAGTGAGTCTTTGGTCATACACACTCTTCCCTTCCCATGTAAACTTTTAGCTGTGAAAAGGCCCTCTCAACATTGGAACTTAAGACGGGCAATGCCAAAACAACAAGTAGACAATTTGCTAACTCAGCTTTCCATGCCAATGCTGATGCACCTGAAGATTGCGATTCTCTAGGACTGTAGGAGAGTACGATCTGCTTCTTATAGTTACTCTCACTTTTTGCTGATGTATCACTGTTTTCGACTTAGACTGAATAGGATCCTACTATTCAGGACCCCAGTTGATTGCATGTAGTTTAGGTACACTCCAGATTGGATACTGGGGTATACTTATCAGTCCCTAGTATATGGTACACCATGCACCCAGGGCATTGGTACCCCAGAGGCCTCTCAGGGGCTGCAGCATGTATTATGCCACCCCTGAGAGACAATTCAAAATGACACCACACGTCTGCTGCTGCAGCCTGTGTAAGGTGGTGCATGCAGTCACCCCTATGGCAGGCCTTATCAATCCTGATGGCAGGGTGCTGGGTTGTATGTGAGAGGGTGCCCCTGCATGAGCAGAGCCCCTCTGCAAGCCTTCTGAGCCTAATTTCCGGGGTTGTCTGTGATGCAGCCAACCATATATACCATTTAGTGCATTATAACCTTGTGGTAAATGCTAACTTTAAAACATCTGCTTAGAAACATGTTGTGTTTGGTGTCAAACACCTTGGAATCATACCTCCCCGCAAGTAACTGGCGGGGGAGGTATGATTCAACCCTTCTAGAGGGACTTATGTGAAACACCGGTACACCTGGTACCAGTTTTCTAGACCTGGACATCACAAAATGGATGCTGCCAGCCACAGACACGAGTCTGCCCTTCTACTGCTGAGCTGAGCTCGCGGAGGGGAAGGCCTGACATTAGGTTTCCTATCACAGGGAGGTGTGACCACCTCCCAGACAGGCTTTTGTACATGGGGGCTGGGTGGGTGCACTCTGAGAGTGCCAGAAAGTCTGCACCGGAGGCACATTTGGTGTCCCTGTGCATAGTCCAGCTCATACTGGTTGCAGGAGCCATTTGCCCCTGCTCTGGTGCGAAACTGGACAAAGGACATGAGTGTAGCCAACCCTCTGCCCTGACCCTCCCATAGGTGGGTCCCCAGAGTTTGTCCAAACCCTTCCTTGGGTATAAAGTAGGAACCCTGACTACAGGACTTTAGATTTTACCTGGATTAAACTCTGCAAGCAGAAACCATGTACTTTGATGGTCTACACTTCGCTGGACGACAGAAGAATCTCTGTTAGACTAAAGGAGTTACTCCACTGCAGCAGCAGGCCCCTAAACGCATCTGACCGGTTTGTATCTGCCGAGCTCCTGGGGACTCAGAAGATTTCTGCAACACAGGAGGTGGGTTCCCGGGCGACTCTGAGGTCGATCTGCTCTCTCAGGAATCCTGAGACCAGTATCCCTTGAGGGGTCTGTGCAACCCGAGCCCCTGTGCACCATGTACTTTTGCAGCTACATATGCTTTTCAGTAATCCAGGAGACTGTGCATTGGGCTATGTGTAGTCCTGACCCCGAACAGTACAAGGTCCCTTCGCGATCCCTGGGCCGTTGTCCTGTGGGTCCCTGTGAAGATAACTTTGATTTCCCCTAGGCTTTCCTGGTTGCTCCAGATGTGCCATAACTCCTCATAGCTTGGAGAGTCCCCTGGACCTTGCTGTTCCTGACCGTAACTTGTTTCCTCTGCCTGGGTCTGTTGCATTTGCCACTGCTTGTTGGTGTTCCTTCCGGACACAGACCCCACAGCACTTGACATCCTTTGTGGCACACCTCACCTCCGGACTTTAGTCATTGTTGACGTCTCCAGGTCCCCGTGGATGCAGAGTCAAGCATCCTATCTTCACGCCGGAAGCACCCGACATGAAGCACCCGGCATCAGTGGGCATTCGTCTACTGAGCCCCTGGTCACCCTAAAGTGACCCAGACTCTATCCCCTCTGCTATCAGGTTCTTCTCACCTCGAATCCAGGCTTGGATTCCACCGAACACTTTTCATCTTCCCGGCAGTAGCACTACTTCGCACCACGCCATTGAAAACAACGAGGGTTTCCGACACCAATTGACCCCTATGCACCCGGCTCCTCTGGGATCGGTAACACAGGTTCCTCAGTACTCACAAGGGTGCTGGCCTTAGAACCTTCTACGTCCCAAAGGGTTTACTTGAAGTCCTCTCTGAAGTGTCTTTAAACTGTAATTTTCCAACCGCAACCTTCCCATAGAGTTGTACAGAACATGCGCCTGTGTTCCCACACTGCAACCGTCCTCTGTGGGCTCCCTGTGTCACTCCTTTGGTTGGTTCCAAGCCACAGCTAACTGTAATGTTCCATGAGTGGCGGCCCCAGGGCCATGAGGGCACAGGAGGGGGCCGAGTCGTCCCCCTCCTTTGTTCAGTAAGCCCAAGGGCTGCTTTACAACAAAAAAGATTGCTTTATTTAAAAGCAAACACAGACATGGTGGCCTGCTGACCTCAGCAGGCCACCATCCCTGTGATTTTTGTGAATCCTCGGTGGTAGCAAATTGTAATCTACCTCATTAACACCTTCAATGCTAAGGCAATTCATCCCGGATGCTGACATCCCTTGAATCCCATTGTTCATGACGAGCACAGCTCGTCATAAGCACACGAGCAGTGTACTGCATGACGAGCTGAGCTCGTCATGAGCATGAAAGGGGTTAATATTGATGAGGTAGGTCGGTTTGTGACCCACTACAAATAGGTATATGAAACTGATGGAGTTTCATACATTGAAAATTGCGAATACCTAATTGTGATTCTCAGAAAATCGCTATTTCCTGTTTTGTTACATGTGGCCCTTAGATCCCTGCTGTTAGTATCGCTAAGGATCATTCTAGTAGCAGTGCATATTTGAAGGTCACATCGCTGTTCAAATAAAAAGGACCAGGCATCTTTTGACAGAATGTGGCTGTCCAGTCTAGTCCAGTGCCTCAGACCTCAGTTCTCTCTAGGGTATGTGGAACTCACGTAGTTTGCTGTACTGTGATTATGCACATTTACAGCAAAAATATGTGTAATTACGTAAAATACATCGCTCACTCAAATTACCCAAGTGATTTGTTAGTGTAAAAATTCGACTCTAAAATGTAAATTCGACTTCATTTCTTTTTTTTTTATTCTGTTTATTATAATCAAAATCATTAAGGCATAGATCTTCCAGATGGTATACAGACACATTGTTTGACTTCATTTCTGACAGCTAGAGCACCTAGATACCTCAATAGTTTGCTGGATTTAAGGATGTGCCAGAGGGCGCAGTCCAGTTTTTTTCTGATAGTTGCTGCACCTAGCTGTGCATCAAAGGGCTATTGTGGAGGAATACTGACAATGAGTTAGTCCCACATCATGTTCCTCAAATTTATTAGAATCAGAGAGAAGTAAGACCAGTGGCGGCTGGTGACATTTGAAATTGGTGCTGCGTAAAATGATTGTCATACTGCACCGCAGCGTGCGAGTATAGCGAGCGCGCCCGAACAACCTAAGGGGAGTTCGGGAGGTATCTCCCCCCTAGAAAATTTGGGGAAAAGACTGGACAAATGGTGCATTTTCAAGCAAATTTGAGAAAGCAGGAAGGTTGATAAAGTAATTGTGAAAGTGCAGATATTACATTAATAAAGAGATGTCATATAACATAGGTATTCAAGCTTTCTTTCACCCCATAGTCCAGCGGGGTCTTGATACAAGACAGATAATAGAACAAACAGTGTGGTCCTCGACTAGGAAGACCCTTCTATTTCGTTGGTAAGAAGTCAAAAGATTGGTCAAATTGAAAACCTGAAATGCAATACGCAATCCAACAATTTGCAAGTACATCTCATCTATGTTCAACAAACCATGTTTTACCCATGATTGGCTTTGCATATGCTTGCTTGTTCGATTTGGAGTTAGTTCTTAACCTTTGTATTTTGCCACAATTATATGTAAAGTATGTAGGGGCTTTGGGGGGCGCTAGAGGGCGCACAAGCGGAATGGCTGCTTGAACACGCAGCTCCCGCACCTTGGTACATGATCCTGCATCTATCCGCGGCCACGGTGAAGGACTGGGTTATTTAGAACCCAGCGGTGCCAGGGCACAACACCTGAAACCTTCGTGGGTAACCTGCTCCGGCGTACGAATGACAGAGACACGGGACACTTCCTTCGGCGTCAAAGATTCAAGGTTTATTTGCTGCAGGGAACACAGAAGTCACGACAAGTACAACACGTGCAACTTGGGGAGACTGCTTCAAATTGGTTCTGTGGATCGCTCCTTTTATACACGATTTTCCCATAGAGTTACATTGAACACAAAAGTTTATGACCCGGTTCCCATAATTATCCCCCAGAGGGGTCGCTTTGGTCACTTTAATACACACAAGGTCCGGGACATAAGTGCGGAAACATTTGGCGGTTCCCAACTGTAAAAACCACCTTCCCACCATTAGTGCATTCCAATCAGTAGTAAAACAGATCGAAATAGGAACAAGGACAGGTGCAGAGGAAGACGGAGACAGTGGGGAGATCGGAAAGGGTGTAAAAGGGGAGGTATCGGGAAACACGAGATACAGGCATCAAAGGGACGTGCCTAATGAGATGCACGGCTGGGACAATAAGCCGGTACGGCAAGATGAGCCTCGAGCGGCGCCATCTGCCTTACAGTATCATCCCCCTCATCATAAAGACACTTACAAAGGACATGTGTCTTCCGCAAATATCTTGGGAGTCCCAGGGTCGCGAAGCGGACAACGTCCGTTCGCTGGCTACTTGAGGGCAAGAGACAAAATGGATGCCGTATCTAAGATGGAACCCGTGGGTACAGATGAAAAACCCACGTAACAGACGAACGGTTTAGGTTAGCACAGCGAAACTGCGTACACCCACTAAACTCGTCATTTGCGGTTCATAGATACCAGACTCGACTATACTCGTGCGAGTCGAAAACACCACTTACAATTGTCACGGAACCTCAGACGCTCCTTTTGCCCTCATGTAGGCAAGCACTAGTCGGAATCATACTCGATATTCATCAGACCATCTAGATGTTGCTGTAGCATGGCTCTGTCCAACCGAGTCCCCTTGGTAACAGGTGGCTGTCTCATACACGTTGTAGCACAAAGGCCACATAAGGCAGGACCGCACTGCACACAAAGGCAACACGTGAACAGGAACGCCACGACAACTCCGATAATCATCAGAATCTTCCAACCCCAAGTCGACATTAGGCCCCAAAACCACCCAAGTAGCGTCCAATCCCCTACATCCACGTGTATGGATTCAGAGATCTTATGCAACTTAGAGATGGCTTGATAGACAGTCGGAGCATTATCAGGAATGAAAATGCAGTAGCTCGAATGGATCACCTTACATACCCCACCTCGATCTGCTAAGATAACATCTAAAACCATACGGTTTTGTAACGTCATAAGTCTATCCGCCTGAAGTTCTGTGGTGATATTACCAAGGGCACTGGCCGTAATATTAGCTGTCGATTCTACCACTCGAGTAAAATGTCTCAGGTTCCTACTATTAACCATAGGTCCCCAAAACGGGAGGAAACCCTTGAAAAAGTCTCCTGCCTCTTGACCGGAAGTATCCTCTTCGCTAATTACGCCTCTCACAACTCTGGTCTTGTGATAATCGGCATCTACAGTGAACGTCGGAGGCAACAAATTTGCAATGAAGCATGAGCCCATGAAGTCAGCGGGCAACCATGCGTATGCACGATCATGGCAGATAAAGTATGTACCCTTGGCAGCCAGAAACACAGGGGACGAGACCATCGGCAGAATGTAATTTTCAGTGCAAGCACTCTCTCCAAGTCGGGCTTTCGATCTTCGGCCACGACCCATTAGACAAAAATTACCAATGTGGGGTACGACCCATATCGGAGGTGAGCTTTTAAGCTGCTTTTCACTAGTGAACACACTATATTCGCCTCTACTCAGGACCCTGTAAGCTTGTACCTCTTCTTCGGGAATAAGCGAAGGATCATAGATATCGCTGTCTAAATCCTCTATTGCTATTGACAAAGGTTTTTGATACGAGGTAGGACCAGAGGTTGGGGAACGTGGTTCTCGAATGGGGTGGAAACCTAGTGCGCTTCGAAACATTGTTTGAAATGCTCGAGCAGACCCTTGAGAACTATACGGTAACACCAGATATGGAATTCCCTTATCCGTAGTATGTGGCATCAACCCACACACCCAACAATTAGTAGTGTTAACCACTAACTGATGCTGATGAAGGAGCTGAATAAAGGAATTATTGCGGAATTCTGCACGTCTAGCCTGCTCGTGTTCGGGTAGGACATGAAAAGAATGGGGAGAGGCAACAGTGGTAAGTTTGGGATCAGGAGTAGGAGTAGGTAAAACAGGAGATAGAAAACCAGAGACCATATAATACACCCCACCCGCCAAAAATGCAGAAACAGTCAAGAATAATACAAACATTTGGAATATAAAACATTTCGTACGGCTAAGTTGTTGCAGCTTGAATCTTCGAGCTTGAGCTTCTTCCAAGTCCATCAGCTTCGAAAATGCCATTCCCTACGACCGTCCGCAACGTTTCTTGACGCACTTCGTTCTGTGTAGCAGTAGTCAATCCCTAGGAGTTCCCAGGAACCGACGGTCTTTAACCTAGCGTCAAGACCTACTAACCAGAAGGAAGTACGCGCACGGCCCTACGGCCTTTATTTCACAATATATATGCGAAAACAATGTCTCTCGGCTGTGGAAGCAATAAGTGTAAGGAACGAAGCTCAATGTATATATACACAGGAATAATCACAGTAATATGAATGTTCAAACTGATCACGGAAAACGGGATAAATGCAGTTGTCGATAAAGCAAAGCAGGATCTTTTATTAGTCTTTAGTGCTAGATCGCAAAAAGTATCAGGTTTTCCCAGGACGTGTCTGCTCGTCAAACAAAGGATCCGTTGAAGAGACAGCGTCCTGCTGATCAGTTGAGTGTTCTGGTCTTGAGTCTTTTGATGACAATTGTTCAACAGTGTCTTTCTGCTGCACTGAGGATTCTCCGACAGGCTGTGCGTCGCTAAAAGGTACAAACGCCGGCAATCCTTCGGTTTCAGTTGATGCAATGCCTCTCCTCACCCACGGGTCTGTCGGCAAAGGAATAGGGACCTTTTTGGTGTGGGTGGCGTGCACCCAATTCTTCCGTCCCTCAAGACGAACAGCAGTCCTCGTGGCAAGGAGAACCTGGTAGGGTCCAGTGAACCTCGGATCCAAATTGTTCTTGCGCGAAAAGTTCCGCGTCACCACCCAATCTCCGGGCTGGAGCTGGTGGCCTGGACCCTCCGTCTGCGTCGGCAGTGCGTCGTAAACCTGTTGGTGAATTAACCTCAGTTTAGCAGTCAAGTCATGAAGATAATCGATCAACATTGGGTACTCAAGGTCACAGAACGCACCTGGCCTAGGAACCCCCCACACATTCGCAGGGCGGCCGAACACTATTTCATAGGGACTAAGCCCTACTCGGGAGTGTACAGTCGCCCTAGTTGACAGTAATGCTAAAGGTAAAGCGTCAGGCCACGAAAGACCAGTCGTAGCCTGAATCTTTGCTAGTTTCAGTTTAAGGGTGCCGTTATACCCTTCAACCAAACCAGCTGACTGGGGATGATTGGCGCTGTGGAATTTCTGATTAATTCCAAGGCCCTTACACACACTCTTCATCACACTTCCCACAAACTCACTTCCGTTATCTGACCACACGACTCTAGGCATTCCATACCGAGGAAAATATTCCTTCAGTAGGATTTTCGCAGTAGACAAAGCAGTATTGTCTTTGAGAGGATAGGCCTCGATCCATCGGGAGAATGCGCAAACCACAACTAAAACGTATTTCAGGTTATTGCATCGCTCCATATGGATGAAGTCCAATTGAATCACCTCAAAGGGACATAAAGGGGGAGCAAAACTGCCAGGAGGAGTTGGGGTTCCTTTGCCAGGATTGTACATCATGCACACCATACAATTCTTGACCAGACGTTCAGCACATTTCGTGATACCCTCATTCTTCCACACAGGAGACAGCAACTTACAAATACCTTTCGCGCTAATATGTGCTAACCCATGCGCCATTGTCACAACGGCCAGCACATACGCATCAGGCAACAACCATCTTTTCTGATCCGACAAATCAATCCAACAACCATTCGCATCCAACTTTCCCGTACTTTCTTTCCACTTTGCTTTTTCAGTCTCGGTGGCCTCATTCTGAATTGCTTTCACACTTTCAATAGTGTCTTCACACATGCTCGACTCTGTAGGCCACCTAACCGAACTCGTCACATACATACGAGTGCTAAGGTTCCGGGCAGTCTCCTTAGCAATCTCATCCGCAAACGCATTACCACGACCAACATCATCCGTCACCTTACGATGTGCACTACATTTAACAATCGCTACCTGCCTAGGCAACGTCAGTGCATCCAAAAGATCATTCACAAGCTGGCCATGCTGAATCTTCGTACCATGCGATGTCAGAAAACCTCTCTCTCTCCACAATCGTCCAAAGCTATGTGCAACACCAAACGCGTATTGGCTATCGGTAAACACATTCACACGTTTCCCTTTTGCTAGCACACACGCTCTAGTGAGAGCGATCAGCTCTGCAGCTTGGGCAGAATTCTGATTCAACCTTGCAGTCTCAACAACAGTATTCAACGTTACAACAGCATAAGCAGTAGTCACATCGCCATTCGGCAACTTAAAACATGAACCATCCACATACAGTGTTCCATCTGGATCTTCCAATGGGGTGTTTTTAAGGTCCACTCGACCTTTTGTTTCCTCCTCTGTCCTCAAATAACAATCATGTTCTGTTATTTCATCTGACTCTGAGCTAATTGGTAACAAAGTCGCCGGGTTCAGAACATTGCAACGTTTTATCTGGATATGACTTGCCAGCAACGTCAGCTCGTACCCAGACAATCTCGCACTTGTCAAGTGCTGAGTTTTCGTACGATTCAAAAGAGTGTCGACTGCATGCGGAACCATCACCGTAAGCATATTATTCATGACCAGTCCTGCTGATTGTCGGATGGACACCGCAGCTGCCGCTGTTGCTCTCAAACAACTCGGCAATGCTCTAGCTACCGGGTCCAAGGTCGAGGAAAAATATGCACATGGACGTTGCTTACCACCAAAAGGTTGCGTTAAAACACTCAAAGCACAACCTTCCCTCTCGTGAACATATAATGTAAACGGCTTACTGTAGTCAGGAGTACCTAACACAGGAGCCGAACACAATGAATCACGTAATTCAGAAAAACTTTTCTGACATTCTTCCGTCCATGGTAAGGGAGTTGAAACATCCTTGCACGTAAGAGCCACCAATGGTTTCGCTAGCAATGAAAAATTAGGAATCCATTGCCTGCAGTACGACGTGATACCTAGAAAGGCACGCACATCTCTTTGGGTTGTTGGCACAGCCATTCGCGCAATCGCTGCAATCCTCTCTGGGGTCAACCTCCTTCCCTCATTTGACAATAAGTGACCTAGATAGGTTACTTCTTGACAACAATATTGGAGTTTAGAAGGGGACACCTTGTGGTTTAACTCGCAGAGATGTTGCAGCAACGACACCGTAGCAATTTTGCAAATGTCCTTAGTATCAGCACCCACCAATAGGTCATCGACGTATTGGATTAAGGCCGCACCAGCCGGCAACCGAAACGCATCCAGTTGACCCTTCAAGGCTTGACTGTAAATCGATGGACTTTCACAGTAGCCCTGAGGAGCGCGTTTAAACCGGAAGCTGCGTCCACCGAGAGAGAAACCGAAAAGGTCTCTACTCTCCTCGGCAATCGGGATGCTGAAGAACGCATTCTTCAAGTCAATCACCGAGAACCACGATGCAGAAGCTGGAATCAGAGTCAGTAGCGCCGTGATGTCAGGCACAACGGGGAACTGAGGAACCACAATTTTATTCACCTCCCGTAAATCGATAACAAAGCGATAAACAGGCGGTTTTGAAGGATCCGTACGTTTAAGAATGGGCAGTACAGGGCTGTTGCACACGTTTCCCCGGGTCTCTTCAATAACGTCTTTCTCGATCATATCATAAATGATCGCTAACAGTGCTCGTTCACCATCAAGAGAGATACGATATTGGGGAATACGTGGCAGTCGCACATTAGATTTCAACTGAACAACATGAGGGGAGATGTCAAGCAGGCCCACATCATTGGGACCTGTTGCCCACAAAGACGCAGGAAGAGAACTCAATTCCGGTGGAAGCTTATCGAGAGACAAGTACATAGGAGAGACAACCCTCTCTCCTAACGTAAGCTTTACACCCGCAGGGGAACAATACAAAGTTGCATACAAATGTTTAAGCAAATCAAGGCCCAAAAGATTTTCACCACAACCAGTAGTCAAAATCAACGGAGCTTGAAGCTCACGTGGCCCAATTGTAAGGGGCAAAGGGCGCGAAACTGGATTGCTAACGGGGGCGCCAGAGAATCCAACGGAAACATTTGTTAAGCCAGACAAAGGTGCGCCAGGGAGTTTCGAATGTTTAATGGAACTTTTCGCTGCACCAGTGTCCAACAGAAAAGGCTCAACGACGCCCGATGAAGCAACTGCGACGTAAGGCCCTCTCTGATCAACCGGAACTGATACCACTCCCTCTCCTTGTCTTTGGCTGTCCTAGTAATTACTGTCGTCAGTTCCCTGATCGACGTAATAATCGTCTACATTGTACTGCGCAGATCGCCCTTGCGATGATCCACGTTGATCGAAACAGTTATTAGAATTAGAGGAGTTATCAGAACGATCATTCTGAGCACCGTGACCCCTACCGCGTGATACCTGATGCGAACCACCACGACCTCCTTTAGATGAATTACCACTATTGCGATCATTCAGAACAGGGCAATTGAATTTAATGTGTCCCTCCTGTCTACAATAAGCACATTGATTGTACCCTAACGATGATCTTTGGGAGGATGAGTCATTACGAGGCTGTGATCGGTTCGATTGCGACTGCAATCTATTCTGTTGGGGTGCATTCTGATTTGAACGCGGAGGATACGCTTGTTGCAGCAACACTTTAGTTTTGAGCTCTTTCGTCTTTTTATCAGCACGGTCGTTCTCCTCTTTCTCTCTATTCTCATAATATTGCGCTGTGGCCAATATCTGAGCTGAGGTAGAAACGGCCCATGCGCTTTCCGAATTCTTTAATTTATTGCTCAAATCGGGCAATAAGTTTGAAACAAATTTATCCACGAACAACCGCTGACCACCCTCAGTGCTCATATCCTGTCCACTATGGTCAATGAATGCTTCCTCGAACCTCGTAAAGAAATCGGAGACACTCTCGTCCTTCTTCTGCTTACAGGCTGACAATTTGTCCCAGTTCACCCTCATAGCTGGCATAAGAGTTTTCATTAAGGTTATTATTCTTTGAGGAAGATCAGCAATCAGCTGGTCGGGTTTAGCACCACCAGTTTGTCGGGCATCTGCCGCTACAATGGCAGCCCAAGCACCACCTAATTCATTCGGATGGTTTTCCTGACGAATCTTAGCCCACACCGGTTGCGGTACGACATTGCCAAACAGCATGTCAATATCTGCTAAATTCATCACCGTAGCGTCTACGAGCTGCGACAACTCTTTATAATACCCTGCAGGATTTTTGCGAGGGTCAGGCAGAGATTGCTTCACTTGTAACACTTCTGATCGTTTCCATGGGAGATGTATCCACACTCTCTGAAAGAACGGTAAAATCGGGGGGTTTGCCCCAGGATTGCCAGGCATCCACACTGGTGGAACTTCTCGCATAGGAAACTGACCGGACTCATCCGGTTGTCTTTCGATATCCTCAACAAACAAGGCTTGAGGTATAGGAGTGGGACGAAAAGATAGCAACCGCTCAACAGCACGTCGAACGTTAGTATCCACTATCAGTCCAGTCGAGAACTGAAGCTGAAGATCAGACAAAGCGGTCAGCACCTCGTCAGGTGCATCGGCCGATATCTGATCGCGAAGGACCTTACACATTTCCTCGAACACAAATCTCTGAGTCGGTATATTGAATTGGCAAAATGTGTCGAGTACAATAAGGGGTGGATTTCGAAGCGGATGTGTCATCCAACCCATCGCCATATTGTATAGCGAAGCACGTTCTCTGTTACCAGGAAGCTGACTACGTCTCTGAGGACCATCAGAACCAGCGGACCCAAGAACAGGTCCGAGCGAATGAAAGAAGCTAGCCGCAAGAGGGGAAGTACGAGAACGAGTAGAGGGAGAAGTATAGGACACAGGACTAACAAGTGAAGGGGTAGAAACAGTAGCGACAGCAGGAGTTAACAGAGCAGGAGCAGTAGCGGGAGCAGGAGTATGTGGAAGCGGAGGAGCAGTAAGGATAGCAGTAGGCAAAGGAGCAGGAACAGTCGGAAGAACGGGTGCAGGTTGAGGAACAGGCAAAGGAAGAATAGGTGGAAGAATAGGTACAGGAGGAACCACAGGAGCTGCGGCACCCTGTACGTACGGAGGTGGCGACTTCATAAGATAAGACATTAAAGGATCCTCAACTGCCTCTTCCTTCTTTTCCGATTCCGTAGGCAAAGCAGGATAACATTTATCTACGGTCATACGCTGTAGTCTATCAAACACCTCCTTTTCCTTAACCTCCTTATCGCGCTGAAATTGCTCTGCTTTCTTCACTATGGTAGCAACATTATCTCGCTGATTTCGTTTAGTCTGTCTGATTTCTTTCTGTCGGGCTTCTTTACGCCACAACCGAAAGGCATCAAACATGGCCGGCCTTGACTTTCTCTCGAACAATTTAGCCTCTAGATTGTCTAAAATCGGGGTCTCAAAGCTACCGTGAGGTGGCCAACTAAGGACACCGTCCTTCTTCGTATATCGGATCCAGTATTCATTAAAAGTAATCGGGCCTAGCCCATGTTTACTGTACAGTTCATAAGTCGGAGTTCCAACCGGAGGTATCGGACACGAGTCCTCCAGTCGGGAATCCATACCACAAGGTCTGAAACAACTAAACAAAGTACTGCGACCAGGCATCTTGCACACTAGCCGAGTTTCACAAACGTCAAGGGTTACGGGATTTACCAAGTCCCAGCAAAGAACAAAACCCTCGGTTTTTGGCGGCTGCAGTCGTCAAATAACACAACGAAGCACGCTAGCAAAGTGTCATCGACAAAAACACTCTCACAACGTTAACAACAAAAACACTCGCTAAAGTGTCAACAACTAAGGACTCTGGGAGCGACCCACAAATACTTAACTCAAAGATCGATGGCGTCACCAGGAAGGCCCGTCAATCGTCTCGCTCTACCAAGGTCTACGCCAGGCGCCAAAACAGGTCTACAGTCAGGGCAGCAGTCCGTCGCAGCCGTCAGGAGGCGGGAATCTTCGCGGGAAAAGTCTTCGGGCCACTTGTTTCGACAACAGGATCGATGAAGCGGGGTGCACCTTCCCTTGGAGATTTCACACGAAGTTCCTCACGATCGTCGGGCTTGGACCGGTACCACTGATGCAGCCCTACGTTGGGCGCCAACTGAAGGACTGGGTTATTTAGAACCCAGCGGTGCCAGGGCACAACACCTGAAACCTTCGTGGGTAACCTGCTCCAGCGTACGAATGACAGAGACACGGGACACTTCCTTCGGCGTCAAAGATTCAAGGTTTATTTGCTGCAGGGAACACAGAAGTCACGACAAGTACAACACGTGCAACTTGGGGAGACTGCTTCAAATTGGTTCTGTGGATCGCTCCTTTTATACACGATTTTCCCATAGAGTTACATTGAACACAAAAGTTTATGACCCGGTTCCCATAATTATCCCCCAGAGGGGTCGCTTTGGTCACTTTAATACACACAAGGTCCGGGACATAAGTGCGGAAACATTTGGCGGTTCCCAACTGTAAAAACCATCTTCCCACCATTAGTGCATTCCAATCAGTAGTAAAACAGATCGAAATAGGAACAAGGACAGGTGCAGAGGAAGACGGAGACAGTGGGGAGATCGGAAAGGGTGTAAAAGGGGAGGTATCGGGAAACACGAGATACAGGCATCAAAGGGACGTGCCTAATGAGATGCACGGCTGGGACAATAAGCCGGTACGGCAAGATGAGCCTCGAGCGGCGCCATCTGCCTTACAGTATCATCCCCCTCATCATAAAGACACTTACAAAGGACATGTGTCTTCCGCAAATATCTTGGGAGTCCCAGGGTCGCGAAGCGGACAACGTCCGTTCGCTGGCTACTTGAGGGCAAGAGACAAAATGGATGCCGTATCTAAGATGGAACCCGTGGGTACAGATGAAAAACCCACGTAACAGACGAACGGTTTAGGTTAGCACAGCGAAACTGCGTACACCCACTAAACTCGTCATTTGCGGTTCATAGATACCAGACTCGACTATACTCGTGCGAGTCGAAAACACCACTTACAATTGTCACGGAACCTCAACGGAGTGCCAATCCTCCTGATTTCTACATTTTATGCTGCAGGTTGCCCCATCCTACACTCGACCCAAGTCTGGTGGAGCAACGTTGCTCGAGTCTCGAGATATGAGCGGCTGAAGTTCCGGCGGGGATCGCACCGGAGCTGGTGGACTGAGGCGGCCGGCTACAGCAAGCTACACTACACCGAGGATGACCACGAGAGCCTAGGCCGCGGGACGGCGCGAACAGCGGACTGGCGCTGGGACCTCGCGTGTGGACTCTGCTCGACGGTAGGAGGCTGCCTTCCCACTCGTGCGGGGCTCCCCCCCCTCTCTGCTGATGTCGACCTCGCTGCTGGTGCTGCGGACTGCGCCCTAACTGATTGCTGGCGGGGACTGCGGGGCGGCCTGTCTCCTGGGCCTGCGTGAGGGCCCCTGGCTGCCTGGCGCTCTTGGCGGGGCGGAGAGTTCCCGGAGGCTACCGGGAGCGAGATCTGGAGCTATGCCTGGCCCCCTGCGTTAGGGGACGCCGCCGCGGCTCGCCAGTAGTGCCCACTGCTTGCTGCCCCGCCTCTGGACCTGGGACATACCTGCGGGCTATTGCACTGCCGGCTCCAGCTACCGGCGAGGCCCTGCCCCCCTCCCGGGCCTGTTGCGACCTGGCTCTTCCTCCGGAGACCGCGACTCACGAGGGTCCTGTGCTGCACCTCCACGGGTGGGCTCCTCCTGCGCCACCCCTCTTCACGGACGCTCCGCCGCTCCCAGAGTCTGATCATTTGGGCCCCTGGCGTCGCCACTGGATCGCGTGGCGACATCGCGTGAGGGGGTTTCTGGTGTCACCCCCAGCTCAGTGCTTTCGCCCACTGGTCCTCGAGGCACCTGAGATCCACGCAAGCCTCCTGTACCCCCGGGCCTCCCTCTGAACAGGCCCCTGCTGAACTACTGTAGCGGATTTCGATCTGGCTGCTGTGCTACCACCACTCTTCTGAAATCGGCCCCCCCCTGGGATACCCTGACGCATTGCCACGCTCCGCAGCACACAGGTGCGGTGACAGATCTCCAACATGGTGCGGCCTGAAAACCGTCAGGCAAAGCTCAGCTTTGAGAGCGCAAAAAAAGGCGCGAAATCGACACAATCGGATTCTGAATCTAGCGCCGTCCCCAAAAGCTGCCGGCTCGGCTTCCAAAGACATTGACCTGACTAACCTAATTCAGGAGATGCGACAGGGGTTCGCCACAGTGGTCGAGAAGGTGGATGGCGTCACTGCCCGACTGGACGTGCTAGTACATAAAGTTGACCGACACGAAGAGCGCATCACGACTGCGGAGCAACGTATATCCGACAATTCAGATGTCACCTCGACCCACACGTCGCAACTGAATAGGATGGACAATTTGCTCAGGGTTATAGCGGCTAAAAATGAGGACTTGGAAGCCCGCAGCCGCCGGAATAACATACGAGTCACCAATGTGCCGGAATCCACAGACACGGGCAGGATGGAGTTGTACATTGAGAAATTGCTCAGGGGCTCGATCGGCGAGGATGCCTTCTCGCCACAATTTATTGTGGAAAGGGCCCACCGCTCCCTGGCACCCATGCCTAAGCCTGGACTACCACCGAGGCCCATAATTGCGCGTCTATTGAATTACCGCAACCGGGACACTGCGCTCAGGGTGGCCCGGACTCAGAGGTCGCTGCAGTACAATGGTGTGACGTTCTCCATTTATCCGGACTTCACGCCCTTGGTTCAGGAGGAACGACGTAAATTCCTCCCGGTGAAGAAAAAGCTGCGAGAGGCCCAAATAGACTATGCGCTCTTGTATCCTGCGAAGCGCCGAGTCACGCACCAGGGCACGCAAAGGTTTTTCACGAACCCCCAGAAAGTAGAGGACTTCCTGAAATCGCTTCGAAGGGCCCGGAGGGACGATCGAGCGGATGCTGAAGAACGAGAGGAGGCAGACTTGCCCCCGGCGCCCCAGAATGTCTAACTGATGATGTAAGCTACACCTTGCGCTTTCTCTACTCTGGATGGTGATCCTTCTACAGACTGGAACACAGACACTGGGGGAGTTGCGGATGATGGACCTGCACGGAACATGCACCCCTGTGGTAACGTAAACCAAGGACCACTTTCCTGGCCCTAGTCTCCTCCGAGGGCGGTACAGTAACGGAGCTTGGGACCGGGTAGTGGCTGTGCGTACTCTATGTCTTACCCCTACTGGGTGATCCCCTTTACCTTGCCGATGGTTATTTTGTTGTTGTTGCAGGAATTGGGGGGTGGGGGCGGGGGGAGGGCTGCTGGGTGGGTATGATTGGCTGCTGGCATGATTGGGATGCTGGGGTGGGTGGGGGGGGGGTGTTTCAAGAGGCAATCATTGACTGGACTTTACACGTGGACTTTGTTCTGGTGTGCACACCGATGCTGGCGGGGCGGGGGTGGCTCTCTCGCGCTGCCTGTTTTGGCGCTGCTGTGTCTCTCGCTGCCCTATCCATGGCTGCTCTGACTGCGTGCGCGCAATTAGCCTGCTTGTCCTGGAATGTTCGGGGGCTGAACAATGCTAAAAAATGACGGAATGTAGTGGCCTATCTTGATCGGCATCATGTACAGGTAGCCATGCTGCAGGAAACGCATCTGTCATCAGTGGGAGGCACTTCTTTTGCTAGTAAGTGGGCTGGGTTTCGCACGTTCTCCTCTTTCTCGACCTATTCTAGGGGTGTTGCTATCCTCATTGCTCGCCGAATACCGTTTCATAAGTTTGAAGAGCTCACTGACAGAGTTATGCACTGTTATGGGGCAGGATAGGCCGCGACACGTACACGTTTGTGACTACCTATGCACCCAATGTCGATACACCACATTATTTTACTACACTTTGGGGCCAGATCCTGTCTGTTGGGTCACAACACATTGTCTGGGGAGGGGACTTCAACTTGGCACTAGTGCCTCAATTAGATAGGGCGGATGGAGTCTGCTCCTATAAGCCTAGGTCACGAGAGGCGCTGGAGGGAATCATTCAGGAGGGTGGATTATTGGATTCCTGGAGACACTTGCACCCCCATGGGAGGGAGGGAACTCACTTCACTTCACACACCGGGACCTGGGCACGCTTAGATTACTTCCTCATCTCCAGGGATATAGCTGCGGAGCTGGTGGGGGCACTTCACCTGCCGAGGACATACTCAGATCACAGTCCCGTTTTACTACACTTCCGCACACCAGGGTGGGATAACCCGCGGCCACCATGGAGACTCCGCCCTGACACCCTTCTAGATAACCTGTTCCGCACAGAACTGGGGGAAGAAATATCCGACTTTTTTACTAGAAATAAAGGATCTGTGGACTCTGTCGAGCATATATGGGAGGCTTTCAAAGTCACTATTAGGGGGTACTGCATCTCCAAAAGCCATGGGGTACTGCGCGATATCCTTCATTCCATCAGCACGCTGGAAACAGAGCTGCGTACTTTGGAACTCCGCATTGTATCAGAGAATGACCCCGTCCTTCATGCCACCTTCAGGGAGACACTGTCGAAATATGAGGAGGAGGCTGCCAGAGAGGCCAAATTCCGTGGCAAGTACTGGCGGGCTCGCAAATACTGCGAGGGAGACAGGCCCGGGAAAGCACTTGCTATGCTCACTCAGTCTCCACGCGCGCACAATACCATATTGGAACTCACCGACAATTCCGGCACTGCTGTGAGGGATTCGGATGAGATCCTAACTACCTTTATGGCGCACTACCAATCGCTGTACACCGCCACAACGGGAACTGACGCATCCTATGCCGGCTACCTTGGCGATGTTGCACTGTGTTGGCTCAGCTATGGGGACAGGGCATTCCTCGCAGCTCCTTTCGAACTGGATGAGATCCGCGAGGCCATCATGTCCCTTAGGAATGGCAGGGCCCCGGGACTCGACGGCATACCTGCTGAATTCTACAAGGCCTACATCGACATCATGGCCCCGGTGCTGCGCGAGGTCTATTCGGAATCCCTATGCGATGGGGTGCTCCCCTGCTCTATGCGAGAGGTAGTGATCACATCACTCCTGAAGTCTGATAAAGACCCCAAATCCTGTAACTCTTATCGCCCGCTGTCCCTTTTAAACTGCGATGTGAAAATACTTGCTAAAGTCCTGGTTGCCCGGTTGTCGCTGCTAATGACCAGACTGGTTTTGCCGGATCAGTCTGGCTTTGTGATGGGCAGGTCCACCTCCCACAACCTTCGCACCCTCTTCTCACTGCTTCGGACCGTCCACCCTGATACCCCTGTAGCGGCCGTATTCCTTGATGCTACTAAGGCCTTTGACTCTGTCGAATGGCCTTACCTTTTCTCGGTTCTGGCCAGCATGGGGTTCCCCATGATGTTTATATCCTGGGTCCGCTTACTTTACACCCGTCCCACGGCGAGAGTACTGATCAACGGTCGCCTGTCGCGGCCCATCGCGCTCACCAGGGGTACGCGGCAGGGGTGCCCGGTCTCGCCACTATTGTTTGCCATTGCGATCGAACCTCTTGCCTGTCGCCTGCGTCAGTTGCACCGAGATGGAGCAGTGCAGTGCCTGCAGCGTCAAATTGATGTGTCCCTCTATGCGGATGACATCACGCTGTATGTCAAGCACCCGGAGACGCACATCAACCCCCTTCTCAGGGAATTTGTGATGTTCGGTGGGGTGTCAGGAGTCCACATCAATTGGTCTAAATCGCAGATGTTCCCCTTGACTGCGGCGGTGACTGAATTTCCTCTTGATTACCCCCTTGAGTGGTGTCGGACCGACCTCAGATACTTAGGGATCTGTGTCTCAGGCGACAGGGACGAGACATTGCGGTCCAATTACGGTGTGGCAATAACCAAGCTGACCGCCTCTGTAGATCGTTGGATCGCTCTGCCGCTGTCCATGGCCGGGAGGGCCTCACTCATAAAAATGGTGATTCTTCCTCGCTTTCTCTACCTTTTTCTCAACATACCCTATTATCCGGGCGCCTTCTTCTTCAAGACCCTTAAGGTGGAATTGCGCAGGCTCTTTTGGGGAGGCAAGTCCCCCCGGCTCAAGTGGTCCACGCTAACCCTTCCCTATGACAGGGGTGGGTTTGATGTCCCTGATTTTGAGGCATACTACCAGTGTGCGCAGGCACACTTCGCCTACCATTGGATGGCTCCTACCCCCTTCATGCCGCACATAGCTGTGGAGGGTTGGATAGTGCATCCTCTCCCGCTTAACGGGCTGTTGCACTGCCCAGAGTCACCCATAACTTCCCGAACACTTCGGTATCATGCACCTTGGATGCGTGGCGCCGTATAAACAAGAGCCTGTCGAGTAAGCTGCTATATTCGCCCGAATTGCCGCTTACTTACCACCCTAACCGTAGCCTCTTATGGGAACCGGGCTTCCGCACCCTCTGCGCTAGGCTTCATATCGGCCGCTGGGGAGACCTGTTCTCTGACGGTAGTTTTAAGTCAGTAGACCAGTTCTTTGCAACGCATGACCACACTCCTCTCGAGCTCTTTTACTACATACGGTTGCGTGCGGGGATGAGAGGCATCTTGCCCCAGTTTCCTGACGAGCCCGAGGTCTTGCCTCCGCTGCACTTCCTATTGTTCTCACGGGACGGGGCCCATTTGGTCTCAGGCCTTTACCGCCAGCTCAGGGGAGCTGCTCCGGTGCCTGAATCAAGCGCCAGACTGCGCTGGTCTACAGAGATTGCTGTTGATATATCAGATGAGCAGTGGAGCCGTTGCTGCATGCTCACCTCCCGCATCTCTGCCAGTAGCAGACTAAAAATCATTCACTATAAATTTCTACAGCGGGTATATTACACGCCGGTCAGGAAACGAGGATTTGGCCTGACGGAGGATGACCGCTGTGAGCGATGCCGGGCCGAACATGCAGACTTTCTCCATCTGGCGTGGGAGTGTCCCCAGGTGGCGTGCTACTGGCGGCAGGTAACGGACGCTCTTGCGGAGATGGTGGGGGAAACAATTCCCATTGATCCGCTCGTGACCCTCCTTGGACACACGCCGCAGTTTCCTCGGACTAGCCGGAAGTTCATTGATACCGCGCTCCTCTTGGCTAAGAGGCGCGTGGCTTGCCGATGGGGCAGGGGCAGAGCGCCCAAATTTAAGGATTGGCTGGCGGACTTGACCCACTGTCAAGACCAACATACAACGTTTGCTGAACTATTGCCCGTCTCGAGTCGGCCCAGGGATATCTGGGATCCACTGGTGCACTACCTGCTCGCACGATCAGCCGAAGCCGATCCGCTGGTGGAGCATCCCATTGTAGATTAGGGTCCTGACTTGTAGCCTGGATCTTACCATGGACCCCACTAGCATACATGCACTTCTCCTTTCCTTGACCCTAGCAGGGGCCCCCTGTCCCCCACTGGCTGTAGTTTTCCTATCCACTCCTCGGACCACATGCGGTGCTGGACATCGTTGATCTTCCCCCACTGGTCGCCCATCACTCCACCTCACTGGTACACTGACACCCTATGCTGCTATTTGCCGTGTACCACTGTACCCACTGGCTGCCGCCACTCCAGGACCCCATGCACGTCCCTGCTCCCTACTATTGGGGGGACTAATGTCAGGGCAGATGGGCTGCGACTATAGTATTATGCACACCTCTGCTCGCCTGGGTTGTCACACTAGACCACTATCGCCTATCTTGTTGCGCAGACATGTATTGCCTCTTAGTTGCTGTCTCGTTGGGGGGTTTGTTGAGCTGTTGTGTTCATGAATAAAACTCAATAAAACACTGTTCTGCTGCTGTTTATCCTCCAATGCCCTACAGCACCGGCCAGTGTGGTATATTTCCCCACATACATGCAACGCCGCCGGGCCTCTGGGATGCCGGCCCTACGGCTGTGTACTGATATTCTCCGACTGCTGCCGGCCTCCGGGTTGTAGGCGCAAAAAGCTGTGTATTGCGTTTCATCTCATACAATAAAGCAGAGTTGAACTCCAAAAAAAAAAGTATGTAGGGGCTTTCAGCTAACCATCTTCATCCATTGACTTGTCATTGTGTCATTCCCATTTTCCTTCCGCTCTCTATAGCATATAGCATAAGGCAATAGGTCAGCCTACCTCAGCCATTGGCTAACTTCACTGTGAGTGATAACATTCTGTCCTTGTACAAGGGAAACATACACACACAAAGCATTTCCCTCAAGTGACTTGTATGGCAATGTGTGCTTTTTGAGAGGCAAAATAATTTTTGCTTATAGGCTTTTTTTTGTAGAATGATGATGCTGATGCCAGGCAGGTTTTCCAAGAATAAAGTTTAGCAAAAACCATGATTAAAACAAACAAAGCTCAAAGCCAAAAAACTTGTGGTCAACACAGGAACTATTAGCTCTGCCAATGCTTGTTTTTTGGTGCATCCACATGGAAACGCTGATGCAAGATCACAAAGTCATAAGTTTGTGGTATTCATTAACAATTTACTAGTGCTTCACTCTGGCAACACCTATAAATGTATTCTAGGCCAGAGCACAGCTAATTGTGTTTTTTAAGGTTGGAATATGGACAGAGCTCTCTAAAATTGTTGGGCGAGTGGAAGGGCTTTCTACAAGAGCTAATAGAAAATTTGACAATAATGTAAAAACATTTTACAACACATTGCTACCTGCAGAAATATACACCCAATATTTGCTTCGTGCTCCAGCGTTCCAGCTGGGCAATGAAGGAAATTCAATACACCACTGAACTGATGTCCCTCAGCGATGTCCTCTACTGAAGACACCTTCACATACAATTCATTTTCAGATGTTAGATGTCTCATGAACATACACAACAATAGACCGAGGATTAAGACATGGCCACCAACATGGCGCTCACAGATAATTCACCATCTCCTTGTGCCAAGTCCCGGAGCCTCCCTATTGACTCACTCAAGACTCCAGACTCAACAAGTCAACCCCAAAACTCAAGCAGCCTGGAGTCAGTTCAGTCTTCTCAGGGAGTGCTTATTCCCCCCTCCTTCATAATTCCTCATAACACAACCTAAATCAGGGGGCCCTGCCAGGAAACTATAAACTACTATATAACTTGACATGGACACTCAACAACTGCCTTCACCAGACCAGGCCTAGGACTGACACCTTTAGCAGAGACCAAATGCCCCAAAACTAATATTATTAAAAAAATTAGAACACTTTAAAAAAAAAAATACAAATAGTGGAACTTTCTTCTTACTCACTTTCATCGCTGTACAGAGATCTATGGGTCACTGAATGATGTAGAAACATAAATGTTCAAATTGCAGCGAAGTATAAATGGATGAATGGAATCTGATTTTACATTCCACTACCAGATTTGTATTTCTTACTAAACTGGGTGAGATGTGGGCCGTGATCTGGTTGCCAAATTTAGATCAGAATGACCCAGTTTCTAATAACAATTTCTACACCGGATCAGGTTATGTTCTTTTACGCACTTTATCTACCTCTCTCAACAGCCTTAGCATAGTTAAGAGATTATGGACTAGGTTAAGTAATCAGCATTTTTCCATGGACATTTTCGTGGCTGACCAGTGCAAAAACGTAATGATATATCAATTTATGTGAGAGTCCATGTAAAACTTTCCAGCGTGATACTCTTGACGGAGTTTGGGCCCTGGTGTTTACATCATGAACTGATTATTCTAGAAACATTAAAGACCATGCATGTGCAGAAACCTATGCAGGTTGACTATGCCTCATTTGGCAGGTGTCTGTAAGTCACGGACGTTCCACACTGTCCTAATATAATAATTCATCTAGTCGTGTACATCTTGATGTGGTGAGAAGATACCCCTTAAATCGTCGTTTCAATACATCTTCTAAAATTTCTGGGAGCAGCATTTTGAAAAGCAGTCACTGTGGCCTGATTCTTTGAAAGCAAGGTCGACATTTGCACCCCAGCTTTACTCCGCCTCATGATGCAGATTTACAACATAAAAAGCTCTGCATGAGTACTATGGAAAGCTATGATGGGCAGATGTTTCCAGGACAACTTTTTTGAGAATACATACAAACGTTTATTTTTGTAAAAATAAAATAAAAATGATAAGTCTTTCGCCCACAACCTCACAATTTTTGGGAGGTGTGTGTTTCCTCTTTTTATTCAAATCTGTTTTTATTGTGAACACAGCGATAAGCCTACAACCCCGTGTTGAGACCGGCCGCGCATAGAAGAACTCATAAATGCATACCACCGGTGGGGAAAAGCTGAGCATTAACACAGCGCCCTGCCTACAACCCCTCCGGGGGGCCGGCTACGTGGCTTATGGATAACGATTGCAGGAGTGGCCACACGCGGCTGCCGTAGCACCGTGCGGGGGAGGCGCAGTGGAAGTCGATAACTGCAGTGTCACATTTCAAAAATGCCCAACGGGGCACAAACTGCCCCAGAAGGGGGATAAGGCCAGAGCGGCAAGTAGGAAGGAAGAAGAAGTCATGTGAGGGCTAAGCAGAGGTGAGGGGGAGGGAGCCAGGGGAAGGTAGCAATAGTATCGCAGCTGTTGGCGGGAGGGCAGAACCAGGCGGGCACGCGGGACGTAGCAGTGCCTGCATCGGGGAGAACAGTCAGGGGCATAGTCTGCTCGGGTCAGTAGGGACAAGGGCATCCTCAAATAGGTGCAGCGCACGGAGCCTAGGGGGCATGTGACGCGCATAGCTGATAGAGCACAGGTGGCGCACAAGGGGTTCCCACACTGCTTTGAAGCGCGCGCCCCTCATTTGGATCCGCGCCGTAAGCATTTCCATAGCCAGGACCTGCCAAAGGCGCACAAACCAGGAGGCTATCGGCGGCGCTTCGGCCCGTTTCCAGTATAAAGCGATGAGTTGCTTGGCAGCGCCTAACATGTGGAGCGTAAGGATCCAGTCGCTGCGCGTGAGGGCCCTAAGCGCAGGGGGTCGAATGCCCAGCAGAAGCGTGCAGACCTCTTCAGGCAGGGGAAAACCCAACACCTTCTTGATGTGACTGAGCAACTCCTTCCAGAAGACAGCTAGGGCAGGGCACGTCCACCAGATGTGCACGAAGTCACCAGTCGCAGTGCCACACCTCCAACACAGCGGCGAGGCAGTGGGGAACATTTTGCTAAGTCTCAAAGGAGTGTAGTACCATTGCGTGAGCATCTTGTAGGCGTTTTCCCTCTGTGGAATGCTACGGTAGATTTTGGGGATATCGTTCCACAGCCTGGCCCACTGGGACGGCTCTATGTCGACGCCCGCTGCCGCCGACTGCCATTGCCCCTGGTAGGGGTGGGCAGGTGGTGCGGTGGGATGTTGCAGTATGTTGTATATCTGGGAGATGAGCCTCTTCAGCCCCCCCAGAGAGCGTGCCAGCTTCTCGAAGGGCGTGTAGGCCCTGGTGGCCGCCCGATACATGTCGTCTCCCATAGTCCAGTGGCGCAGCTGGGCGTACTGCAAGCCGGCAGTCGAGGGCAGACCGAACTCCTCCTTGCAATCAGGCCAAGATTTGGGCGATCCTCCATCAAAGAGGTCCCCTATGACCCTGCAGTCTCCTTGCGTCCAGCTTTCGAATGCGCGGGTCCGGGCTGCGGGAGGGAACTGCGGGTTACCAGCGATGGGGGTGTGCGGAGATGGGAACGTGGTAAGGCCTTTGCGTACCGCCACCCTGTCCCAGATGTCCAGGACCGTTTTCGTCGGGACCGCCATGTACGCACTTCTGGAGCGCGCCACTCGCGGCAGCCAAGGCAGATCCCAGATAGTGCGCCCCGTGACCACCCGGTCCATATGGAGCCAGTGCTTATCACTTTCGCGCACGCCCCATTCAATGACAAACCGGAGATGTGCCGCCCAGTAGTAGTGGAGAAGGTTCGGGCAGGCAAGGCCGCCCCTATTCCTCGGTTCCATAAGGACCTTCTGTGAGAACCGGGGACGTTTACCACCCCAGATAAAGGACGTGAGGTCACGTTGGAGACTCTTTATGCAGTGGAGAGGGATTGGGGTGGGTAGACATTGAAAGACATAGAGGATGCGAGGGAGAATCGACATCTTGACCGCGTTGAACCGCCCTAGCCATGAAATCATCAAGGGCTTCCATTTTCCCAGGTCCGCCAGGACTTCTTTGCGGCAAGCCGCCCAGTTCCTCGCGGACCAGGAGTCCAGATGGGGCGTCAGGTCGAGACCCAGGTACCTAATGTGGCTCTCCGCCCAACGGTAGGGCGTAGCCCCTTTCAGAGAGTGGACCTCCTCTTCAGGGATGGTGAGGTTGAGCGCCCATGATTTGGTGTGGTTGATTTTAAGTCCTGACGCTTGTTCATACAGGCAGAGCGCGTCATGTACCGCAGGGAGGGATTCGCTGGGGCGCGTAAGAGTAAGAATCAGGTCGTCTGCGAAAAGCGCCACCTTGTGGTCGCGGCCCCCTGGGGTATTCCGTGGATGTCAGGAGTGCGCCTTATCAGTGCTGCAAGCGGCTCCACCGCGAGGGCGAACAGGAGCGGCGAGAGCGGACACCCCTGCCTCGTGCCCCTGTGAATCGATAACGGCGGTGTCAGCCGGCCGTTGACCCGGATTCGGGCCTGCGGTCCAAGATAGGGGGCCATGAACCTGGCGATCATCTTGGGACCGAAGCCAAGTTTCTGGAGGACCGCTCTCAAGAAGGCCCAGTCGACCCGGTCGAAGGCCTTCTCCGCGTCGAGCGAGAGGAGGCAAGCCGGGATGTCCCAATGTCGCACCTTCCCCACTAGGTGCGCCAACCTGCGCACGTTATCAGCCCCCTGTCGATCTTGAATAAACCCCACCTGATCCGGGTTTATCAACCCCGGCATGTAAGAGTCCAACCGTTTGGCCAGGAGTTTGGTGTAGATCTTCAGGTCGGTATTCAGGAGGGCGATGGGGCGATAGGAGGCACACAGATCGGGGTCCTTCCCAGGCTTAGGGATCAGCGCGATCTCCGCCGAACCCATGTCATGGGACGGACCAATGGTGTCGGAGAAAGAGCTATACAACCGCAGCAAGCCCTGATCTTTGGACTGGGTAAGAGTGGTCTGCTTAATTCAGACACTCTGTTCATCACCACCCCCTTTTCTGAATCGTTTTTGGCCACTATAGGTGTGGCAGGGTATACTCAGACATGAGTCCCTTTCTCACTGCTCCATCAGGATTCAAGCAAGCCGGGCCGAAGACGGCTGAAATGCCAGAAACCGGTCCCCGGTAGCTTGTCTCCTTTCTGGTGAAGAATTGGCTTGGTAGTTTAGTCTGCCCTGTTCCCATGATGCACTGGGCCAGGGACAGACTGATTTGCATATAGCCAGGTTCTGAGCTGGGATGGGGCAGTGAGATAAATAACGGTGAGGGATCAAGCCCTGATCTTTGGACTGGGTAAGAGTGGTCTGCTTAATTCAGACACTCTGTTCATCACCACCCCCCTTTTCTGAATCGTTTTTGGCCACTATAGGTGTGGCAGGGTATACTCAGACATGAGTCCCTTTCTCACTGCTCCATCAGGATTCAAGCAAGCCGGGCCGAAGACGGCTGAAATGCCAGAAACCGGTCCCCGGTAGCTTGTCTCCTTTCTGGTGAAGAATTGGCTTGGTAGTTTAGTCTGCCCTGTTCCCATGATGCACTGGGCCAGGGACAGACTGATTTGCATATAGCCAGGTTCTTAGCTGGGATGGGGCAGTGAGATAAATAACGGTGATGGATCAAGCCCTGATCTTTGGACTGGGTAAGAGTGGTCTGCTTAATTCAGACACTCTGTTCATCACCACCCCCTTTTCTGAATCGCAAGTGCGGGCGGAGCTGGGTCAGGAAGACGCGGTAGAAGGTCCGAGGCAGACCATCCGGTCCCGGGGTTTTTCCAGGAGGGAGGTCCTTGACGGCCGCCGAGATTTCCTTCTCTTGCAGGGGTTCTTCCAATGCAGCCGCGCATGCCGGAGGCAGCGAAGACCCCTCATAATCCGCAAGAACGGCCTCCCGCGCCTCAGCCGAGGTAGAGTCCTCTGCATACAGGGAGGAGTAGTAAGCAACAAAGGCCTCCTGCTTAGCTTTTTCAGTGGTGGCGCAGGTGCCGTCTTGACGTCTGATATTGGCAATGTGAGCTCTGGCTGCACGAGCCCGCAGTCTGCCAGCAAGAAGGCGTCCTACCTTATCTCCACCCTCATAATAGCGTTGCTTGAGCGCCAGCAAGGAGCGCTCTGCCTTGTTAGTGCGCAGTGTGCGGAGTTGCCCCCTAAGGTTGGCGAGCGTTCTCTTAGATGCTTGCGAGGGACAATCCCTGTCCCGAGTTTCCGCCTGTTTGATCTCGCTGGCCAGGTCAGTTTCTAGTTTAGACGCCTCACGTCTCCACGCCACCGCCAGGGAGGTAATGTGGCCTCTAATGGTGGCCTTGAAGGCGTCCCAGACCGTCCGGAAGGGCAAGTCTGGGGTATCGTTAATGGCGAAGTACGAGTCTATGGCGTCACGAATGTTGGCGACATCCTCCGGATCCCGAAGGATGCTCGGTGGAAGGACCCATCTCCGCTCCCGAGGAACACAAGCCAGCGGGTCCTGCAACAGAAGGTCCACATGCGCATGATCCGAAATGGAAATGTCGGAGATAGAGGCCGTCAGAGACTCTCGGGTCAGTTCAAGGGAAGTAAAGAGATAATCTATACGGGAGTAAGTCCTGTGGGAGTGTGAGTAGAAGGAGTAGTCCCGGGTTCCCGGGTTGTGGTAACGCCACACATCCACAAGCCCCAGGTCTGTGATCTGCGCTCTAAGGGCAGAGGACATTGCTCCTGTGCCATTAAAAGAGGCCCCCGCCCGGTCCAGTTCTGAGTCCCACACTAGGTTGAAGTCCCCACCCAGGATCATGTTGGGGTCGCCCGATTTAAACTGGTCCCGCAGAAGCGCTTGGAGGTATTTATCCTGCGACTGGTTGGGCGCATATACACAGCCCAGGGTGAACTGCGCGCTCCCCAACTGCACCGTGGCTCGAAGGAAGCGCCCGTCAGCACTCTTGTAAGGTTTCGTGGGTCCCCGTCTAAAGCCAGCCCCGCAGAGGATTGCCACCCCCT
The DNA here is from genome assembly GCF_964263255.1 of Lissotriton vulgaris. NCBI lineage: Eukaryota > Metazoa > Chordata > Amphibia > Caudata > Salamandridae > Lissotriton > Lissotriton vulgaris. The sequence continues at coordinate 2,007,344,942 of NC_141685.1, read as the reverse complement.
CCGTCTTAGAGTCAGTGGATG